>NC_133666.1:30883761-31204609 GCF_037893015.1 Macrotis lagotis
AGATTGTTTCCCAGCTTACTACATTTCTTTTGATCTTGGTTACAGTTGTTTTGTCTGTGCAAAAGTTTTTTAATTTAATTTAATCAAAATCATTTAGTTTGTTTTTAGTGATGTTCTCCATCTCTTCCTTAGTCATAAACTGCTTTCCTTTCCATAGATCTGACAGGTAAACTAGTCTTTGATCTTCTAATTTGCTTATGGTATTGTTTTTTACGTCTAAATCCCTTATCCATTTGGATCTTATCTTGGTAAAGGGTGTGAGGTCTAATCTAAGGGTCTAATCTAAGTTTTTCCATACTAACTTCCAATTTTCCCAGCAGTTTTTATCAAAGAGAGAGTTTTTATCCCAATAACTGGACTCTTTGGGTTTATCAAACAGCAGATTACTATAATTGTCTCCTGCTATTGCACCTAATCTATTCCACTGGTGCACCACTCTATTTCTTAGCCAATACCAGACAATTTTTATGACTGATGCTTTATAATATAATTTTAGATCAGGTAGGGCTAAGCCCCCTTCTTTTGCACTTTTTTACATTAAGTTCCTGGAAATTCTTGACTTTTTATTTCTCCATATGAATTTACTTACAACTTTTTCTAACTCATTAAAGTAATTTTTTGGAATTTTGATTGGTAGGTCACTAAACAGGTAGTTTAGGTTTGGTAGAATTGTCATTTTTATTATATTAGCTATACCTATCCATGAGCAGTTGATGTTTACCCTGTTATTTAAATCTGATTGAATTTGTGTGAGAAGTGTTTTATAATTGTTTTCAAAAAGTTTCTGAATCTGCCTTGGCAAATAGACCACCAGGTATTTTATATTGTCTGAGGTTATTTTTAATGGGATTTCTCTTTCTAGCTCTTCCTGCTGTATCTTGCTAGTCTATATATATATATATATATATATATATATATATATATATATATATATATATATGTATATCTATATAGAAAAGTCGAGGATTTATGAGGGTTTATTTTATATCCCGCAACATTGCTAAAATTGCTCATTGTTTCCAGTAGTTTTTTGGATGATTTCTTGGGATTCTATAGGTAGACCATCATGTCATTTGCAAAGTGTGAGAATTTTGTGTCTTCCTTCCCAATTCTAATTCCTTCAATTTCTTTTCCTTCTCTAATTGCTGAAGCTAACATTTCTTGTTTTGGTTTTTTTTTTTTTTTAGGTTTTTGCAAGGCAATGGGGTTAATTGAATTGTCCAAGGCCACATAGCTAGGTAATTATTAAGTGTTTGAGGTCGGATTTGAACTCATGCACTACTGACTTGAGGGCTGGTGTTCTCTATCCACTGTGCCACCTAGCCACTCATGAAGCTAACATTTCTAATACTATATTGAACAGTAGCGGTGATAATGGGTATCCTTATTTCACTCCTTATCTTATTGGGAATTCCTCTAGCCTCTCCCTATTGAATATAATGCTTGTTGATGGTTTCAGATAGATACTGCTAATTATTCTAAGGAACAGTTTATTTATTCCTATACTCTCTAGTGTTTTTAGTAGGAATGGGAGCTGTATTTTGTCAAAAGCTTTTTCAGCATCTATTGATATAATCATATGATTTATGATAGGTTTGTTATTGATATAATTAATTATACTAACAGTTTTCCTAATATTGAACCAACCCTGCATTCCTGGGATGAATCCTACTTGATAATAGTGTATTATCCCAGTGATAACTTGTTGTAATCATTTTGCTAAGATTTTATTTAAGATTTTTGCATATATATTCATCACAGAGCTAGGTCTATAATTTTCTCTGTTTTAATTCTTCCTGGTTTAGGTATCAGCATCATATTGTTTTCATAGAAAGAGTTAGGCAGAGTTACATCTTCCCCTATTTTTGTTTTTGCTTTTTTTGCTTTTTTTTTTAGGTTTTTGCAAGGCAAATGGGGTTAAGAGGCTTGCCCAAGGCCACACAACTAGGTAATTATTAAGTGTCTGAGGTAGGATTTGAACTCAGGTCTTCCTGACTCCAGGGTCGCTGCTTTATCCACTGCACCACCTAGCTACCCAATCTTCCCCTATTTTTCTAAAGAGTTTATATAGAATTGGAACCAATTGTTCCTTAAATGTTTGGTAGAATTAACTTGTGAATCCATCAGGCCCTGGAGATTTTTTCTTAGGGAGTTCAGTGATGGCTTGTTGAATTTCTTTTTCTGAGATAGGATTGTTTAGGTATTCAATCTCCTCTTCATTTAACCTGGGCAACTTATATTTTTGTAAATATTCATCCATTTCATTAGATTGTCAAGGCAATTTTCAAGGGAAGAAATTCAAGCTATCAACAGCAACATTATGAAAAAATGCTCCAAATCACTAACAATTCAAGAAATGTAAATTTAAAGCAACTCTGAGTTTCCAGCTCACACTCATGAGATTGGCAAGGTTGACAAAAGATGAAAGTGACAAATGTTAGAAGGGCTTCAGGAAAACAGGCACATTATTTCACTCTTGATCCAATAATTAATTATTTGATCCATTCTGATAAGCCATTTGGAACCATATCCCCAAAGTCACTAAATTGTGCATACCCTTTGACTCAGAAATTCTTCTCTTGCCTATATCCCAAAGAATTAAAATAAGAAGGAAAAGAACTCATACGCACAAGAATATTTATACCAGCTGTTTTTATCTTATTAAAGAAATAGAAATTAAGGTAGTACTTGTTAACTGCGTAGTGTAATTCCTCAGTTTTACCTTCAATTTTTTTAATTCCTCACTTTTAAAATATAAATATAAAAAAATATTGTCACCTTAAGAAATGATGAAAAGAATAGTTTCAGAGCAATTCTGGAAGAATTTATTAAACTTATGTAAAGAATATTTTATACAATAGCATTAACATTGCAAAGATAAACATCTTTCAGATACTAAGAACTCTGATAATGCAGTTACCAACCACCATTCTAGAAGTCTAATGACGAAACATGCTACCCACTTGCTGACAGTCAGTTGTTGGACTTAAGATGTGGAATGATAACATATATTTTTGGACATCTCATTCATTTTTCTTCTCTACACATATTTGTCACAAGTATTTTGTTTCCTTTTTCTCTTTGCACGAATCTGTGTCATGGAGACAAAATAAACATTTGTTAAGAAAAAAATTTTAACAAAGAGATGCAGAGGGTTATACATTCTTAGAACTCTTCTTTGGGACTAAGTCTTTTCTTTATAATTATTTTTAGCATTGAGGTTCAATTATTTACTTGTCATTCTCTCCATTTGAAATTGTAGTCATTTTGGTTCTGCCTACTTCACTTATAATCCCTTTATTTAAATCGTTTCATGCTTCTTTATATTCATTCTATTTAGCCATTCCCTAATCAACAAGCATCTGATATGCTTCCATTTATTTGCTACTAAAATTTTTTTTATAATAGATACACATAAACAAGTAAAACAAACTCCTACATTCACCATGTCTAAAAATTTCTCATTAAGGATCTTGTGTCCAGGTACTTTGTCATCAGTTGGTTGGAATGCTTTTTCATCAGAATTATGTTTGGTCATTGCACGGATCATAGTTCTCAAGTCTTTCAAAGTTGTTCTTTTCAATGTTGTTAATTTTTTATTATTTATTTTTTTGTTATGTTGTAAGCAATTTCCCTCTTCCCTTTCTCCTAACCTGCACTAGAGAAGGCCAACATTTGTCATGTATGTGTATGTGTGTGTGTGTGTGTGTGTGTGTATGTGAAATTACATATATAAGTTGTATATATCAGTTCTTTCTCTGGAGGTAGGTAGCATCTTCCTTCATGCTGATTTGAATATTCATATAACTCAGAATAGCTTAGTCATTCATATTTATTCTTTGAACAGTATCACTGTTACTATATATATATAATATTCTCTTGGTTCTCATGGTCTTGCCATGTTTTCTTTTTTTGTTTGTTTTTGCAAGGCAATGAGGTTATGTGACTTGCCCAAGGTCACACAGCTAGATAATTATTAAGTGTCTGAGGCTGGATTTGAACTCAGGTCCTCCTGACTCCAGGACCTATGCTCTATCCACTGCACCACCTAACTGCCTTCTTTCCATGTTTTATTAAAATCAACCTGTTCAGCATTTCTTTCAACATAATAGTATTCCCTCACAATCATATACTGCAACTTGTTCAACTATTCCTCAGCTAATAGATATCCCCTCAATTTCTAGTTCTTTGCCATCACAAAGAGAGCTGCTATAAATATTTTAGAATATATAGGTTATTTTCCTTTTCCCACTGATAACCTTGGGAATTATACTTAATAGTGATATTGCTAGGTCAAAGGTGATTAACTGTTATAACTCTTTGGGCATAAATCCATATTTCTCTCCAAAATGGCTGTATCTACTAACAGTGTATTAGTTTTTACTAATAGTGTATTAGTGTTCCAATATTTCCACATCCTCTCCAGCATTTGTCATTTTCCTTCAATCATTTTAGCCAAATTAATAGGTATGAGAGGGAAGCTCAAAGTTGTTTTAATTTGCATTCGTCTAATAATGATTTATAACATTTTTCATGTAAGTATATATAACTTTGATTTCTTCTTCTATAAACTGCCTGTCCATATCCTTTGATCATTTATCAATTGGAGAATGACTCATGCTTATAAATTTGATAGTCCTTTTTTTTTGTTTTGTTTTGTTTTTTTGTACTTCATTCTCGAAGAAGACCACAACATCAGGGAGGTGATGTCATGATAAGCATGCGAATTGGATTTGAGTTGAGGGAGTGCTGTGGTAAGTCACCAGCCTCACTTTATTCTCCTGAGCCATCTGGGTCCAGTGACCAGATTTGGATCAGGACGATTGGAGATGGTCTTGGATGTGAGGCAATCAGGGTCAAGTGACTTGTCCAAGGTCACACAGCTAGTGTCAAATGGCTGAGATCAGATTAGAATTCCTGTCATCCTGGAGTCATCTTGACTCAAAGGTCAGTGCTCTATCCACTGTGACACCTAGTTGCCCAATTCTTGAGAATAGGAGCATTGGCAAGTGCATAAGTTATCATTATGATTACTGTTTATTATCCTAAGTTTTTTTAGTCTTGAGCTATAGAAATAATAATTTAGTTTTTCCATATGTGTACCCTCTGTTGTTAATACAGTGGATAACATATAATCGATGCTCAATAAATTTTTTGGTACTAATCTATGTATTCTTTTTTAAGTTTTTATGAACAGAATGAAAGAAAAAACTTTGAAAAGAAATGAGAGCTATAGAAGAAAGAATTAGAAAAATAATTACATTTTTCCCATTTTGATTTGATTCTTCTTTTACAACATGATTACTATGGATTTATGTTTAATATAGTTATACCTGTATAGCCTATATTAGATTGCTTTCTGTCAGAGGGATGGAGGGAGAAAAATGTGAAACTCAAAACCTTGCAAAAAAGATAGGTGAAAACTATTTGTTATATGTAGTTGGAAAAATAAATGAACAACATATTAAAATTAAATATATATATATATATATATAATTTTTAAGAAATGAATTACAGCTTAGCACAAGTTATAAAGGCTTGCCCAAAGAACAAACTCCCTGAGAATACCAAGAGACTGAAATCAAAGTTAATGACCCCGTGAAATAACAAGAAATTTTCAAATAAAGTCAAAAGGAGAAAATAGAAAGTATCTCATAGTAGAAAACAAATGACCTGAAAAATAGATTGAGGAGACAAAACTGAAGACTCATCAGATATATATTTGTCATGACATCATATTTAAAGAAATTATAAAAGGAAAATGCCCAGAGTTCTTACAACTAGAGGATAAAGTAGAAATAGAAAGAATATATGTTACCTCCTGAAAGAAATGCCAGAGTGAAAACTCTCAGGAATATCATAGCCAAAACCCAGAACTTCTAGATCAAGAAAAAAAATTCTGCAGTTATCTGGATATGAGGCCTTTATCTGAGAAATTGTCTATAAATTTTCCTTCCAATTTTTGCTTTTCTTGTAATCTTGGCTACATTGATTTTATTTGTACAAATTTTTAAATTTAATGCTATCAAAATTATCCATTGATATCTCACAATGTTGTCTATTTCTTTTTTATTCATAAATTCTTTTATCTATAAATCTGATAGGTAACATATTCCATGTTCTTCTTACTTACTTATGATATCTCCCTTTATGTCTTAGGATGTGTATCCAGTTTGACCATATCTTAGTAAATATTGTAAGATACTAGTAGTCTATACCTAATTTCTGCCAGACTGCTTTCCTGGTTTCCCAACAACTTTTACCAGAGTAAAATCCTTATTCCAAAAGATTAAACCTTAACATTTCTCAAACACAACACTACTATAATCATTTACAACATACTCTACTGCACTGATTCACCATTCTGTTTCTTAGCCAGCATCAAATAGTTTTTTTAAAAAAATTATTTTTCCACCTACATGTAAAGACAGTTTTCAATAATCATTTTTTTGGTAAGGTTGTGAGATCCACATTTTTCTCCTTCCCTTTCTTTCCTTCCTCCTCCCCTGGATAGAAAGTAATTGAATATAGGTTCTACATATATCACTGTTAATATTTCCATATTAATCATATCTCTCTATATACATATATATGTATATGTACTTTATCTAAAAGAATCAGAATAGGTAAAGGTGGGGCAAAGGAGCTTGTATATTATGAAGATACACTCGTGAGTTAGGAGCAACTGAGGCAGGAACAGAAGTGATATTAGCATTAGAGTATATACTCCAGGTCACCTGGACAAAAAAAGAACTAGGGAAATTTAGGAGAAAAAACACAAGCAGGACCCAGAACCAGTCTAGGGTAGAGGCAGTGAAATGACCAAGATGGCTACTGATAGTCTCTCTGGGAAAGGTGAAGCCACAGGAATTTCCTGACTTGCCTTAACGATCATTTTATCCTTCCAAAGGTCAAGTGAGCATGAGGGTAAATTATCTTCTGGATCTGAGTCTCACCAACAGAAAAGACTGGTTGTTGAGTTGGAAATGATGGGAACTCTGTGGAGAAGTGTCCACCAGAATCTGTGATAGAGAAGAAAGCAAAGCTAGGCCTACACAGCTTGACTCATACATATCCTAGATTTGATGAAAGTAAACCATAAAGGAGGCAGAGCAAAAATAGGAAGCCTACAATCTGCAGCAGCAATAATCCAGGAAAGAGACAAAGTTCTCAGTGGTAGAATTCTCAAGACACAAAGAGAAACAATTCTGATGGGGAAAAGGGAGCTGTCTCCACCATTGATGACAAACTTATATAAAAACAGGGAGCACTAAATCAGATTTAAGGGTGTCTGCTGGCTGTATATTGACTTAGAAAACCACATATTCACAATACCTATGTCCTAATGTATTTTTGTTTCTTTTGTTAAACATTTCCCAATGACATTTTAAACTGGTTGATCTGCAGCTGGTGGGCTGCCACTTGTTTGGTAGCTCTGGTCTAGAGAGATCCTTTTGGATGCCAAAACAGTGTCAAGAGGGGTAAAACACAGAAGGAAGTACAGAGAGCAAGGACAGTTAAGGTCAATAAAGGGTTTGTGTGCATATGTGTGTGTGTACAATATACTAACATATATGCACATGTATATTTATACTGTGTGTGCACATAGACATGCACATGTACATATGTGTATGATGACTGCATGTATGTCCATGTGAATGTATGTGTGTGTGTGTATTTTAAAAGATATGCTGGGGGAAAGCAGGAGGATCAAAAGAAGGTCTGAATAACTGCTCAGGGTGTGGGAGATGATGACTGATAACAGAGAGAATATGTCACTCAGCTCTTGGTTTTCTCTGCTAAGGAAAATTTCCTTAGTCTGGAAGACAGGAGAAAAATGCTAAAAGGAAGCTTCTGAAAAAGGGAACAGGAAGAGATTTCCCAGCTGCCCATGAGGAGGAGCTTGAGTCACCTGACCTAAATGAACATGGACAAGGGTCTAAGGGGATGAAAAATTCAGCAGAAATTTCCCTTTTTAATAGGAACACAGACTAGAACAAAGAATGGGAGAGTGAGCTCTAACATGACATAGAAAAATGTTATTCCTGTGGACAAGATAGACCAATGCGGACTACAAGCTAGTAAACTTCTGGTCCTGGCTTTGCACTGGTGAACATTTGTATCACAGAAGCAGTCTGTCCATCACGTTGGTAGATGACATAAACCCGAGAGGACCAGCCAATAGAGGGACAGTGTGACAGAGTCAGGATTTCAAAAGACCTTGACAGACTAATAGCAGAAAATATGAAATAATTATATATAATTACAAGTATTATGCTTGGATTAAATACAATCAATTTCTCAGGGATAAGAGAGGGGACCCTTGACTAGATACGAGTTATGGTGAAAAGAATTGAGGGGGGATGGTTAATCAACCGCAAGTTTAGCAAGGATCAGCAGCAATGTGACACATAAAGCAACAAGAAAGCTCCTGAGTTCTCAGACTTCATAAAGAGGAAGCTACTTCATGTAAATGTCACACCTTTTAGGCAGGACACTGATGAATTGGAGGGTGTAGGACCTTGATTCAATGTCCTCTGGGAATCAGTGAAAAGAACTGAACCTCTTTAACCTAGAGAAGACTGGGGAGGGGGTGCGGAATACCATAGCTGTTTTCAAGCATCTCAAGGGATGGCACGTGAAAGAAAAATTGTTCAGTTGGGGTTCCCCTTTAGTAGAAATCTTCAAGCAAAGGCCAAATATCAAAAGAAGAAATCAGGACAAAAGAAAAGAAGAATCAGGACAAAAAGGGAAAAAACACCTTGAGAGGATAAAAACATAAAACAAATTTGAAAAATTGAAAATAGTCTGCTTTGGTCTGCATTCAGACTTCATAGTTTTTCCTCTGGATGTGAATGATATTTTCCAACACAAATGCTTCAGAATTGTCTTTGATTATTGAACCAGCACCATATAGTTTTGCTAATTACTGCCCTATAATATAATTTAAGATGTAGCACAACTGGACCTTCTTCCTTTACCTATTTTTCATTAATTCCTTCGATAATCTTGATTTTTTTGTTCTTCCAAATGACTTGTTAATATTTTTCTAGTTCAATAAAGTATTTTTTTTGTAATTTAATGGGGATGGCACTGAATAAGTAGATTAATTTAGGTAGAATTGTCATTTTTATTATATTGGCTCAGCCTGCCTATGAACAATTAATATTTCACCAGCAATTTAAATTTCACTTCATTTGTAGAAAAAAGTATTGTATAATTATGTTCAAATAGTTCCTGAGTTTGACTTGGAAGGTATACAGTTAATTTAATTGAATTATCCCTTATTATGGCTTCCTTTTTTTTTAAATTAACAAATTTTATTTACTAGCCATTAAAAAGTGGATGGAGAGGCTCTGGAGTTAGGAGGACCTGAGTTCAAATGTGGCCTCAAACACTTGATACTTTCTACGTGACCCTGGGCAAATCAATTAACCCGAATTGGCTCAACAAAAAAACAACAAAAAAAAATTCCTATCTAACCTTAAGGTTCAACTGAAGTCCCCCAATCCCACCCTTGTCCCAGAACACTCCCAGTTTCTCCTCTCTTTTAGATTTCTGTAAAAGAACATAGTCAAGAGAAACAGAAAAACCAAGGCAATGAATTGAGCATAAATATGGAAGGGATGCATATATTTGACTGAAACCCTGTTTTTTTAAATGAATATATTAACTAAAACACTTAAGCTAGAAGCTTTTTTAGCCTACTCAAATATTCTTTTCCTCAGCAATGTGTCTTTGGGGACGACTGGAGTGTGTCAAGAACAAAAGTGCAAAGTGGAACTGCATGTCACAAATTTTAGATCAGAAGTGTCCAGTCAATTCCTTGAAGAACAAATAGCCAATGAGAA
Source organism: Macrotis lagotis (assembly GCF_037893015.1). Classification (NCBI taxonomy): domain Eukaryota; kingdom Metazoa; phylum Chordata; class Mammalia; order Peramelemorphia; family Peramelidae; genus Macrotis; species Macrotis lagotis. The sequence goes on from NC_133666.1 coordinate 30,893,613, forward strand.
AGCCAGTGGCTACCCAGCTTAAAAACAATAAAGCACAGGCAAGATACCAAAACCAGGCTGATACATGCTGGCAGTGTTAGAATCTCCATATTTGCAGCGCATGTGTATGGCATTCCACAAAGCATCAAGAATGTGACATTCTTCTTTCTTTTTTTTTTAAGGTTTTTGCAAGGCAAACGGGGCAAGGCCACACAGCTAGGTAATTATTAAGTGTCTGAGGCCGGATCTGAACCCAGGTACTCCTGACTCCAGGGCCGGTGCTTTACCCACTACGCCACCTAGCCACCCCAAGAATGTGACATTCTAGGGTTATATCAAATTCAAAATGATGGAATAGGGTAAAGCAGTAATTGGCTAGAGATATGTACTCAATAAAAAGAGCTACCAAGGTTGCCATCCATCCCCTAGGTAGCAGTACTAGAACACTGACCAAGCCAAAATTGGTAATGTAAATAAACTACTGAGCTAGAACAGTATGGTGGTGAGTCTAGATCCAGATGCATACTTATTGAACAGGATCATAAAGTAGGGCCATGCCAACAAAGACATCTTTGAGGTAATGAATCTGCCTCACATCTTCATTATTTTCTATTACTTTCTAATTTTTCTGAAGCCAGTACTATTCCTATCTATTATCTTCTTGCTAAACTTTTTTTTGGTAATATATAGAAATATTGATGATGTATGTAGACTTATTTTATATCCTGCTACTTGGCAAAACTATTAATGGTTTCATCTAGCTTTTTAGTTGAATCTCTAGAATTTTCCAAGTATACTATCATATTATCTGAAAAAAAGAGATAGTTTTATTACTTTATCACACATTCTGATTCCTTCCATTTCTTTTATTTCTACTATAATATTGAATAATATGGGTGATAATTGTTATCTTTGTTTCATTCCTGATCTTATTGGGAACGCTTCTAACTATCTCCATTACAAATAATGTTTGCTGATGGTTTTAGGTAGATGCTACTTATCATTTTAAGGAAAAATCCATTTATCCCTTTGTTTTCAAATGTTTTTTAAAAGGAATGATTATTATATCTTGCCAAAAGTTTTTGCTTAATCTATTGATATAATTATGTGATTTTTTTTGTTACTTTTGTTATTGATATAATTAACCAGTCCTGCATTCCTGGTATAAATCTCACTTGGTCATAATGTACAATCTTTGTGATATATTGTTGAAGTCACCTAACTAGTATTTTATTGAGGATTTTTGCATCAAATTCATTAGAGAAATTGGTCTCTGATTTTCTTTCTCTGTTTTTGCTCTTCCTGGTTTATGTATCAATACCATATTTTTTTTAGGTTTTTGCAAGGCAGATGGGGTTAAGTGGCTTGCCCAAGGCCACACAGCTCGGTCATTATTAAGTGTCTGAGGCCGGATCTGAACCCAGGTAATCCTGTCTCCAGGGCCGGTGCTCTATCCACTGTGCCACCTAAATGCCCCTGGGCAGGTTATTCTTAGTAGCAGATCCAGATCCTTTGCTTTTCAGAATGTCATATTCCATACCCTTTGTTTTTTTAGAGGAAGCTGTTAAATCTTGTGTTATCCTGACTAGAGCTCCACAATATTTAAAGTGTTTCTAGTTCCTTGCAATGTTATCCTTGACCTGAGACTCTGAAACTTAGTTATAGGGGTGGCTAGGTGGCGTAGTGGGTTAAGCACCAGCCCTGGAGTCAGGATTACCTGGGTTCAGATCCGGCCTCAGACACTTAATAATGACCTAGCTGTGTGGCCTTGGGCAAGCCACTTAACCCCACTGCCTTGCAAAAACTAAAAAGAAAATTGAAGTATAATATGCAGACTCTTTTTTTTTATCATGACTTTCAAATCCATGATAGTCCAACAATTCTTATATTACCTCTCTTTGATCCATTTTCTAGGTCAATTTATTTTTCTAATGAGATGCTTCATATTCTTTTCTATTTTTTTCATTCTTTTGATTTTGTTTTATTATTTCTTGATGTCTTATGAAGTCATTAGCTCCCCTTTACCAAATTCTATTTTTTTTTAAGTTTTTGCAAGGCAGTGGGGTTAAGTGGCTTGCCCAAGGCCACACAGCTAGGTCATTATTAAGTGTCTGAGGCCGGATCTGAACCCAGGTACTCCTGACTCCAGGGCCGGTGCTCTATCCACTGTGCCACCTAGCCGCCCCATCTTGCATTCTTTCAGCATTCATCTCATTTCTTTTTTCCAGTTTTCCTCAATATCACTCATTTGATATTTAAAGTTCTTTTTAAGCTCTTCTAACTCTTTTTGGGCTTGTGACCATTTACATTCTTCTTTTAAGCTTTACATGAAGTCATTTTGTCCTCTGAGTTTGAACCCTGATCATCTCTATCACCATAGTAACTATCTCTGGTGGGATTCTTTGTTTTTTACTCATTTCTTAACAGCCTATTTCTTTTATGCTAGAATCAAGCTCTGCTCTGGGCGGGGGCGGGGGATAAAGTCTTAGGGTTCAGGTTTTTCATGCTCTTGTATTTTGAGCTCTATCTTTGACCTCTTGGCTTTTCCAGTGTTCTATAACCTGAGGCCAGATGTGGTCACTACTCTTCTGGCTCCCACTTTGGTCTATAGGTGACTTCAGGTGTTCCTCTCTGCCATGGGACTTGACAAAGGTCCCCAGCACTGCTACCGCCAAAAATGCTCTATTGGTTGCAGATGTCAGTTTATTCCTCTGCCCTGGAAACCAGAGACTCTACTGTGAGTGGCCACAACTAACATGGCCTCTGCTCCTCTGTGCCATACTTAGCAGTATGTGCTTGCCAGTCTGGTCAGTGCCCCTGAGTCCTGTATCCAATACCAGCAGAAGGTCCCAACAATCTCCCCTGATTAACTGCCTATACTTGTAACCAGCTGTGGGACAAAAGCTCTGGAAGCTGAAGTTGTAGCTGCCCCTCGGGGTTTGCTGGTTGTTGATTCATTGCTAATCTGTTCAGAAGAAGATGTACCTCAATTAGTCTAGGCCTCCACTCTGGGAAGTCAGATCTTTTCTAATGTCTTCCCAAGTAGTCTTACCCTGTATTACTACATAATTATTTATTAATTAATTATTTCTGCTGCTCTAAAATTTACTTTGAGGCATCATTTTAAGTTATTTGTGGAGGAATTTCAGAGACTCATGTAGTTTCCTGCATTATTCTGCCATCTTCCCACAATCCCCTTACAATGTTGTACAGTATATATACATTGTTCTCTTACTTTTCCTTGTGTAACTTTTAATCAATTCATACAAGTCTTTCCAGGTTTCTCTGAAACTGTCTCTTTCATCATTTCTCATAACATAATAATATTTTATTATATTCATCCTGGAGTCTTACTCCCAAGACCCAAGAAGTTAAAATCTTCACTCAGATATTTACTATCTATGTGATCCTGGCAAGTCATTTAATATCTGTGTCTCAGTTTCCTCAACTCTAAAATGGAGAGAAGGTTGTTGTGAGAATCTAATGAGATAGTGTTCGTAAAATTCTTAGCACAGGGACCAGCACATAGTAGGCACTATATAAATGTTTGCTCCCTTACTTTTATGTCATCTTTGCCAATTTGCTAGGTTTTATATGAAACCTCAGAATGATTTTCCTTTTCATTCCTCTTTGATTTGTTATATTATTTCATATGATTGTTCATAGTTTGCAATTCTCTTGAGATTTGCTTGTTCATATCCTTTGATTAATTATCAATTGGGAAATAACTTTTCCTTTTCTATATTTCTGTTAGTTATATCTATATCTATATATATATATCCTAGAGATCAGATCCTTATTAAAATATTTGATATAAAGATATTTCCCAATCACTTATTTCTTCTCCTCCTCCTTCTCTTTCTTCTCTCCTTCTCTTCCTCCTTCTCTTCCTCCTTCTCCTTCTCTTTCACTCCTGAAACCATTTAAAGTCCCTCATTATAATTTCATAAGCTGTCGACATTCTAGATTTTTCCTACTGGCCAGCTGGAGACATTGCACTCAATGAGTAAAGCCTCTAGGGATCCCAACACCAAACCTCTGAATCTTCACATAACTGACATAAAGTTCTTCACCCTAGACTTTCCAAGACTGACCAGTTGCTAGTTACTTCACATAACTGACATAACCCACATCCTCTTCCCTAGGCTTTGACCTCTGATGTGGTAAGGTCAGCATAGTAGATAGAGCACTGGACTTGGGGTCAGGAAGACCCGGGTTCTGAAGTACTTAATCTCAGGGGACTGTTATATTGCTTGTTGTCTTTTTTGTTGTTGTTTTTATTGTTTTTTCTCGTTTAATTCTTCTTTCTCTGTACTGCCTATTATAGGCTTCTTACATCACTAATATTAAGATTTTTCTAGTAACTTCTCTAAAGTCAGTGGTGGAATACGCCCTAGAAGACCTTTAAAGCCTCACCTTAAAGAGTATGGTAAGAAGAATATCTCCTAGAATTCCTTGCCATGTGAGTTAATATGGTTCTTTGTCTTCAAAGATATTTAAACCATCTTTGTTAATTAATTAGTAATAATTAGTAGTCTCAGAAAACTAAAGACCCAATCCATTGATGCAGTTCACTGGCTAAAACAAAACAAAAAAAAAACCAAACCCCAAACCCCCAAAAAACCAATCCAGTTGAGGAAGTTGAGTTTATCAGAATCAAGGCTGTATCCTCACTGGATATCCCTTCTGGGCTCTGAGTGTCTTCCTCCTACTATAACTAAGGAAGTGTTTTGTGAACTGTTCATAAAATGCTTTATTATGTGTAAAATGCTTCAATCCTCACAACTCTGTGAAGTAGGTGCCTTTATCTCCCTTTTATAGATGAGGACTATTCTTTGGGTCTGGTCATTTTCAACCAGTTCAAAGCCACTCGAATGTACAACTGTCTAGTTCCTCTCTCTACCTTTCTCATAAGAGAATCATGAGAGACTTTGTTACCAGCTTTGTTAGAACCAAGAGAAGTCTATATCTTCAGCATTTTCCTGTCCTACCAGTTGAAAAAGCTTGTCAAAAAAGAAATGAAGCTATTCTGGCATGACTTGTTTGGGGTTGACAAGAAAGACTATTTTACCTTAATGAGTGGCAACTGTGCCCAGCCAGGCTGAGTGGGGTGATCAGTCCTTCCCACATCCAAAGTTGATACCTCAGTGAAATATCATGCTCCCACTAGAGTACAGAAAGGAATGTACCTCCCACATGTCTTGCATAGCTTTGGTTTTATCCTTAATACGGTAACCTAGCAAAGATCCATACTCACATCACCAGTCCTGATTAGGGTAAGATTCAGTTACTTTTGATCCTCACAATTCTTGCATATTTCCAGTTTCCTCAGGGGTACCTCTTGCAGTCATATCATCCATGATGAAGCAAAGCACAAAGCACCCATGGGCAGATCAGTGCATGTAGTGACTCACACTTTGAGCCATAATTTATACTTTAGGGAATCTGGTTCTGGGGTCCGCTCTCTGGCTTTCCACTTGTAACTTCTCCTTTGTATTTTATAGTGCATTTTAATTGGTGAGGAGTCATTGTGCTATCTCGCCTCAGGTTCTGAATCTTCACATGTTTTTTGTCCTTCATTTTTTTTTAAGTTTGTTTTTTCAAGGCAAATGGGGTTAAATGGCTTGTCCAAGGCCACACAGCTAGGTAATTATTAAGTGTCTGAGACCGGATATGAACCCAGGTAATCCTGACTCCAGGGCCGGTGCTTTATCCACTGTGCCACCTAGCCCCCCGCCCCCTTGTCCTTCATTTTTGAAGACGACCACATCAGGGAGATGATGCCATGACAAGCACATGAATTGGATTTGAGTGAAGGGGTGCTGTGCCAAGTCACCAGACTCACTTTCTCCTCCAGAGCCATTTGGGTCCAATGGCCTCTTCCCAGAACAAACACAATTATAGACCTCTGCTTCAGGCACAGGTGTGTGAGCAGGTGAACCAGCCCAGTTTACAATAGGGAGAGGGATGACCTCACCCCAGGGTAAAGCCCACCACTGACTGAAGACAAAAGCATTCAACAGCTTCAATCACTCCCTCCAGGCCAAGGGAGAAGGCCTCCATCAAGTCACAGACACTCCAGAGAAAGCAACCAGTACCCCCCTACTGGCCAGCTGGAGACATTGCACTCAATGAGTAAAGCCTCTAGGGATCCCAACACCAAACCTCTGTGAACCAGCCCCTCCCCAACTCAAGGTCTTAACAAAGGGAAGAAAGGTCAGCAGAAAGGTGGATCCATAGAAATATTCTTGGAAGGAAAAGATCCTAACTCAGAGAGACCTAGAACCTCTGAGGAGAATATGACCTGCTCTCCAGCACAGAAAGACTTCCTTGAAGAAATAAGGAAGTTTAGAAATCATTTGGAAAATTTGGGAAAAGAAATACAAGAGAAGATTAACACTTTTCAACAAGAAAATCAATTACTGGAAAATAAAATTGGACAAATACAAAATGAGAATAATTCTCTCGGATCCTCAAAAGATTGTCATACACCACACACATGCACACACACACACACAGGTGGACCACTAGGGTGATATGGTGGAGGGCAGGAGGGAGTAGAAGGCTCAACTTATACTCATTGAAAACCCTTTAAACACTTTGATCTTGTGGAATTTTTCATATGACTATGGATGGCAATAACTATGGCAATAACTCTTGTGCTAATAGTTCTATCAGTTCCTTATATTTCTTGGACATGGAAAATAGATTTTCCTTCCTTATTAGTTTTCCTTCTGATTTTTTGTTTGTTTTTTAGGTTTTTTCAAGGCAATGGGGTTAAGTGGCTTACCCAAGGCTACACAGCTAGGTAATTATTAAGTGTCTGAGGCTGGATTTGAACTCAGGTACTCCTGACTCCAGGGTCAGTGCTCTATTCACTGCGCCACCTAGCCACCCCCTGATTTTAATAGTATCTATTTTATTTGTATAAACATGTTTCAATTTTGATCAAAATTATCCATTTAATCTTTTCTGAGCCTCCCTATCATTTCTTTGGTCATGAACTCTTCCCCAGCCAGAGTAGTAAAATATATTTCTTTCGTTTCCCACAAATTCTGACTATTATTTCCTAGTTTATGGTATATGATGAAATATTAACCTAAAGTAATTTCTCCTGACTATTTTCTAGTTTTCCCACCAATTTTTGTCACATTAGTGAGTCCATTTTCTAATAGTTGGGCTTACTAGTTCTTTTTGAACCCTATGCCACTCTCTTCCTTTACTTCCATTTTTTTGTGTACCTCATCTGTCCTATTTTTTAACTAGTACCAATCATTTTGATAATAACTGCATTGTAGCATAGCTTGAAATTTGGTGTTGCCCCTTCCTTCCCATTTTTCATTATTTCCCTTGATATTCTTTACTTTTTGCTCCTCTTGATGAATGCCATTATTTTTTCTAGGTCTAGAAAGAGAGTAACAGGAGCTTATTCCTAGAAACTATGTCAAGCATCCTCTGAGTTTTCCCTACCTGTTGTATTTTCTAAAACTTGACTGTGCAAGCTAGACCCTGAATTTTTCTTAGGGTTGATTTCCCACCTCTTGCCCTCATATGGATCACCATCTGATCTAGGGCCTCTGCTACCAGGATCTCATATCACCCAGTTAAAATTTCACATGGGTGACACACAGTTGCTGTAAAGGAATCTGGTATAACAAAGTACCCCAACTTACTTCATCTCCTTCACTAGAGAAGAAACCTTTTCCCCCTAGGGACCTAATATTATTAGGGTTCCTCTGATTGTTTTCAGTAACTCTAAATATTTCCATTTGTCCTTACTTATATGTATAGAGGATGCAAAAAGGGCCTGCACAGATACTCTCCTGAGAGAGTCCATGATACCCCATCCTTCCATGGTCTTTTCTCTGTAGCCTGTTCTAAATGATCTAAATAGGGTACAGGTTTTTGGAGGATACTTTAGGTTTGGATGGGGTTGGAGGGTCTTATTCTTGACTCATGCCCTTTAGGAACTTTATCTGCTCCATTGCAGATCCCCCCCCCCCCCAAATTGGGAACTGACTCCAATGGAAATTCATCTTTATGGGACCTGGGTGTGAATAATTCTCCAACTCAATCACCTAAAAAGGCTCTTATTCTGTGGTCCCTCAAACCCTAGATCTGTTTCTCTATTTGCTGCATGTACTCAGTCATTTTGCTTTATCCTATGCTGACAATATAACTTCAGGACAGCCAACAACAAGAAAGGAATTCTGGTTTTGGAACTTTTGTATCTCTCCTGGGAATCCTCCTCTAGTACTCATCGAGTTTATTATAATTTTGAACAACGGTAACTCTGATCAATGGAATGATCATTCACAATTCCAGAGGACTGATGAAGATGAATGTTGTCCACTTTCTGACGGAGAAGTGTTGAAAGAAGATAACAGAATGAGACATGCAATTTTGGACATGACCAAAAAGGCCATTTATTTTGCTCGACTTTTGTGTTACAAGTGTTTTGTTTTTCTTTTCTTTTTTTCCACTGGGGTGGGGGTGAAGATGTGAGGGAGAAAAGATAAATATTTGGCATTAGAAAAACATTTTACTATTCAAAAAATAATCATTTCACTCATTGAAAAAACATAATTTTTAAGGCTTGGATATGATATTCCAAGAAATCATAAGTGAAAAACCACACAGATTTGTTAGTGCTAGAGGGCAAAGTAAAGAAAGAATAAAACTACTCATCCTCTCTGATAGAAAGCCCCAAAGGAAAAGTCCTAGGAATGTCACAGCCAAAATCTAAGCAAAAGAGATAGGCTTATAACCAAGAATAAGTCAACCTGCAAAACTAACTATTATCCTATTGTAGTTGTAGGGGAAGATGGATTTTGAATGGAATAGAAGACTTTTAAGCATTGCTGATGAAAAGGCTCGAGATGAATAGGAACTTGGAAATGCATGCACAAAAATCTAGAGAAATCCAGAAAAAAACTAAATTTATTAGACTTACTGAAAGGGGCTACATAATAGCTTGTGGCTAACATCCTAAAAGGGGAAGAAGAAACCAGTGCCCCTTCAGAAACTTAAGGTCCTCAGAGGACATTCAGAGAATTAAAAAAAAAGGAGGACCTGGTAGTGGACTGGTTCTGTTCTAAGGGTTTTAAGGAAAGGGAAAAAAGGAGAGGTAAAGAGAATTCACTAGTGCAGAATGGAGAGGGGGTTAGAGCTTAGTATTTCTTAATATTTGGGAAGATTAGAGAGAATACCAATGTGAATGACATCATATTAACCTCGCTCTTGTTGAAAATGGATAAAGGAGGGTAGAGCTTACAGTTTGTTGTAGAAATACACCCAACTTTCACAGAAACAGGTGGAGGTAAGGGGGGGGGGGTAATACTGGGGAGAGAATAGTTCTAAGTAAAACCAACTCTCTGAGCTTGGCAGTAGCCACAGGAGTTATAGGAAGTCATTGAGTGGCCACCTTGAGATGGATGTGCCCAGGATTTGAGTATTGTAAGGTCTTGAAAGATTGTACAGTTGATAATGGGTATTTTTCTTCTCCCACCCCCAAAACCTGAGCAGAAGAGGGAAAGTATCACCAACACCAAAGTAGCCCTACCCCTCAAAGGAGTGAACTAGTCTAGCAATATATTTACTGGTCCATCAACCACACTAAGCCCTTTAGTAAACTTGATGAAAACTCCCTGGAAGGGAGAAAAGAACTTTTCCAAGACAAGAGGACTAATTATCATTGTACCCACTGTTCCCAGAGACTATATATATTTGTGGAGCTTGTGCTGTGGGCCCTGGGGATGTTTCATATCAGCTCTTCTAGCTATATATTCTTAGTAGATCTGTCTTTTAAATTCTATTTGATGCTACTTGGTTGCCTAAAAAAATTTTTTTAAGGGAAAAAAACTAACAAAGTGGTAACAAAATTGTTCTTGCTGTGTTCTATACTTATGGACATTTAAAAATGTTTTATTAATGCTCTTTTTTACAAAATTATCACCACTCACTAATCCCTCTTTACCTCTACCTGCCTCTCTCCAATGCACAATAGAACCCCTATTTTGCGAGGAATATATGAAAGTAAGCAAAACAAATCAACACATTGGCATGTCTGAGAATACATATTGAATTCTGTACCTACCTCTCTACCAAGAAGGGAGAGGTAACTTTCATCCTAGACTTTCCAAGACTGACCAGTTGCTACTTTGGTCTGAATTCTGGGGTCTTTCAAATTTGTTTCCTTTCATGTTACTATTGTGGTCATCAGGTAAATTATTCTGTTCTGTTGATTTCATTCTAAATCAGTTCATACAAGTCTTTTCATATTTCTCTCAATCTGTCACATTTATTATTTTGGTTTAGGAAAAATTCCATTACATTCACATAGCATAATTTGTTTAATCATTTTCTGATTGTCACTAATTTTGCTTCTAATCCTTGCTGCAACAAACCATACTGCTATAAATGTTTTTGTACATGTATGGTTCTTTTCCCTCTGACATGACCTCTGCCTTTGTCTTTTGTCTTTGCAAATGGATTCATGCCCATGGTTCCTTAATAAGAGTTTACATTTACATGGCACTTCAAGGTTTCCTAAAACATTTTACCCATATTATCTCTTAGATCCTCCCAACAACCCTGGGAGGTAGATGCTATTATTCCCATTTTGCCAGATGGGCATGAATTTAGTCCAGAGTTTAAACAACTAAGTCCAGTATACTAACCCAGTACCACCTGGCTTTCTCAAAATAGTGAGCTCTCTGTTACCAAAATCTAAGTCAATCTCACTGGAATTTATTTTACAATCTTTCTCCTCTAGTGGGGGAATAGTCTCCAGCTCTGCAATAGCCTTAGTGACCTTTCTGATCTTTCTGTGATTGCTGCCAGTGAGTTAGTTATCACATCTGGAAATTCAGTCCTCTGGGAAGCTTCACTGGCAGTTAAGTATCAAATTGGAGAGAGGACTTGGAGTCAAGAAGACCTGAGTTCAAATTCAGCCTCAGACATCTACTAGCTGTGCCTATTAGCTCTGGGCAAATCTGCAGTTTCCTCATCTGCAAAGTGTTGCAGTAAGGATCAAATGAGACACCTTGGAAGATATTTGCAAATCTTAGAATGCTCTATTTGTCAATTGTCAGCCTTGATGCTCTCTGCTGAATGCCATCTATCTTACATTTCATCTTCCCCCCAGGGTTCTCCAAGACCCTTAAGGAGCACTGAAGGGGGGAGTGGAATCTAGGCTCAATGCCAATGACTCCAAACCCCACCTTTTATGTTCCTTCAGGTGTAGGAGATTGGTCCTCTATACCCCCTATACTGCTATTTAGCCAATAGCAGTCAGATTAGCCTTCACAAAAGAATATTGACTTCAAAGGTATATTAACAAATATACTAACAGACTCCACAACATGTGGGAGGCATAATCCCCCCTTCCAATAGCACCTCAGTCTCTGGGGAAAAAAAGGGGATTAGCTTTTATAATTTAGCTCAGTTCCTAAAGAGCACAGTTCCAAGTTTCAGGTCCTAAACCTTCCTCAGGCTCAAGCCCCAGGCACCTTGGCTTTCTCAGGGCTTCCCTGCTGAGTTGGCTGGCTGCAGCATCTCTTTTGGAATCTTGCCTCCCAAGTTACCATGGCCTGCCCAAACTCCCAGGTCTAGTAGGGATTATTATCTACACATGAAACTGAGAAGAACAAACAAAATGGGACAAATAAGGAATGGTGTCCAAAAGGATAGGGGTGGGGGGTATTTCCCCCCTTCTTGGTTCAGTTCATGGCATCCACACTGGGGAGTGAATTATATGACCTTCACCCTTGAGATGTAACAGAAAAGAGAGATTGTCTCAATATGACAGTTTTTATGGTTACATCTAGTTGAAGGAGGTTACTCCCACCCGTGGGTAGCATGGAGAATGCAAGAAACAACGTGTCCCCATGTTCAGCAAGTTGGGTAAACTCCAAGCCCCATTATATGTAGAAATGCGTAATGTCATTATTACTCAAGGATGTAATTCATCTGGTTATGGAAGCTTAAATTCTTCAAGGGCAACTAGGACCACTTTTACTACTTCCTTATGAGCCCTTTCTATTCATGCAGTTAATAGAAAGATTCCTGTGGGCTATTTTTTGCAATTGTGAGATTTATTCATTTTTTGTTTGTAGGAATCAGTTTTAACTTTTTGTCAAAATGTCTTCCTAGATATTATGAGTATATTCCAAATAAAAACATTCTGATTTTCTGGCTAGTCTCTATCATTTCCTAATTGTTTTTTTTTTTTTCAATTTGATTTCTCTCCCTACCCTCCAACTGAAAAAGAGAGAGAGAGAAAAGGAAAAACAAAACCCTTGTAACAAATATGCATATTAATGCAAAATAAATTGCTACATTGACCAAAAATATATCTTTCCTTTTATATCAGGTCTATCACCATTCTGTCATGAGGTGGGCAGTATGCTGCATCATTGTTCCTTTGGAATTGTGGTTGGTCCTTGGATTGATCAGAACTCTCAGTCTTTCCAAATTGTTTGTCTCGACAGTGTTATTGTTTGTATAATAATTATTCCTCTGCTTCTACTCACTATATATCAGTTCATACAAGTCTTTCAGGGTTTCTCTGAAACTAACCCTTTCCCCATTTCTGGTAGGAAAAAAGTATTGATTCATTGCCTGTGGTACCTTTCAGCAAAATGTAGTTTCCTTGCTTATCTTTTGATCCAACCTATTTTTGCTGTTGTTTTGCCTATGATTGTGATTGTTACTCCTGCTTTTCTGAGTTCACAGATAGCATGAATTTTTTTCTCTGGTCCCTTATTTTAATAGTGTGCATCTTTCTGTTTCGAGTGTCTGGAATACTCTCCTTCCGCAGCTCTGTCTACTGACCTCTGTGACTTCCTTTAAGTCCCAAACAAAATCCTACCTTCTTCAGCAAGCCTTTCCTAACCCCTCTTCATTCTTGTGCTTTCCCTCTTTTAATTATTTCCTAATAACATATATGTGTATATATGGGCATATATATACATTTATATCTATATCTATCTATGTATGTCTATATTTATTCTATCTATCTATAGCTTGTTTTGTCTAGATTTGTTTGCATCTTATCTCCCCCCCCCCTTAGATTGTAAGCTCCTTGAGGGCAGGGACTGCCTTTTACCTTTTTTCTTATTTTTTTGTATCCCTCAGTGCTTAGTATTATAACTCCTGGGAAATAGTGGGATCTGAATAAATGTTTATTGAATTGAACTGAGCTGGTGCATTTCTTGTAAACAAACAATCTTGTAAAAAATCCATTCTGCTGTCAGCCTTTGTTTTTTTGCCTGAGTTCAGCCCAGTGTCAGTTAAGAGATTGTATATTTCCTTCTATCTTATTAAATTATACTTTTTCTTCTCTGCTTGTCACTCATTCCCTCTTTAATCATAGGTTCTTCCCCATTCTTTTTTGCCTTTTAACCATCTTTTCACAATCTCCCCTTTTGTTTTCCCATCTACAGATCAATCCCCCTGCCTCTTGGGGCTCATGGATATTTTTTGCCTAATTTCATTTCATTGTCTCCAAGTCCTGATGACTCTGCCTATGCCTCTACCACTCCCATTGTGGAAGTAGTTAGGTTGCACAGTGGCTAGAGTGCCTGAAGTCCCTGAAGTCAGGAGGACCTGAGTTCAAATGTAACCTCAAACTCTAACTGTGTGACCTTGGGTAAGTCACTTAACTCTGATTGCCTCACATCCACGGTCATCTTCAGTCATCATGATCTGTATCTGGCCACTGGATCCAGTTAGCTCCAGAGGAGGAAGTGAGGTTGATACTTAGCACAGTCTACTCTCCCCGCCCCTCCACCCCAATCCAATTCATGTGCTTGCATTGGCATCACTTCCCTGATGTCATGGTCTTCTTCAAGAAGGAAGGATCATCATCATCATCTTAGAATGCCTAGTGATCCTGTCCATGCCTACCCTGCCCCAGCCAGGTGCCTCCAAGTGTTCCCATCTTTCAGGTGGGATTGAGATATATTAAGCTCTGCTCGATTATGATGGCTTACTACCATTCAGGAACCTTATTTTTTTACACTGGAATTTTTCTTAGCAATTGTTCTTACTTTGTGTCTTTGGTTCTTTGGCTCTCTAAGCTTCTATGACCTTTGGTTGCTTTACCTTCAATTTCTCATAACCCTTCTTAGAGGTAATGTAGCATAGTAGAAAGTGGACTCTTGAGAATTCCATCTCTGTGACTTAACTATCATTTAGGTCTTAGACAAATCATTTTATCCCTTTGGGACTAATGTTCCTTAGCTGTCAAATGATTTTTGAGTTATACAATCTCTAAGGTTCCTTTTAGCTCAAAATTTGTGCTCCTGTCTAGCAAGTATACAAGATTTCACATTAAGGAATACTTCAGCAAGTCATTTTTCCTCTCCAGGTCCATGTTTTCCCATGTATAAAGTGAAGCATTAGTGCACTAGATGGTCTCCAAGTTCCTTCCAGCCCTTGCATCTCTATAGCTCTGCTTTTTTCCCACCCCACTGATGTGATTATACCCTGATATCAATGCTTCTCCTCTTCTCAGTATGCCTGCTTGGTTTCCCCTTACCACCTTGGTTGGGGTTGGCTTGAAACCATGGAAATGTCTGAGGGCCCCCAGCTAGGATCTGTGTTGCTCTTCCTGATCTGTCTTCTCCCTTGGACTAGTGACCCTCTGTGTCTTGGAACTGATCTCCTGCTCACTTGCTGATCACCCACTTGTGTACCCCATGAGGCTTTTAGAGTGGGTTCTTCTGCATGTAGTTCCCATTGATCCTTCTGGGTAGGCTGGCTGGTAGTGGCTATAGATCAGCGATTTCCACTGCACATGCTTGGCTCAAGGGAACTTTTTCTGTTCTCTACATTAGAGAAGGATTTTTGCAAGCCCAGCTCCAAATAGGCTGTTAAACTGTAACTGAAATGCCACTATTTACAGATTTCAAAGGGGCTGGCCTGGGTCCATCCCTTTTCCTAGTGGGGGGAAAACTTAAAAAGAATTCCAAACCTCTAATGATGGGGGTTTTTAATTAGGTAGGAGTTGATATGGGGCTCTCTCCCACAGCATCTGTCCTCTGGCCCAAGGAGGGAAGAAATACTGACTTTGGAGTGAGGGGACAAAAGTGTGAATCTTGAACCTGTACCACCTAGTGCTTATGGGAGTTGGGGCAAGTCACTCAACTTTTTGAGCAGCAGCGGGGTGCTGTAGATCAGGTATGTGACTTTACGCATGAAGACCACCTCGGTGTTCTACTAGATTTGTGGTCCTGAGCAACTCACTCAGTTGATCATTTTCCTCATTGAGAAAACAGGGTGGGGTGGAAATTATGACCCCTGAGGTCTCCATCTATGAACCTGTGTCCTCTGGGTTTCAGTTTCCCGGATGTTAAAGTAGCTTATTCTGAAGCAGTCCTCACTATGCAGAAAGACCTTTGAAGGAAGGGAGAGGAACTCAACTTGGCTAGATTTGGGGGAGGAATGGCGCAGGGGTGGACTGCGGTATAAAACCACACCTCTGATTTCATTGGAATAGGGAAGTTCTGATGATGAATTTCCTTCTACCAATACAGATTGTCAATGTTCTCCACTTTGACTTGATACCAATTTTCTACAACACCGAGAGGTTAAGTGATTTGCCCAGGATCATCCAGTCAGCCAGTATGTGTTAGAGGCCAGTATGTGTTGAACTTGGGGTTTCCTGACTCTCCCTTCTAACGGACCCAACATCATCATTCTGCTTGAAGACCTCCAATAAGAGAGAACCGGCTTCTATGGAGACAGCCTATCACTATAGAGCAGCTCAGACTTAGGAAATCTTCCCTTCCATCAAGCCCAAATGGGATCCTTTGTGTCCTTCCCTCATTCTACCTTCTAGGGACAAGTAGAATGGACAGCCTTTCAAATACTGTTTAGAAGACACCTATCATATCCTTCCTTTCAACATTCCCAGCCTTTTCAGTCAATTCTCACATGGCATGGAATGTTCCCTATCCACGTCCTTTCCAGAATGTGCACCCAAAACTGATCACAAGCATTTCCAATGTGCCTTGACCTGGGCATGGCACAAAGGTACTGTTACCTTCTTCACCCTAGATGCCAGGCCTCTCACTCACTAGCCAACAGTCTGCAGGCTCCATTCTTTGCCCCCTTTCCAGCCCTGGAACACTTCCAGTTCCCTATATTTCTGGCAGCACTGACACTAGGTGCCATTTTTTGAGTTCTCTCAGAGGCAGTAACTGTAAACCAGACCATGTGACTCCTTTGGGGGCATCCAGGTACTCTTACTACCTGTAATTGGGTGTCACCTGCTTCATTCTGTTATTCTCCACCACAAAGGTTCTTCTCTTAATTGTTGAGATGCTCTTCCATCCTCTCCACCAAGCCATCAAGCATTTAAATATTTTCTATATATCATTCACTGTGCTAAGCACTGGGGGTGCAATTAATGCAAAAAAGTCCTAGAGTCTCTACAAGCTATGTAGAAAGTAGATGGGAAACAATCTGAGTCAAGCATTAGTAGTTGGAGAGTCTGGAAAGGACTTTTGGGATTTGAACTGAGTTTTGAGAGAAGTCGGGGAAACTGAAAGGTGAAGGAGAAAGGGCTGAACATTCCAGGGGGAGAGAGCCAGTGGAAAGGCCTAGAGATGAGAGAATATATGAAGAGAAATA
This sequence comes from Macrotis lagotis, assembly GCF_037893015.1. Lineage (NCBI taxonomy): Eukaryota > Metazoa > Chordata > Mammalia > Peramelemorphia > Peramelidae > Macrotis > Macrotis lagotis. The sequence goes on from NC_133666.1 coordinate 30,910,230, forward strand.
AAATATAGGGAAAAGGCTAGGTTATGAAGAAGTTTGAATGCCTAACACCAAAAGTTCTCTTTGTTCCTGGAAACACTAGGGAGTCACTGCAGCTTGTGTGGGGGAGTGGCAGAGCTAGGCCTTCAGAGGATAGACTGGAATGGAAGGAGGTCATTTAAAAAGAGTTGTCCTGGTGCCGGTAGAAATGGTGAGGGCCCAATGTAGGTGATGGCATTGAATGTGCAGGGGATACAGATAAGAGATGTTTCAAAGATAGAAACAAGAAATCTTAGCAAAAGGTGGGATATGAGTAAGAGTAAAGAGTCATGGATAGATAACACGAAGGGAGGATGCTTCAAAAGAAAGGAAGATTAGTCCAAAACCCATTGTCTCTGGTGGAAAACCAAGGTTAAAGGATCAGATGCCAAAGATGGGACAAAGTAACAAAACCTATCAGGGGACCTTCTTTCTGGAGGCTGACACAAACTATTTATGTCTTCAGCCTCTCTTGCTCCTTTGAGTGACAAGTTCTATAAATTTATCACTCACTGTGCAAAAAAAGGACTTCCTTTTTATCAAACAAATTATGCCCCTGCAAAGGGTACTCTTTATCTCTACTAAGCTAGGATTTAGGCAGTAAATCTCTATACTTATCATCTGATTTAAAGCCAGAACTGGGTGAGAAAACTGGTATTTTGTCTCAGGGTGCCAACACCAAAGGGGATGTATTTCCTCTACCTCAGAGGGTCCTGCCCTTTTGGGCAGGGGTTTGTATTCTCCCATGCCATTCCCCCTTTTTGCTGCTTCCTTTCCCTGAGAGTTTCAGGACTGGGTGTTATATTGCCATAGAGGTTGGGATAAGCCTCTACTCATTCTACTGAACCCAACGACAGCTGATTGTCTCATGTGCTCTATTCTCAGTCAAATGAATCTACCTGGGTACAGGAATTTGTTGCACATGCTACACTTAATATGACTCTGACCCCCTTCTTCCTGGGTATGATTTAATAGATTTGGGTAGTACCCCACTCCTTCCCAGCAGCCTTCCTGCTGAAAAACAGAAATGTCTTTCATCTAGGAGGTTCTTTTATTGCAGTGATAGAGAAACTGATAAAGCAACCAGGAAGTACTTTCCTGTACTCAGTTCGCAACAATAGATTGGAAATCTGAAAAAATAGATCTGACCATATTATAGCTCCCTTTTTATAGAAGCTGAAACTAATAGCGTGGAAGAAACAAAATGAGTTATCCAAGATCACACAGTTTTAAGTGGAAGAGCTGGGATTCCAACTCAGATCTTTTTTGATTCTGGAGCCCAACACTGCCCTATTTAGTTTTCTCAATGGTATGGAATCCCTCACAGCTGAAAGCAGAGTCTTTGATTCATTTCCAATTATTAGATTCAAAGTGTAGCAAGCGATACTTTAGCCCATCCTCATACTAAGCCTGCTATAGCTCCCTTTAGGGGTCTAATGTGCCCTGAAGGGTTTTAGTGTCTCTTTTCTATTGTGGCTCACTGATGCCAAGGAACTAGCACTGTAGTTCCAATTAACCTCTTGATATCAACTGACTTTTACAAAAGTACATCTATTTTGAAGATATAGCAAGAACAAAGTATAAACATTTTGTACAATTTGAAGGAAGTAGGTTTGTGATTTAGTTCAGTTCTTATATAATTTATCCCATTAAGCTCACAAAGAATTTGATGAGCTCTTGTCTCAACTTCAGCTGGCCTGGGGGGAGGTGGGGTTGCCTTAATGTCATTCCCAATATTCACTTGTTTATCCTGGTATACTAGTTTCTAGAATCTGGATTTTGCAATATTGGGGTGCCTTTTGACCTTTTAAATTCACAAGGTCAGAAACTCCAACATTCAAAAATGGAAAAGAACAAATGTAGAGACACATTCATGCCTTTGGTAGATTATTGATTCACCAAATGAGATAGAGGATATAGCTAAAGACAAGCCCTTTGAATGCCTCTAGAGTTAATCAAGGGGCTTCCTCTTCAGCATATAGTTAGTGAACTGGAAACAAAGACATGGAATCACCTTCCTGGGGTCATTGGTCGTCAAGAATGAAGGACAACCCCCCCCAAAAAAAACCAAACAAAAAAAAGAATGAAGGACAAGCAACATTAACCCATTACAGAATGTCCATGTATGTTCCATAGTCTCCCCAAGCCACTTTCCATTCCAAGACATCATGACCCTCTCTCCCCTTCCCTTCCCCCAAGCTAGTTTTGTAGTTTCCTTCATATGGAGAGAAGGCATCTGAGGCATGCTATATATATATGATGGACCATCATTACCTAAGTTTGAATTTTGATATCTTCCCAACTCGAAGTGATCTACATGTGAAAGTAACCTGCATGAAGGCAGGAGTCATTTCTGCCTTTGTCTTTGTAATCCCATTTGAGTCATGAAATGTAGGTGTTGAAAGGATCATAGGGTCCTAGATTTCAAGTTGGAAGGAATATTAATTATTAATTAATTAATATTCCAACCTCTTTATTTTTCAAAGGGGGAAATGAGAACCAGAGAGGGAAGGAAACTTGCCTACGAATGCACAGTTAGTGTGACAGCCAGAATTTGAACCAAGGCCCCATGATTCCAAATTCACTATTCTCTGTTCCATATCATGTGACTAGAAAGAGGATCAAGTAAAGGGTTTTTCCCCCCAAGACAGGTGAAGTTGGTCATGTTTAAAGGCAAAGGAGACACGAAGGGTAGCAGGAGTATGTTTTAAAGAAACTTGGAAGTCAAAAAGTATGAGAAATATGAAGGAGAGACAGAATGACTGAGACCAAGTCATAGACCTTCATGGAAAGGAGTGTATTTCTAGAAAAAAAATTCTTCAATGGGAAGTGTCTTGGGGGATTTGTCCTGGGAGACCTAGAGGGCTCCAGGGAAAGGAAAAGTTGATCAAGTGGTATTGGGAAGAGTCCAAGGAAGCCACCAAAGTTGTGCTTTAGGTGACTTTGATGAGAGCTGGTTCACAAAGGGCAAGACTTGTGACTAAGTGGAAAAAATGGGTGTCCTGAATAGCCATAGAAGAGAAAATCTGGATTTGGTTTGGGAACACAGGAGGGAGCCTATTCAATATTGACAAGGCTGATGGATGAGGGCTTTGTGACAAATGTCTCCCTATACTGGATGTATTCATCTTCATTGGGACAGCACATAGGACTTTGCAATCTAGTCCATCCCAAATCTCTTAAAATTGACCTCTAATTCAGAAAATTTTAGTCTTTTGGAACCGCAGACCCCTTAGCAGTCTAGGGAAGTTTCTGGACCCCTTCTCAAAATCATGTTGTTTTTTTTTAAATCATGTTTTTAAATATACAACATGAAACATGCCTCCTGACAGCTAATTTCTCTTATGGATGCTTATAATTGGCCAGAAATTTTTCTTTATGAGTTTAAATTTGCCTCCCTATAATTACCTTCCACCCCACCCCCATCCTCCCTTCCTATAGCTCCTGGTTCTGTCTTTTGGGGCCAAGCAGACCCAGTCTGGCTTTTCTAAAGGATAGCCCTCCAAGTATTTGAACACAGGTATCTCGTCTTCTCCTTCCTCACCCCTTCTTCCCTCCTGTTTCCTTTTTTTAGGGTAAATATTCTCAGTTCCTTTAACTGATCCTCCTATGGCATGGACTCAAGACCCTTCACATCTTTGGATACCAGCCAGATAATCTATGTCCTTTGGATTTATTGAGTCATGAACAATGTAAATCTGGGTCATACCATTGAACTTGACTTAAAAAAGAGAGCAGATCAGGATCTGTGAAGCAAAGATAGAGACAGAGAGATAGAGACAGAGATAGGGGGAGGGAGGAGGAGGAGGAGGCGGAGGAGAGAGATAGAGATTCAGAGACACAGAGAGAGTGGGGGGGAGCGAGATAGCGAGAGAGCGAGAGAGCAAGAGAGAGAGAAAGATTAATAAATAAAAAGATTAGGAAAACAGATCATAACAACATGCCACTCCCCTCCCCCCAAATGTGTTATTACCAAGTTGGATTTATTCCAGGAACGGTGATGTTTCAATATTAGGAAGACAATTAGTCTAATAAATCATATTAGTAAAACAATAAAAATCATGTGATTATATGAATAGATGGAGAAAAAGAGACTTCAATGGAATACAACATTCATTAGTCAAGAACACTGAAAAGAATGAGGATTTTTGCCCCTTCAACATTGTAAAAAGTATTTATCTGAAACCAAGAGCTAGCATTTTTTGTAATGGAGGAACATCAGATGCTCCCCCAAGCAAATTGAATAAAGCCAAGGATGCCTGATTTCAGCAGTATCAATTGGCATAGTTCTAAAAATGTTACTTTTTGCAACGAGAAACAAAAAGCCAAAGGAATCAGAAACACCAGCAAAAAAGTAATTAAAATATTTTCTATTTGCAGATAATATGCTATGCTACATCCAAGAGAATGAGCAACCTCCAAAATTGAGATAACAGAGTACTCATGCCAAAGAGCAGGATCCCAAATCAACCCACAAAAGTTCTCAGCATTTTTGTTACTCATACAACCAGAGGAAAATAGATAGAAAGAGAAAAATGCTATTTAAAATAACAAAATGTATTAAATATCTGGGAGTTAGTTTACCAGGCCCCACACAGAATTTCTGAAAAGATAACTATGAAACAAATTCTCAAGGGAATAAACAATGAGATATTCAATGTTCAAGACTAAAGCATGAGAAAATAGTGAAAATGATGATTCCACTGAAATTAACCTACACATTTAAGTCAATACCAGTGGCCTATTTTGTGGAACCAGACAAGATAATCATAAAACTCATGTGGAAGAACCAGAAGGTCAATTATATCAAGGGAAATAATGAAAACAGCAGTAGGAAGGCTAGTGGAATAGAAGCAAGGTAGCACACTGCATTAGCAGATCTCCTATTATACTTGGAAGCAAGGTAGCACACTGCATTAGCAGACCTCATTGTACTCAAGTAGCCAGGCAGCCTGGCACAAGGGAGGTGGAGTTTAAAGGACAGGAGATCTGTGATTTCAGACTTTTCCAACCCCTTGATTTTACAGGTAGAGAAGTTAAAATGGAGTGATCTGCCCAAGGTCACACAGAAGGTGTGAAATACATTTATAATCTTGTGAGATCAGAGTTCCATTCCAGGCTTGGCAATAATTTCCCCTTTCCCACTTGGTCTCTCACTGCTCCCCTATATTTTCTGAGACAAAATCTATCTCTTTCTGCCTCAGTGCTTCTGCTTCCATGGTTTCCTCATAGTAGGGAAGACCTTTCTCCTCCTTTCTGTGTCAATCATAACCCTAGTCTTCTTTTCCATATATACAATAATAATTGTAAAGTGCTTTTCAAATGCCACCTTCTAGCATAGTGCTTGGAGCACAGTAGGAGCATAATAAATGTTTATTGATTTGACTACCCTTCTCTATGAGGCCTTTCCTGATCTTATCAGCTCAGAGCCAGTTTTCTCTCTTGTGGATTCAGACTTTATGTTGTGTGGCAACGCCAATGAATGCTATTTTCATTTTTTTTTTTTTTTTACATAGGAGACTTGTTCAAAAAAACTTTTAATGATTTGGGGCTTTGCTAAGAGAGGACTAGCTTATAGGATTGAAGAGGGGATGGTCTTTCTGTCCTCTAGCCTGGTTAATCAAATAACAAACATTTACTGAGCACTTCCTATGCTAAATACTGAGAATACAAAAGAGGATCCTACTGTGGATGAGCTCACAATCTAATGGTCACATTGGGAATCTTGTGTTTAGCTCTGGATGCCACATTTTAGGATACATTGATAGGCTAGAGAGCATCTAGAAGGGACTAACCATTATGGTGAAGGATAATAAAGTCATGATATTGGAGGATTTGTTGAAGGAACTGTGTTTTTGGAGGAGAAAAGGTCCAGGAGGAACATGAACAGGTATATTATAATGGACTTCATGTGGAAGATGGAACAGACTTGCTCTCTTTGGCTTCAGAGGACAGAACCAGGAGCAGTAGAGGCTGGGAGTGGGGTGTGGCTCAGAGGTTCTTGATATCAGAAAGAGATTTCCAATAATTGGAAGCATTTCTGAAGGGAATGGGCTGCCTCACATCAGGTGACTCCTCCCTTACTGGAGGGCTCTAAGCAGCATATGTGTATACACTTGTTGGGTTAGAGCAACCTGCTTGGAATCAGAAAGACCTGAATTTGAATCCAGCCTTAGATATTTATTTAATAGCTATGTGATTTGGGGTAAATCACTTAATTAACATTTGCCTCAGTTTCCTTATCTGTGTATGACAATACCACCTGCTTTCTAGGGTTGTTCTGAAGATTCAGTGAAATAAGAACCTGGTGTTATTTTATTGTAAAATGCTGTTGTGGTGGTGGTGGTGGTGGTGATGGTTGTTACCATGCTGGGATTCTTATTCTCTAGATTGAATTGTGTTTGCTATTGCTTACAATTCTGATGATTCTGGTTTTCTATGACTAGCCACCATGTGGGCAGACATTTGATTTAGCAAACTTCCAAAAATGCAGCAGTGTCCATAGTCTTTTTTTTTTTTTTTAGTTCTTTTGCAAGGCAAATGGGGTTAAGTGGCTTGCCCAAGGCCATACAGCTAGGTAATTATTAAGTGTCTGAGACTGGATTTGAATCCAAGTACTCCTGATTCCAGGGCTAGTGCTTTATCCACTGCCACATAGCCGCCCCTTCCATAGACGGTTATGCTAGGTGCATAATTTTTATTTTTTTAGGTTTTTGCAAGGCAAATGGGGTCAAGTGGCTTGCCCAAGGCCACACAGCTAGGTAATTATGAAGTCTGAGGCTGGATTTGAACTCAGGTATTCTTGTCTCCAGGGCTGGTGCTCTATTTCCTGTGCCACTTTAGCCACCCCATGGTGCATAATTAATACTTTGAATTTCAGGCCATTTGGGGGCATGAAGTTTCTAGGACTCCTTCCACAATATTGAAATTTCTTGGTCGGTTGGTCAGGGGCAAGTCACTTCATCTGAAAGCCTCAGTTTCTTGATTTGTAAAGCTGGAGTTAATATTTTATTAGTAGAAGGGGGAGTATTTGCACCTGTTTAGGACATATGTCAAGTCAGTAGTGGGTTAGTGGCACTATTTTCCACCCTGGGAGTTGTTTCTATGCTTTCAGGAATCACAGATTCTTTCTCATACCTGGACTGCACCTCAGTGTGTTGTGAGAGTTAGCAGCGATACTATATGTAGAGGGCATTGTGAGACCTTGCACCATAGCTAATTTGTCCACCTCTGGGAACAGCCTCGGGCAAAATGGTTGCATGGGAAAGTTTTGGTGAAAAAGCGCTGGAACCAGGGTATGAAAAAAATTTGGAAATGATGAGGTCTGGACAAAGTGCCTGTGAGGACATTTGAGTGTGCCTTTGGAGGGGGGGATTCTCCCAGCAAGTCCTTTCTTTCCCTTATCTATGTCGTGACTTGGGGAGACGGGAGAAAGTCAGGCACGTTGGTCCTGAAGCTGTGGCGGGGTTTAGCGAAGCTGGCATGCCTTGCAGTAAGGGCTTGGGTTGCTGCTCCCCCGTCTCCCTGCCCCCGAACAGTCTAAGTGGTTTAGAGAAGCCCGGCCCCAGCACGACCGCTCCCATCCCGCGCCACGAGTGCTCGCTTCAACCCGGGGAAGCTCCTGCCTGGCTGCGCAATGCTACGGAGGTTGGGCGATCCACCTGTTCCTCTGAGACCTTTTCTTCCTAGGCACTACCCCTCGCTGATGAAGGGTACAACTCTCTGCTTTTAGTGGCGGAGGGAGGGAGGTACCTCCGATTTGCAGCTTCTGTTTGCAGCTGCTCGCTGCCCACCCAGGGGAGAGAAACGCCAAAGCCCCCTCGGCGGTTTCTGAGCACAGAGCCCTTGCTTAGGAAAAGGCTTAGTTTCTCCACATTTGAGAGTGACCTGGTGGCTTGCTCCTGCAAAGGTTGGACTGCAGAGAAAGTCCAGCTCTTCTCGCTCCCCGCCCCCCCCCCCCGCCCGAAAAGCTCCCCGGACATGTTTGCAGTTACCCCCCGAAACGCTGCGTTCTGCAAAGTCAGGTCGGAAGGGAGAGCAAAGTATTAGGCTGACTGTTCTCTCTCTAGCTAGGTGACGCTTCTTCTCTGCTTTGGTGACCCTCTTCCGCCTCGCCCCCCCCTCCGGCCCCCCGGGGTTGTTCCTCCCCCCTCCCCACGCCGGCACCCCGTGGTCCTCCTTTCCCCGTGCTGTATTCCACCCACCCTGTGGCCATTTTCCTCTCCCCGCCCCCCCCCCCCGCCCTCCCTCCCTCTCTCTTCGAAGTGAGGAGCATGTGCTCGGGCCCCAACCGAGGGCTTCCTCGGCGGCCGGCCCCCCATCCTGTCCCGGGAATAGCTGCCCCCCCCCTGCGGCTCCACCCCTTTCTCCTGCCCCGCAATTGAATACGCAAATTTCGAAAGCGGGCTGACCAATGGCGAGAGCCCTCAGCACGTGATGCCCAGCCCCTCCGAGGTGAGCCCTTAAGAAGTTGGGCAGCTGGCAGTCGCGAGGCAGTGTTCCCGGGAGCAGGGGTAGTGCGGACAGGCGACGACTGCCCGGGCTGCAGGAGGGGAAGGAGGGGAAGTGGAGGCCGGCGGCGGCCGGCGGCGAGCAGCCGACGCGCGGCCAGAGCGCACAGGCCAGGGCTCCGGACGCCCGGCCCGGCCCACGCGTGCCACGCGTGTCCGCTTCGACCCGGCTCCTCACCTCGTCCAGCGGCGGCGGGGGCTCAGTGGCCAAGATGCCGATCATCCTATTTCTGCTCGACACGTCGGCTTCCATGAACCAGCGCACCGACATCGGGACCACCTATCTGGACATCGCCAAGAACTCGGTGGAGATTTTCTTGAAGGTGGGGTGGGAAGAGGGGGCGGGAGAGCGAGGTAGGGCAGAGGGGGAGAAGGGCAGGGCGCGGGGCAGAGCGCGGGGCACACGGAGAGGGGCGGGGCGCGGGGCAGAGCGGGGTGGAGGGCAAGACGCGGGGCAGAGCGCGGGGCACACGGAGAGGGGCGGGGCGCGGGGTACAGCGGTGGAGGGGCAAAACGCGGGGCAAAGCGGGTGGGGGGGCAGGGCGCGGAGCAGAGTGCGGGGTAAAGCGGGGGAGGGGCAAAACACGGGGCAAAGCGGGTGGGGGGGCAGGGCGCGGAGCAGAGCGCGGAGCACACGGAGAGGGGCAGAGAGCGGGGCATAGCGGGGGAAGGGGCAAAACGCGGGGCAAAGCGGGGTAGGGGGCAGCACGCGAAGCAGAGCGCGGGGTACAGCTCGGGAAGGGCAAAACGCGGGGCAAAGCGGGTGGGGGAGCAGGACGCGGAGCAGAGCGCGGGGCACCTGGAGAGGGGAGGGTTGCAGGGTACAGCGCGGGAGGGGTAAAACGCGGGGCAAAGTGAGTGGGGGGGCAGGACGCGGAGCAGAGCGCGGGGTAAAGCGGGGGAGGGGCAAAACGCGGGGCAAAGCGGGTGGGGGGAGCAGGACGCGGAGCAGAGCGCGGGGCACATGGAGAGGGGGCGGGGCTCGGGGTACAGCGGAGGAAGGTCAAAACGCGGGGCAAAGCAGGTGGGGGAGCAGGGCGCGGGGCACATGGAGAGGGGCGGGGCGCAGGGTACAGCGAGGGAGGGGAAAAACGCGGGGCAAAGCGAGTGGGGGGGCAGGACGCGGAGCAGAGCGCGGGGCACATGGAGAGGGGCGGGGCGCGGGGTACAGCCGGGGAAGGGAAAAACGCGGGGCAGAGTGCGGGGTACAGCGGAGGAGGGGCAAAACGCGGGGCAAAGCAGGTGGGGGAGCAGGGCGCGGGGCAGAGCGCGGGGCAAATGGAGAGGGGCGGGGCGCGGGTTACAGCCGGGGAAGGGAAAAACGCGGGGCAAAGAGAGTGGGGCGGCAGGACGCGGGGCAGAGTGCGGAGGACACGAAGAGGGGCGCGGCGCGGGGTACAGCGGTGGAGGGGCAAAACGCGAGGCAAAGCGGGTGGGGGGCAGGACGCGGAGCAGAGCGCGGGGCACATGGAGAGGGGCGGGGCGCGGGGTACAGCCGGGGAGGGGCAAAACGCGGGGCAAAGCGAGTGGGGGGGGCAGGACGCGGGGCAGAGCGCGGAGTACAGCGGGGGAGGGGCAAAACGCGGGGCAAAGCGGGTGGGGGAGCAGGACGCGGGGCAGAGCGCGGGGCACATGGAGAGGGGCGGGGCGCGGGTTACAACCGGGGAAAGGAAAAACGCGGGGCAAAGCGAGTGGGGCGGCAGGACGCGGGGCAGAGTGCGGAGGACACGGAGAGGGGCGCGGCGCGGGGTACAGCGGTGGAGGGGCAAAACGCGAGGCAAAGCGGGTGGGGGGCAGGACGCGGAGCAGAGCGCGGGGCACATGGAGAGGGGTGGGGCACGGGGTACAGCCGGGGAGGGGAAAAACGCGGGGCAAAGCGAGTGGGGGGGGCAGGACGCGGGGCAGAGCCCGGGGCAAATTGTGAGGGGCGGGACGCGGGGTACATCCGGGGAGGGGAAAAACGCGGGGCAAAGCGAGTGGGGGGGCAGGACGCGGGGCAGAGCGCGGAGTACAGCGGGGGAGGGGCAAAACGCGGGGCAAAGCGGGTGGGGGCAGGACGCGGAGCAGAGCGCGGGGTACAGTGGGTGGGGGGCAAAACAAGGGACAAAGTGGGTGAGGGGTGCAGAGCGCGGGGCACACGGAGAGGGGCAGAACGCGAGGCAAAGCGGGTGGGGGGCAGGACGCGGAGCAGCGCGCGGGGTATAGTGGAATGGGGCAGCAGGGCGCGGGACAGAGCGCGTGGCAAAAGGAGAGGGGCGGGGCAAAACGCGGAGCAAAGCCAGTAGCAAAGAAGGAGGGGCAGGGCGCGGGGCAGAGCGGGAGAGGGACGGGACGGGGCCGAGGCTCGGTTCTGGCTAACTCCGCCAATTGGGCATCCCCTCCTTAGCTCCGCTCCAGAGACCCAGCCAGTCGGGCAGACAGGTACATGCTGGTCACCTGTGAAGAACCACCCTATTGTATCAAGGTAAGCCCAAGTATGATGTGGGTGTGGGGTGCAGTTGGGGCCTCCTCTGGCCCCTTCCCACCCCTTCCCACCCCAGCCACCTGTTCCATAGTGACGATGCTTAATAGAAACTGGGGAGGGCGTGTGTGTGCGCGTGGGAGGGGGGCGGCATTCTCTTGTTCTTAGGTTGACCCCAAGGGTGCCCAGACTGAGGAACGTAAAGGCAGGGTGCTCCCTAGGTGGACCTAACTTCCCACTGCTCCGGGAAAATGGCAGATATTTGTCTTTGGAAATATGGGTGCCATAGAGATGGAAGGGTGGGGTCCTGCCACTCCTGGTTCTTGACCCCTGCTCCTGATTTCCCTTCTTTGCCTTTCGATCTGCCACACCTTCCCCCTACAACCTCCCTAGGCTCCCTCTTGCCAAAGCAAGTCTTCCCACCTTTTCTCTCCTCCCCCCACCCCCACGTCAACCCTTAGCTTCTTGCCAATCCGGGAGCTTCCAAGACAAGGTGCGTTCAGTACAACTTGGATACAGTAAGACTTTGCAAAGCCTCGTGCGCGCAGAACAATCGAGCGAGAAAATTAGTGAACTAGGGTGGGTCTATATTCGTGCTTCAAGCACTGCAATAGGCAACATCCCACAAAGAAGTATATTCTATCATCAAGTATTCTATTCCAGGGGGCAAATAGCGATTCTGGGGACCACCTGTATCCAGAAAAGGCCGAGATCTTACAGTTTACAGGCACAGAATTGCAACCCTGCCTCTAAGGCCCAGAATTCCTCCTCTAGGGCTGTAGCCTTTCATTTCTCAGTTTCCAGTTTTCCCTCTAAAATAAAGATAATTGTTTAGGACCTCCCCTCCCCAAAGTTTTTTTTGTGAGAAGCAAATGAAAATGTACAGAAAGTATTACATAAGTATCAGCAATTATTATTAAGGGCCCTTTTCAGAACACACAGACCAAAAAAATGTTACTAAAGTAATAGATTACACTGATAAAGATGTTCTCTAAAATGCTCTGCCCTGAGAATCTTAAGATGAGGCCACAGGACTGAAATCTACTGTGAATCCAGTCCGGAACATCTTGTTCCATCTCCCTACTTCCACCCCCTACCTCTCCTGAGTAAGGAACAGCCATAACAAAACTCTCTGGAAATGATCCTGAACTCACTTGTCTCAGGACCTTTGACTGTGGGAGGCCCTGATCATCTATTTCTTTCCCCATTCACATGTCTGCAAATTCTCATCGGCTCTTCTCCTTAAACTTCTGGCATAGTCACTACTCAGGCTGAACACCTTTCACTGCTAGTTTCTCATCCCTCTCTACCCCAACCTACCTGAATCCAAGGGACATATAGCCATTGTGCCCTCTGGATCCCACACTGTGTTTTCTTAATTTTTTTCTTTTTGCAAGGCAGTGGTGCTACATGGCTTGCCCAAGGCCACACAGGTAGGTAATTATTAAGTGTCTGAGGCCGGATTTGAACCCAGGTACTCCTGACTCCAGGGCCAATGCTTTATCCACTTCAGCTGCCTAGCCGACCCGGGCTGCTGCCTCTTAATCAACTGTTGTCCCACAGCTATTTTAACAAGTGAAAAAACTTGCAAAGTTGCCAAAAGATAATTTTGTTCGAAAGCAATAGAATGAAATTAATATTTTGTCATTTGTAGCATAAAATGGCATTTTGGTTGATTTTTTTCTCCTTAAATCTCCTGTTGTATGTATCTACCTAATTTCATTCGAGTATTTTGTAAAAAATATTTTCATCATTTGACATTCTCTATTTAGGAAAGATATGGTTTGCAGGTACATTTCTGGGGAACTTTAGATTTCAAAAATGTCAAAAAAAATTTTTCCAGTTTGTTTATTTTTTCCAATTACATGTCAAGATAGTTTTCTTTAATCCTTTATTGGTTTTGGTTTTTTGCATTCAAAAAGAACTTTTATTTTCAAGTGTATCCACAAAACAAGTCAGTATGGCAATATTTTATAAAACTGTTAAATTTTAGGCTGCCATTAGTCAGTTTTTAGAAAATTTTGCTTTTAAAAATTATTTTTCTAATTATATGCAAAGATAGTTTTCAACAATCATTTTTATAAGGTTTTGTATATGGATTTATACATGTACAACTATGTTAAACATATCACTATACAATTTTAAAAAGTGTTTTGCTAGAGGGGTTTTTTTTTCCTGCCAACTTTCATTTTTGGTTAGGAGTAAGTCCCACGTTAAGATTTTACAGAAGAAAAGTTGTTGGGGGAGAAAAAATCTTTAATGTATAAAGTTGATTTGTTTAACAAGTTTAAAAACAGAACCATTTAAAATGAACACATATTTAAGTTAGTGTTTCATTTCTTTACCATACAAATGGTATTAAAAGGAACTGTTCCAGTCAGTTAAAACTAATGAAGACCAGAATAATTTTCTGATGTTTTCAAACAACATTAGTACATAAGCATATAATTTTGTTATTGTTTTTAAATGCTTAGAAAAAATGATAATTTCATGGTTTACATAAAGCCCTTTAAAAATCTGCTAGCCCAGGTTTATAGAAGATAATAGAAAAACAATACGATGGCATTATTCTTTGAAAGATTCATTTGGTAGAGGGACTCAATACTAAATGGATAATCAGCCTTCATTTTTGTAAAATTTTCTCCCTCCCACCTGTCCTTCCCCCGCCCAAGATAGCAAATAATCTTATATAGATTATACATGCACAATCATGTTACACCTAAAGTGATGATTTCTAAAAAAACCCCAAAAATGGTTTTCACCAGACCAATGTATGGCTTCATAATTCTTCAAAATCAATATATTTTGCTCGTAAAGAGATAGTTTTATTTAAAAAAGATGTTATTCCTTTTTGCTTCTTTTCTTCCCAATTGTTCTTGTCTTCTCTTTATATTTCCATGCATTTGTGTTCTCTTTTGCTTCTGTGCAAAGACTCACCACCATACATTCAAGTTTTTCTATTCTGCCTGTTATATATGCTGTACAGACCATAAATTCTGATCTTAGTTATTTCTTTCTTGAACCAATCAGAAGGTCTGCTGTAGTTCTGTTGGTTGATTCAATTTCGTTTCTTTTGCATCGTTTATTCAGAGAGTTTGGACTTGTTTTGATGACTCGGTGGTCATCTTCTCTTTTAATATCTTTCCTGTTGATTTAAATGTTTATGTTCAAGGTTTCTGAGTTTTATTCTTCCCCAAATCTTTGGTAATTTCAGTCTTTTCACTTATTACTCATTTTCTGACTCCTACAGATCCTCTCAGGGCTGGACCTCAAAACTGACTTTTTTATGATGAGGGATTCACTCTTGTTTTTTTTTTTTAAATTTAATTTCATTTATTTTTTTAGAAATATTTTATTAGGGGCGGCTAGGTGGCGTTAGTGGATAAAGCACCGGCCCTGGAGTCAGGAGTGCCTGGGTTCAAATCCGGTCTCGGACAATAATTACCTAGCTGTGTGGCCTTGGGCAAGCCACTGAACCCCATTTGCCTTGCAAAAAAAAAAAAAAGAACATAAGCTCCCTGAGGGCAGGGTTGTTTAAGGGGCGGCTAGGTGGCGTAGTGGATAAAGCACCGGCCTTGGAGTCAAGAGTACCTCGGTTCAAAGTCTCAGACACTTAATAATTACCTAGCTGTGTGGCCTTGAGCAAGCCACTTAACCCCATTTGCCTTGCAAAAAAAACCTAAAAAAATATTTTATTTATTTTGAGTTTTACAATTTTCCCCCTAATCTTGTTTCCCTCCCCACCCCCACAGAAGGCAGTGTGTTAGTCTTTACATTGTTTTCATGGTATAAGTTGATCTAAGTTGAATGGGATGTAAAAGAAATCATATCCTTAAGGAAGAAAAATAAGGTATAAGAGATAGCAAAATTACATAAGAAGATAACACTTTTTTTTTTCTAAGTTAAAAGTAATAGTCTTTGGTCTTTGTTCAAACTCCACAGTTTTTTATCTGGATACAGATGGTATTCTTCATCTCAGAAACCCCGAAATTGTTCCTGATTGTTGCACTGCTGCAACGAGCAAGTCCATCAGGGTTGGTCATCACCCCCATGTTGCTGTTAGGGTATACGATGTTCTGGTTCTGCTAATCTCACCCAGCACCAGTCCATGCAAATCCTTCCAAGCTTCCCTGAATTCCCATCCCTTCTGGTTTCTTTTTTTTTTTTTTTAGTTTTTTTTTGCCAGGTTAGTGGCTTGCCCAAAGCCACACAGCTAGGTAATTATTAAGTGTCTGAGGCCGGATTTGAACCCAGGTACTCCTGACTCCAGGGTTGGTGCTCTGTTCACTCTGCCACCTAGCCTCGCCCTGCCACCTAGTTGCCCCGCCTCCTGGTTTCTAATAGTACAACAGTGTTCCATGGCATACATATACCCCAGTTTGTTAATCCATTCTCCATTCACTCAGTTTCCAATTCTTTGTCACCACAAACAGGGCTGCTATGAATATTTTTATACAAGTGATATTTTTCACCAGTCTTAGTCCCTGCCTTAAATGACTTCTAGGGATACGGGACTGGCTCAGTTGGATGCCATGCCACTTTTTCAGGCTTAGGAGTGTCCCATATATGCTGTTCCCTTGTGCCCATCCCTTCTATTCTTTAGTTATCTGCTAAGGAATTTACTCAAGGCTGCAAAGGGAGGAATATCAGGGTCAGGATTCAAACCAAAGTGCTCTCAACATTGCACTGTCCTGCCATCTCTGGGGAGTCTTCTGGAGGCTAAGGGAAATCTTAACTAAATAGTTGTTGTCCTCCTGAGGCTGGCACAGTAGTTCTTCAATGGATATTTCTTTCTTGATACTACAATTGGACACTACAGAAGCAATGTTTTAAAATAACTTCTTTATGTTTATCCTATGCACACCAGAGTCTAATAACCAACTTAAAAATATTACAGATAGTATTTTAATAATTCTAGAAATGAAGGTGGAATTTTTGGTCAAAAATATGGAAAGATGTTAACTCAAATTTGATTTCACACTTGTACCCTAATCCTTTAATTGATTGCATATCTTACTTCATATTTGAAGTATAGATAGCAGAACATGCTGTTGTTACTTCACAATCAGGACCCAATTGTTTTCAGTGTGAAGGGTGGGCCTATATTCAGGAAGACTTGGGTTCAGCTTTGATACCTATTATTTTTAACACATAATGTATGAGTTTCCTCTTAAATAAGAAAATAACATGGGTTTATGAAATCCAGGCTGTAGACAAGAGTCCCTCAAGTCAACCTAGGAAGCTTATCAATTTAAGAAAATAAGCTTTGAGTCCTTTTTTGGACTTTTTCAAATTGTACTTCAGTTCTTCCTGCCGCAAGCCATGATTAAGCATTCTATTTCTAAACTCTGATTTGTCATTTTGGGGCTGGTGGGTTTTTGTTTTTTAGGTTTTTGCAAGGCAAATGAGGTTAAGTAACTTGCTCAAGGCCACACAGCTAGGTAATTATTAAGTGTCTGAGACCAGATTTGAACTCAGGTACTCCTGACTCCTAGCTGCCCCCGGGCTGATGTTTTAATAACATCTGGAATTTTCCTACTCAAAGTTGAGTGAAAGTTTTTTATTTGCCAATAGCTCCAAGCTACAAATAATAGCTTTTGGTCAGACTGATTCTCAAGTCGGCTCTTCTCAGGTTGGCAGTAGATGTTTTGTTTCTGTTGTAAATTTCACTGCTCATTCAAATCTGTGATCCCTTCAACCATATCCTGTTAGCTGGGTTAATACAATCCGTAGCCTAGTCTTAGCAAAGTAGTGTGCAGTATGGTTTTCTATTCATTTACTCTGAGTTCTGAGCAGTACTCTTTTCCCATTAATAAACAGAACTTCACATTTCCCAGGTCTCAATTTATATAGCCAGCTTTAAACACTGAAAAAAAGCATTTTCTTTGTTCAATTTTTCCCCTACTAGAAAAAATATTTTCTGTTGGCATTGGAGTAGGCATGAATGTCGCAGAAGATGGTTTTTATAGAAGCACTTACCCAGCATCTCTGTAGTGAAATAGCTACATGATACAGCATGACAGTAATTCTTCATGGGAGAGTCTTTGCAAGTGGAATTTTGCTGGAAGGAGATAGTTTTGAGTACATGAAATGTCTGGTTCCCTGCACAAACCCCATCGTGCAGGGAAAAATGGTCTTTAAGAACAACTGGTCTCATCAGACCACTTGTTTGCAATCAGCATTGGTATGGAACTGAAATCTTAAAGCACTACATAAATGTTAACCAATGTGCTTACTAGTCATAGAGGCCCTGTTCCAGCCAATCCATAAGAATAATTGAGAATTAGCACACCAAAGCATTAAGCAGAGCTCTGGAAGGCTCTGCTTATCCATTTTTGATAAGCAAATACGTGTGTCCAAAATGTGTGCCAACAGCTTCTCCTCCAGTGAGTAAGTGATCGTGTTTAATCCCATTTACATTGACCTGTGAGTATGTCCATTTTTAGAGAGAGGGTAAAGTCAATTGTCAATCTATCCTGGCCTGAATTAGCTTAAGATATTATATTAAAATAGAGGGTCATTGGTTCCAAATCTTGATACTGAAGATGATTAGATAAATAACCCATACATCCAAAGGCATAGACTGAATGAAGCATTTATTAAATGCTTACCATGTACAAAGCAGATCTGCTGCCAGCCTAAGAAGGGCCTGCTTGGGCATTGGTATTACCCAAAGCCAATATTTATGGCTTGGAGTTATCAGTGAGCAAGTTATATCATCTGAGCCCTAGAGTTACCAATAGAAAAGGAGAAAGGACAGATAACTCATTTTTCTGATTTGCTGAAGACACAAACTTGGAATCCAAAGTCAGGGTCTCCAAAGATTTTGATAGATGAGAATATTGGGTCGAATCTACTTTGATGAAATTTAATAGGGATAAATATGTAAAATCTTGGATTTGGGCTCAAAAAACCCTCCTTCAAAAGTCTGGGAAGAGGGCTTTTGACAAAGAGCTGGAGTTTTACTAGATGACTGACTCAGTAGCACTCACCAGCATAACAGAGCTGCTCCTAAAGGCTTAATCTGATTTTAGGCAGCATGAAGAGAGGCCTAACCTCCAGGGAGGAGGAGCTAGGTAATGGTCCCTTTACACTCTGCCTTCTGTAGATCTCAGCTGGAGTCTTAGAGTCAGTTCTCAGTGCCAGAGATGAGTAATAAAACTGATAAGTTTGAGAACATCCAGAGCAGGGCATCCAGAATGGTGAAAGACCTTGAGTCCATGTCATATGACATGAAGGAAACGGAGACTCAGCCTGGAGAAGAGACAACTAACTAGGAGAGGCATCGTAGCTATTTGAAGGACTCCCCTCCCAAAGGGTGACTAACCTTGTCTTGTCTGCTCAACCCCTGAAGACAGCACAGGAAGTTCTCAGGAAAAGTTTCAAATCTACTCTCAGTTGCAGGGCACACTTCCTAATAAGCCGAAAAGCAGAGGGTTTGGAGAATATGTTACATGATGTGCTAGATAAGGGTTAACTAAGCTCAATTAAGCACGTAAGTGAAACCTATTATGCAAATCGGCCCTCTTAGCCCACTCTTATGGAATATATGAATGACCAAGCTAATGGGCAGTGGCAGCTTGATGAAGAGGCTCCTTTCGAAAATGTGTTTGGAACTGAATACATTTTCTTATAGGAAGAATAAAAAAGACTCATTTAAGGGCTATGTGCCAGAGGCTTTGCTAACTGCTAAAACAACCCCAAGACAGTCCCTGCCCCACCCCCACCCCCACCAAAAGCTTAAATTTTTCTAAATGCTGGCAGAAAATTGTGAGGAGTTTCATATAGAGGATACAGATGAAATGAAGCAGATCTTGATGCCCCACAAGATTGTATTATTACTACAAATGCAAAATGTTCCATTCTAACCTTCCTAAGGTAGACAGGTTCTCAAGTCAGTCCATGAAAGATATTCAGCTTATAAGGTAACTGGACCCCTGAGAGGCAACCTAATGTGGGATCACCTGCCTCCAACAACCTGAGCTGTGTGGGCCCAAGTTGCTTAAGCTCTCAGTAGAGGAACATCAGCTTGGAGCAAAGATAAGGAAGGGACAGGAGCTGCTGGGACAGCCAGCATTGGGACTTGGGGCCAGGGACCAGGGAGGATTATCATAGGTTTGGAAGTTGAAGACTTGCTTATATTCCTCCTTTTGAGAAATTTTTTTTGTTGTCCTAGAAATCATTTCCAGAGGGAGGGAGCTTTTCTATCTCCCAAATTCTTGCTTATATGAACAAACTGACAAGGCTAACAATCAGGATGAGTTGATCACTCTAATCTCTGCTGTTGCTATAAATGCTATTCCCATTTGTATTGAAAGCCAGTTTGATTGCTTTGATTAGTTAGGTTGGACATGGATTTTCCCATGCAAAGGATGTTAGTTAGAATTCATGCAAATGAATTTACTGTTGCCGATCTTAATTGGTTGATTTTTATATAATTTTTTCTCAAATGAAAGGTTTTTTTTAAGTTTCAAAATTTTGAGTCCTGAATTCTCTTATCTCCTTCCCTCCCCTCCCCCCTCCTTCAGAAGGCAAGCAATTTGATGTAGATTATACATGTGCGTCACGTGCAAAATATTTCCATTTTAACCATATTACAAAAGAAAACGTAAACCATAAAAGAACTGCTATAATTATTTTTGTACATATATGTCTTGCCAAAAATCCCCCCTTGGTGGAATATTCAGGATTCCCCCAAACAAGTGGTCCAGTTTAATTCTGAAGAAAGAAGCCAAGGAGTATTTGATTCTTAAACTACTTATGTAATCGATCTGAAGCTGGTATAAATATTTTTGTTTGCTAAAAGAGCTGCCATAAATATTTCTGTACATAGAAGTCCTTTTCTTTTTTCTTTGATCTCTGTAGGATACAGAGCTAATAGTGGTATTGCTCCAATTTTTGGAGATCTAACTTTATTTGTGTGAAAGTAATTTGTAATTATGTTCATATAGTTACTGGGTTTGTCTTGGCAAGTAGATCACCAAACATTTTATATTGTCTGCATTTTTTTTTAAACGGGATTTTTCTTTCTGTGTTTTCCTACTGGACGTTGATGATAATATATAGAAATGCTGATGAACTTTGTGGAAGTTGTTAATTGCTTTTTAGTTTAGTTTTTTTTTTTTTTTGCAAGGCAATGGGGTTAAGTGGCTTGTCCAAGGCCACACAGCTAGGGAATTATTAAGTGTCTGAAGCCAAAAGTGAACTCAGGTCCTCCTGACTCCAGGACCAGTGCTCTAACCACTGTGCCACCTAGCTGCTCCTTTCTGGTGTTTTTTTTTTTTTTTTTTGTTATTGTTTTTTAGATTTTTCAAGGCAGTGGGGTTAAGTGGCTTACCCAAGGCCACACAGCTAGGTCATTATTAAGTGTCTGAGACCGGATTTGAACCCTGACTCCAAGGCTGGTGCTTTATCCACTGTGCCACCTAACCACCCCACCCTTTCTGATGTTTTTTAATAGGAATGATTGTTGTATTTTGTCAAAGACTTTTTCTGACTCTGTTGAGATAATCTTCAATTTTTGGGTGGGGGGGTGTTATTGATATGATCAGTTATACTGATAATTTTCCCTAATATTGAACTAGCCTTGCATTTCTGGTTCATGATATATGATCTTTGTGATATATTCCTGTGAACTCCTTGCTAATATTTTATTTAAAATTTTTGCATCAATATTCATTAGGGAAATTAGTCTATAGTCTATGGGTTTAGGTATTAATATCATATCTGTGTTGTAAAAGGGATTGGTAGGATTCCTTCTTTGTCTATTTTTTCCCTAATAGATTCTGTGCTATTTGAATTAATTGTTCTTTAAATGTTTGGTAAAATTCACTTGTAAATCCATTAGTCTTGATGCTTTTTTTTCCTTAGGAAGTTCATTTATGGATTGCTCAATTTCTTTTCTTCAAATAGGCTTATTTAGATATTCTGTCTCCTGTTAATCTAGGCAATTTATATTTTTGTAAATATTCATCTATTTCACTTAGATTCTCAGACTTTTTGACATATAATTGGACAAAATAGCTCCTCACAATTGCTTTAATTTTATCTTCATTGGAGAATTCACCCGTTTCATTTTTGGTACTGGTAATTTGTTGTTTTTTTTCCTTTTTTAAAAATTAGATTAACCAAACCCAAAATTATTTTTGTTGTGTTTTTTTCCTAACACTAGCTTCTAGTTTTACCTATTAGTTCAATGGTTTTCTTGCTTTAAATTTTATTACTATTCCTTTTGATTTTCAGGATTTGCAGTTTGGTATTTGGGGGTTCAAGATTTATTCTTTTTGGAGTTTTTTTAGTTGTATGCGCAATATTCTGTTAATATTATTATATTATTCTATAATCTATTCTTTCTCTATTTTATTGATGTAAGCATTTAGAAATATAAATTTTCCCCAAGTACTGCTTTGACTGCATTGCATACATTTTAGTATATTGTCTCATTGTTGTCATTCTCTTTAATGAAATTATTTATTGTTTCTATGATTTGTTCTTAGACCCATTCATTCTTTTTTTTAAGGTTTTTTTCTTTGTAAGGCAAACGGGGTTAAGTGGCTTGCCCAAGGCCACACAACTAGGTAATTATTAAGTGTCTGAGACTGGATTTGAACCAGGTACTCCTAACTCCAGGGCCGGTGCTTTATCTACTATGCCACCTAGCTGCCCCCCATTCATTCTTTAGTATGAGATTATTTAGTTTCAAATTAATTTTTAATCTGTGCTTCCATGACCCTTTATTGAATGTCATTTTTATTGCATTATAGTCTGAAAAGGGTGCATTTAATATTTTTACTTTTTTATTTGATTGTGAGGTTCTTATGCCCCAATAAAGGCTTTATGAATTGCCATGCACAACTAAAAATATATATATATATATATATATATATATATATATATATATATATATATATATATATATGCCTTTCTTTTCCCATTCTTTTTCACCAGAGAGCTATTATAACGAACTTTTCTAAAATTTTGTTCATCTCCTTAACTTCATTTTTGTTTGTTATTTAGTTTGGAGAGAGGAAAGTTGAGGTCCCCCACTAGTAGAGTTTTACTATCTTGTTTCTTCCTATATGTCATTTAACTTTTCTTTTAAGAATTGGAATACTATGCCATTTGGTGCAAATATGTTTAGAATTGATATTAATTGGTCTTCGGTGCCCTGTAGGAAAATATATTTTCCCTGCTTATCTCTTTTAATTAGATCTATTTTTGCTTTTGCTTTGTTTGAGATCATGATTGCTAACGTTTTTTCTTTTTTTAAAACCTCAGCTTAAGCATAATGGATTCTGCTTCAGCCCCTTATTTTTATTTTGTGTGTCTTTCGTTTTCAAGTGTTTTTCTTGTAAACAACATATTGTTGCATTCTGGTTTTTAATTTATTCTGCTATGGACTTCCATTTGATGGGTGAATTCATCCCATTCAGACACATAGTTTTAAGATTATTAAGTATTTCACTATACTATTTTTTATTGCTGTTTAACTTCTCTCTGTCTCTGTCTCTGTTGGCCTCTCTGTTTTTCTCTGTGTCTCTCTCAGTCTCTCTGTTTTTCTCTGTCTCTGTCTTTGTCTCTCTGTTTGTCTCTGGCTCTGTCATTGCCTGTCTGTCTCTGTCTCTGTCTCTTTCTCTCTCTCTCTCTCTCTCTCTCTCTCTCTCTCTCTCTCTCTCTCTCTCAGTTTTTCTCTCTGTTTTTCTCTGTCTTTGTCTCTCTCTCTCTGTTTTTCTTTCGATCTTTCTGTCTCTCTCTCCCTCTGTCTGTCTTTGTCTCTGTCTCATCTCTCTGTGTCTCTGTCTCTGTCTCTGTCTCTCTGTTTTTCCCTGTCTCTCTCTGTCTTTGTCTCTCACTGTCTCTCTGTCTGTCTCTGTCTGTCTCTGTTTTTCTCTATATGTCTCTGTGTCTCTTTCTGTCTCTGTCCGTGTGTTTTTCTCTGTCTCTGTCTGTTTGTCTGTCTCTCTGTTTTTCTCCCTCTCCCCCTCTCTGTCTTTCTCTCTCTCTCTCTGTTTCTCTCTCTCTCTCTCTCTCTCTCTCTCTCTCTCTCTCTCTCTGTTTTTCCCTCTTTGTCTTTTTCTCTGTCTCTCTGTCTCTCTCTGTCTCTCTGTTTTTCTCTAATCTGTCTCTCTGTTTTTCTCTGTCTCTGTCTCTGTCACTCTGTCTGTCTCTCTCTTTGTCTGTCTTCTCTGTTTTTCTCTCTCTGTCTCTGTCTTTGTCTCTATACCTCTCTCCTCTCTCTGTCTCTCTCTGTGTTTTTCTCTATCTCTGTCTCTCTGTTTTTCTGTCTCTTTGTCTCTCTCTGTCTCTGTCTCTCTAGCTCTTTGTCTTTCTGTCTCTCTGTTTTTCTTTCTGTCTTTGTCTCTATTTCTCTGCCTGTCTCTGTCTTCTCTCTCTGTCTTTGTCTCTCTGTTTTTCTCTCTGTCTCCATCTTTGTATCTCTGTCTCTCTGTTTTTTTGTCTGTCTGTCTTTGTCTATATCTGTATCTTTCTCTATCTCTGTTTTTCTCTCAGTCTTTCTTTGTCTCTGTCTCTGTCTCTCACTCTTTCTCTGTCTCGCGTGTTTTTCTCTCTCTGTCTCTGTTTTTCTCTTTCTGTCTGTCTCTCTGTTTGCTCTCTGTGTTTCTATCTCTTTCTCTCTCTCTCTCTCTCTCTCTGTCTCTCTGTCTCTGTCTCTTTCTCTCTGTCTCTCTCTTTCTCTGTCTCTGTCTCTCTATCTGTCCTCTCTGTCTCTCTGTTTTTCTCCCTCTCTGTCTCTGTCTGTCTCTTTTTTTACCCTTCTTAAATAATCTCTTTCCTTTTGACCATGGCCTCCCTTAATTTGTACTCTCTCCTCTCAACCGCCCTTCCCCTTCTCTTAACTCCTTTCCCTCCCATTTCCTTGTAGGGTAAGATAAATTTCTATACCCAGCTGATGGTGTATGGTATTCCCTCTGTGAGCCAATTTTGATGAGAGTAAGGTTCAAGCATTGTCCCTCCTGCCTCTTCCCGTCATAATTTGTTTTTAAATTATATTGGTATCTTTTGTATTTACGGTAATAATTTCACTGTTCACCACTCATGCCTTTTGCCGCCCCCCCCCCCCATACGTATATACATGTACCTCTTGAAGAAAAGCAGTTAAGCAAACATGATAGACAAAATGATTGTGTCTGAAAGAGCATGTCAGGTTTTATACTCTGATCCCCCATCTCTACTGAGAAGAGGGCGACAGAAATGTGTTTCTTCATCTGTTCTCTAGGATCAAGGTTGCTCATTGTACTGCATCTGAGTTCACCTGCCTTTAAGTGGTAGAGGAAAGAACTGGATTTAGAGTTAGGGCCCTAGTTAGAATCTCAGTTTTGTCACATGTTTTTGTGCCTTTGAGTATTTAAATTAAACTCACCGAGTGTTTATTAAGTCTCAGTACTTCCATTTACTTCATTATTAAAATGACAGAGTTGGATTAGATCTACTTCTTAAGGTCCCTTCCAGCACTAAATCTATTACTCTAATTATTGTGGAGATTATTCTCCTGTTTCTCCTTTCATCATTGCATCAGTTCTTACAGGTCTTCCTAAATTTCTTTTAATTCTCTTGCTCAATTCAGAATTTGAATTACAATAGAAACCTTGCAAGCCAAGTCAGCCAAGACACTGCTATGGCAACTTCGCAAAACTAGGGGCAAAAAGAAAGCAGTATTTTTCTACATTATTTAACATCATTTAAAATGTAAGAAAAGACTTCTGGGAAGAGCACTTTTCGATTTGTTCTATCTCCCTCCCTGCCTCCCTCTTTCTTTCTCTTCCTGCTCTTTCTTTCCCCATCCCTTTTTCTCTCTTTCTCTGTTTCTGTCTGTCTCTTCCTCCTTTTCTTCTCTTGCCCTTCTCGTCTCTCTCTCTCTCTCTCTCTCTCTCTCTCTCTCTCTCTCTCTAATTCTCACTATCTCTCTCTTCCTCCTTTTCTTTCTTTCTCTCTTCCTCTCTCTCCTCTTTCTTTCTCTGTTCCCTCCCACCCTTCCCTCTGTCTCTCGATATAGATATATATTAAATATTATATATATTCCCCTCTCCATCTCTCTATTCCTCTCTGTCTCATCTCTCTCTCCTTCCTTCCTTCTCTACCTCTCTTCCTCTTTCCACCCTCTTCTCTCTTTCTCCTTCTTTCTCTTCATTCCTGCCTGCCTCTCTGTATCTCCTTCTCCCTCTGTATCTCTCTTGTTTTCTCTCTCCACTTCTCTCCCCCTGCATCTCTATCTCTCCCCCTGCTCCCTCCCTCTTTCTTTCTCCTTTCTCTCCTCCATCTGTTTCTATCTCTCTCCCTCCTTCCCCTCCTCTCTTCTTCTCTGTCATTTCTTTCTTTGTTGTTTTTTAAATTTATTTTTATTAAAGATATTATTTGAGTTTTACAGTTTTCCCCCCAATTTTGCTTACCTCCCCCCCTCCATGGAAAGCACTCTGTCAGTCTTTACTTTGTTTCCATGTTGTACCTTGATCCAAATTGGGTGTGATGAGAGAGAAATCATATACTTAAAGAAGAGAAGAGAAGTCTAAGAGGTAACAAGATCAGACAATAAGATATTTGTTTTTTCTAAATTAAAGGGAATAGTCCTTGTACTTTGTTCAAACTCCACAGCTCCTTAACTGGATACACATGGCACTCTCCTTTGCAGACAGCCCAAAATTGTTCCCGATTGTTGCACTGTTGGAATGAGCAAGTCCTTCAAGGTTGAACATCATTCCCATGTTGCTGTTAGGATGTACAGTGTTTTTCTAGTTCTGCTCATCTCACTCAGCATCAGTTCATGCAAATCCCTCCAGGTTTCCGTGAAATTCCGTCCCTCCTGGTTTCTAATAGAACAATAGTGTTCCATGACATACATATACCACAGTTTGCTAAGCCATTCCCCAATTGAAGCACATTTACTTGATTTCCAATTCTTTGCCACCACAAACAGGGCTGCTATGAATATTTTTGTACAAGAAATGTTTTTACCCTTTTTCCTCATCTCTTCAGGGTATAGACCCAGTAGTGGTATTAGCTGGGTCAAAGGGTATGCACATTTTTGTTACTCTTTGGGTGTAAATCCAAATTTCTCTCCAGAAAGGTTGGATGAGTTCACAGCTCCACCAACAGTGTAATAGTGTCCCAGATTTCCCACATCCCTTCCAACAATGATCATTATCCTTCTTGGTCATATTGGCCAGTCTGAGAGGTGTAAGGTGGTACCTCAGAGAAGCTTTAATTTGCATTTCTCTAATAATTAATGATTTAGAGCATTTTTTCATATGGCTATGGATTGCTTTGATCTCCTCCTCTGTAAATTGCCTTTCCATATCCTTTGACCATTTGTCAATTGCAGAATGGTTTTTTGTTTTAAAAATATGACTCAGTTCTCTGTATATTTTAGAAATGAGTCCTTTGTCAAAATCATTAGTCGTAAAGATTATTTCCCAATTTACTACATTTCTTTTGATCTTGGTTACAGTGGTTTTATCTGTGCAAAAGCTTTTTAATTTAATGTAATCGAAATCATCTAATTGGTTTTTCGTGATGTTCTCCAACTCTTCCTTAGTCATAAACTGCTCCCCTTTCCATAGATCTGACAGGTAGACTAGTCCTTGATATTCTAATTTGCTTATAGTATTGTTTTCTATGTTTATGTCCTGTAACCATTTGGATCTTATCTTGGTAAAGGGTGTGAGGTGTTGGTCTAATCTAAGCTTCTTCCATACTAACTTCCAATTATCCCAGCAGTTTTTATCAAAGAGGGAGTTTTTATCCTGGTGGCCTGACTCTTTGGGTTTATCAAACAGCAGATTACTATAATCGTCTCCTGCTTTTACACCTAGTCTATTCCATTGGTCCACCACTCTATTTCTTAGCCAATACCAAACAGTTTTGATGACTGATGCTTTATAATATAATTTTAGATCAGGTAGGGCTAAGCCACCTTCTTTTGCACTTTTTTTCATTCAGTTCCTGGCAATTCTTGACTTTATGTCTCCATATGAATTTACTTACAATTCTTTTCTAACTCATTAAAGTAATTTTTTTTGGAATTTTGATTGGTAGGGCACTAAACAGATAGTTTAGTTTTGGTAGAATTGTCATTTTTATTATATTAGCTCTACCTATCCATGAACAGTTGATATTTGCCCAGTTATTTAAATCTGATTTAATTTGTGTGAGAAGTGTTTTATAATTGTTTTCAAAATGATTCTGAGTCTGTCTTGGCAAATAGACGACTCCCAAGTATTTTATATTGTCTGAGGTTACTTTGAATGGGATTTCTCTTTCTAGCTCTTTCTGTTGTATCTTGCTAGACATATATAGAAAAGTTGAGAATTTATGAAGGTTTATTTTATAACTTGCAACTTTGCTAAAATTGCTAATTGTTTTCAGTAGTTTTTTTGGATGATTTCTTGGGATTCTCTAGGTGAGACCATCATGTCATCTGCAAAGAGTGAGAGTTTTGTCTCTTCCTTCCCAATTCTAATTCCTTGAATTTCTTTTTCTTCTCTAATTGCTGATGCTAACATTTCTAATACAATATTGCATAGTAGTGTTGATAATGAGCACCTTTGTTTCACCCCTGATCTTATTGGGAATGCCTCTAGCCTCTCCCCATTGAATATAATGCTTGTTGATGGTTTCAAATAGATACTGCTAATTATTTTAAGGAACAGTCCATTTATTCCCACACTCTCTAGTGTTTTTATTAGGAATGGATGCTGTATTTTGTCAAAAGCTTTTTCAGCATCTATTGATATGATCTTATGATTCCTGATAGGTTTTTTTTTGATATAATCGAATATACTAACAGTTTTCCTAATAATGAACCAACCCTGCATTCCTGGAATAGATGCTACTTGATCATAATGTATTATCCTAGTGATGACTTGTTGTAATCGTTTTGCTAAGATTTTATTTAGGATTTTTGTATCTATATTCATCAGGGAAATAGGTCTATAATTTTCTTTCTCTGTTTTAACTCTTCCTGGTTTAGGTAACAGCACCATATTGGTTTCATAGAGTTAAGCAGAGTTCCATCTTTCCCTATTTATCCAAAGAGTTTATATATAGAATTGGAACCAATTGTTCCTTAAATGTTTGGTAGAATTCACTTGTGAATCCATCAGGACCTGGAGATTTTTTTTAGGGAGTTCCATAATGGCTTGTTGAATTTCTTTTTCTGAGATATATAGGGTTGTTTAGGTATTTAATCTCTTCTTCATTTAACCTGGGCAACTTATAGTTTTGTAAACATTCATCCATTTCACTTAGATTATCAAATTTATTGGCATAGAGTTGGGCAAAATAATTTCGAATTATTACTTTAATTTCCTCCTCATAGGTGGTGAGTTCACCTTTTTCATTTATGATACTAGCAATTTGGTTTTCTTCTTTCTTTTTTTAATCAAATTGACCAGAGGTTTATCAATTTTATTGTTTTTTTCATAATACCAACTTTTGGTTTTATTTATTAATTCAATAGTTTTTTTTGCTTTCGATTTTATTAATTTCTCCTTTAATTTTTAGAATTTTTAATTTGGTATTTAACTGGGGATTTTTGATTTGTTCTTTCTCTAATTTTTTTAGTTGTATGTTTAGTTCTTTGATTTTCTCTTTCTCCAATTTAGTCATGTAAGCATTTAGAGCTATAATATATCCCCTGAGAGTCGCTTTGAATGAATCCCAAAGGTTTTGGTATGTTGTTTCATTATTATCATTATCTAGGATAAAATGGTTAATTCTTTCTGTAATTTGTTTTTTGGTCCACTCATGTTTTAAAATGAGGTTATTCAGTTTCCAATTTGTTCTGGGTCTATATCTCCTTGGCCCAATATTGCATATGACTTTTATTGCATTGTGATCTGAGAAAGATGTATTCACTATTTCTGCCTTTCCTCTCTATTTCTTTCAACCTACTCTCTCTTCCTTTCTCTTCCTCCCCCTCTCTCCCTCCTCTTTCTCTGTCTCTGTCTCTCCATCTCTATCTTTCCCTCTTCTCTCTCTCCCTCCATCCTTCCTTCTCTTTCTAGCTGTCCTTTTCTCTCTTTCCCCCTCCCTCTTTCCCTTTTTGTCTTTCTGTGTGTCTCTTTCTCTTTCTCTCTCTCTCTCTCTCTCTCTCTCTCTCTCTCTCTCTCTCCCTTCTTTCCTCCTTTGTCTCTTCTCCTCTCTCTCTTTCTATTCCCCTGTCTCTGTCTCTATACATTTTTTGCCCCTCTGTTTCTCTTTCACTGTCCCTCTCTTGATTATTAACAATGGTGTATGCTAGTTCCCTCTAACTCCCTCCACATCCATCCCTGAACACTCTCCCCAGAGTGAAGCCTGGAGCCAGTTCTGGCACTGGTTGTGATACCCATTCCTCCAGTTAGGGAAGAAGCTTTTTACTGTTGAGGCAGGTACAGACTGCCAGATACTGTACCAATAAAGTTAGGCATGAAAGAGTACTAAGAGCTGAATTCAGCCTGCCATGTAGGCATTTAATAAATGATTGTTTTATTAAATTGAAGAGAGGCTCCTGGTGGTACATTCTCCAGTGAAATATGAGCTAATATTTTAGGCCCCACAACTTGATTGTGGGCCTTACAGAGCCCAGAGCTTCAGGAACTGCAGATCCCAATCTGTATCTCAGGAACACCAAGAGTTGCTGGAGCCTCTGCACACAGACCTCCAGGACTGGAACACTCACTCCTTGCTAAGACAGCCCATTCCCCTCTATTGTTAGGCTGCTTTTTCTTGGATTGAGCTAAAATATGCCTCCCTTGAACTTCTATCCACTGCCCCTGATTTTGCGCCCAGGTAGGACAAAGTTAGTCCCTCTTCTGTAGGAAAGCTCTTCATGCGATAGAAAACTATTATCTTGTCTGTCTTCTCTTCTCCCTCCTTTTTCTATTGCCTTTTCTCTAAGCTGAACATCCCTAGGTCACACAAGTTACCTGATTCAAACCCAGTTTCTTGGATTCCACATGAGGCCCAATTTCCACAGAACCATGCTTCCAGTCTTTATTATATATAGCATGTTTTCCAGACCTCCCACCATCCTGATGACCCTTTTCCAGGGGTGCTGTCCTGCCTACACTGCTATACATTGAATTAAATAATAGTGTTCCAATGAGATCTTATGGTGACTTTAGTTAAGGAACTTCTCACTGCCCCCATTCTGGACCCTAAAATGACATCAATTTTTAAAACTTCCTCATCAGATCAGACCTTTTGAGCTGTGACTCATGGTATATCTGAATTGTAGGATTTCATTCCAATTTTTTTTAGGTTTTTTCAAGGCATTGGGGTTAAGTGACTTGCCAAGGCCACACAGCTAGGTAATTATTAAGTGTCTGAGATTGGATTTGAACTCAAGTCCTCTTGACTCCAGGGCCAGTCCTCCATCCACTGCGCCACTTAGCTGCCCCTTGATTCCATTTTTAAAGTGGATGTTCTGCATTAGACACTGGAAATAGGACAAACATGAAAAAGGTCCCACCCTTAAATTTTCCTGGAGGTTCTGATGAGTAGAGCTAAGGCAAATTAGCAGTTTTATTTCCAACCTGTGATACTAGATGATTCTCTGAATTCCTTTGGTAGCTCCTTACTGATATTTTCTCATGGTGATAATATGCCTCAATGCCATAGTCCCTGAGCCAGGAATTTCAGCCTGCTATACATAGTCTTCTCACTTGGACTGCCCAGGGCACAGTAGTCCAGTAATAAGCTCTATTGAATTTATCTATAGGAACTTCTTTTTACTTTGATCTCAGTTCTATAGCAGGCTTCCATTTTGAAACTTAGGGAAAAGATTTTGAATATCTCTGACTTTATGTTGTCCAGGGTAGATTTTTGCTCATATAGAAGTCAGTCTGGAAGGCCTCTTAGGCCCTTTCCCATTCAGAGAATGCTGTGATTCTGTGAGTCTTCTTGCATGGGTCATAATCTATGCTATAATCTAAGATCTGCTAAGATCTGAAGTTCAGTGTAATCTTGAACTTGGGGGGGGATAACAACATAGCTTTAGTTGGTCAAGCTTTCTTGGGTTATGTTTCCCTTGCCCTTCAAGCAGTTAACCTTTCTATTTCAGGCTGGGGAGGAGTGGTGACTGGGTGTCCAGAGGTGATTTGGTGCTTAGAGTACCCCATTACCTATGGCCCTGATGCTCAGAGTGGCTATAAGATTTTGAAAAATGATGGCAGAGATCACAAAAAAGGGTAAGAACATCACTTGTACAAAAATATTCATAGCAGCCCTGTTTGTGGTGGCAAAGAACTAGAAATCAAGTAAATGTCCTTCAATTGGGGAATGGCTTAGCAAACTGTGGTATATGTATGTCATGGAACACTGTTGTTCTATTAGGAACCAGGAGGGATGGAAATTCAGAGAAGCCTGGAAGGATTTGCATGAACTGATGCTGAGAGAGATGAGCAGAACCAGAAAAACACTGTACACGCTAACAGCAACATGGGGGCGATGATTAACCTTGATGGATATGTTCATTCCATCAGTGCAATGATCAGGACAATTTTGGGGTATCTGTGATAGAGAATACCCTCTGTATCCAGAGAAAGAATTGCAGAGTTTGAATAAAGACCAAAGACTATTACCTTTAATTTAGAAAAAACCCACTATCTTACTATGTAATTTTACTATCTCTTATACTTTATTTTTTCCTTAAGGATATGATTTCTCTCTCATCACATTCAACTTAGATCAATGTACATCATAGAAACAATATAAAGACTAACAGAATGTATTCTGTTGGGGGTGGGAAGAGGGAAGCAAGATTAGGGGGAAAATTGTAAGACTCAAAATAATTAAAATCTTTCTAAAAAAATGATGACAGACCCCAAGACTGTAGAGAGGTAAAGTAGGAGGTCCACCAAATCATTGTTATTAGCAGAAGCTGTGATGATCTTTATTATGTCTATCATGAATGTTGCAAGGAAAGACAGAGATGTTCAGTGTTGCTCTGGGTGAATGATGAAAACAGGTCTAACTCCATTACTTGCTTCTCAAAGGGAAACCTGTGTTTGTCCGTCATGATTTCTGGTAAGAATGCCAATATTAGCATGGTTCAATTCTGGCAGAAGTATATTGACTGAGTCAGTAGACAAGGACCTTATATTTTGTGTACCAACAATTGAATTAATTAATGTTCATGGATAGTCTCAGAACTCTGGGATTCTTGGTACCCTGTGCCCCACTTTTAACTTCTTTGCCATTTGGTAACTCATGAAAGCATCCTAAAGCTCTAATTATTTCCAAGTGGCACAACTGATTTTTTAATCTGTCAAAGACGAATGTATGGGAGAGGTGGAAAGGATTAAAGAAAAGATCACATGAATATGGTGGCAGGTGTTTTCTAGAGAGTCCTATTGTTTTACCTTCCTTGAAAGGGACAGATAGATTAGATGTATTAACAATTCTGGGCAGAATTAAATCATATCCAACCAAACCAGGCAAGTTGAGTTTGTAAATTCCCAGACCAAATGTGGTATAATCCGGTCCCATGTGTATTCTTACTTCCCTTTCTCCTGCCTTTTTTCCACTCTAAATTAATCTGGTCCTTGAAGAAGATCTTAATTGCTCTATAATTCTCTTCTGTGTAGCTGTCTAACTTGTTTCTATAGAGAAGAAACTAGTGCTTTCAAGGTCACAAGATGATAAAAGAGACAGGATTTAAACAAAAACCAGTTGTGTGTGTATTCCCACTATAGAAAAGGAAGGAGTGACAGTGGTGATTTCTGATATCTGTAATTGCAAGAATGCATTTATACTGAAGAGGAGAGGATGATTTTGTTTGGTTAGTTTTCTGTCTCTCTCATTGCCATCTTCAGCCCTGAAATCGAGGGAGGATGTTCAAATGGCCAAGGCTATTCTCCTATCTCTTTGAGAAGTTCACTTCTCAGTCTTGAAGGCAACAACTCCAAAGGGATAAGAAACTGCAGTTTTAGGACAGCTGGAGGACTGGGCTTTACTGCGCCAATGTTAACTGTATTTATTGAGAGGCATCAAAACTTAGTGCCGAACTTAGAGGCAAAAAACCTCGTCTTCCTATTCGGCCTCTAGTATCATGGGTAATATCTCTTGAGTCTCAGTTTCCCCTTACCTATATGACAGGGCTAATAATACCCCCTATTGTACCTACATCCCAGGATTGCTGTGAGGCTCAAATGAGACAAGATATGTATAAATGGTTAGGAACGGGGGGGGGGGGGGGGAAGGATTTAGCCAGTATACCAAGGACTGCACCACTCTTTACAGCTATTATCTCATTTGATCCTCACAACAACCCTGGGAACTTGGTGCCATTATTGCACCCATTTTATAACTGAGGAAAGACAGAAGTTAAGTGATTTGCCCTGGGTCACACAGCTGGTAACTATTTGAAGCTGGATTTGAGTGGCTTTAGGTCCATTGCTTATCCACTGCACCACCTAGCTTTGGTATATATGCCCATTATTTTTGGTGTACATATTTGCTATATAATGCCAATTATTATTATTACTATCCATAATAAATCACATTTTTGTATAGGGCCTTGGAGGAATTAAAAGAATTTAGTAAGGGGCGGCTAAGTGGTGCAGTGAATAGAGCACCAGCCCTGGAGTCAGGAGTACCTGGGTTCAAATCCGGTCTCAGACACTTAATGATTACCTAGCTGTGTGGCCTTGGGTAAGCCACTTAACCCCATTGCCTTGCAAAAAAACCTGAAAAAAAGAAAAAAAAGAATTTAGTAAGAAATCTCTTCCTTTCTGCCTTTGCTGTGACTTAGATTTGTCCCTCTTTTATAGTCTTGCTGCCATTCCCTTTAATTCTTCATGTCTGGATTCTTTTTGGGGAGGGATTGGTTTTTTTTTTTTAAATTTTATTTATTCAAGGCAATGGGATTAAGTGACTTGCCCAAGGTCACACAGCTAGGTAAATTTTAAGTGTCTGGGGTCAAATTTGAACTCAGGTCCTCCTGACTCCAGGACCAATGCTCTATCTACTGTACCACCTAGCTGCCCCCGGGGGTTTGGTTTTTTCCTAAGGTAATGGAGTTAAGTGACTTGCCCAAGATCACACAGTTAGGTAATCATTTAAGTGTCTGAGGTCAGACTTGACCTCAAGTGCTCCTGACTCCAGAGTCCACGCTCTATCCATGGCACCACCTAGCTGCCCACATGTCTGGATTCTTGCCATGGGCCCATTGATCTTCCTTCCCTGTTTTATCCCATCCCAAACCTATCTGTCCTCTCTACTAGCTTAATTTTCTTAAGCATCCATTTTCATCATGCCATTCCTCCTGCCCAAGAATCTACAATAGTTCCCACCACTGCCTACACAATCAAGTCCCCACTCTTCTGCCAGCTCAGTCTTTCTAAAATATTGCTTTTATTATGTCACTACCAAATATCTACAGCTTAAGAAAGTTGTTATAAACTCTTTCCCCCCCTGGCCTTCAGGTTCTCTAGAATCTGGCCTCCAATGACATCTCATCCCACCTTATTACTGTCTACTATACAGACTCTGCTCACTTACCTGCCTGTGTCTTCCTTATGTTCTCTCTGCCTTTTTTTGAAATTAAGGACTACTATTTCCTCTCCTATATCTCCAGGGATCTATTAAAAGCCTGACAACTACTTCTTAATTGATTTTGATCTGCCTGGAACCGGAGGGTTGAACTAGATGACATCTCAAGAGGGTTCAAGCTCTGTTTCTTGGCTTCGTAGAGTTCTTTGTTTTCCCTTGGTAGTATTTGATGGTGACTAATCATTTGGACAGCCCTCGTGGCTCAGAATAGTTTAATATCATGGATTTTTCTGTTCCAACTCCTTCATCTTACAGATGAAGAACAAGAGGCCTGAGGAGGGCAAGTGACTTGATAGAGCTGGGATTCAGACCCAGGTTGCCTGACTCCAAAGCTGGTGCTTTCCTAACAACAGATCCAGTGTCTCTCCACTATTCCATCTTATTTACAGATTGACTCCTAGACCTCCACAAAATCTGAGCCTTTGGTTTTAAAGATCTAAAAATTACCTAGCTAGGGCCTGATAACCTGCTCCCAGGACATTACTAAATTAAATATCCTACAGCCTTTCCTACTAAACAGTGATATATTTTCAGTTAGCCTTATCTCTTTAAAAAAAATTTCCTGTTGATAACTTTTTTAAGGATCAATTTTATTTCTGAATTTCTCCCTCTTTTCCTTGCCCAGGAAAACATCCATTAGAAAATTTTGAAAGAGAGGGACAAAAGGTAACTGAGGCATCCCCTGAGTTTAATGGCATGTGTAATGAATGCTGCCCATCTTCCTCCTCTTCCAAGAAAGGAGGGACCACTGTCTCTTGTCCTGTGTGGGCAAGTCCCCACTTGGACACCTCAGCTTATCAAAGGCAGGAACTAGGAAGAAAACTGGACTTCTATTAGAGAACTAGTTCTACAGGAACTGAGGAACCAGACAGCTTCCTTCTCATGAGACCTTTTCTCTCTGGCTCCTAAATATGACTGATGACATTATTCAAAACCTTCCCAGTGTATTCTGCTAGTTAATCAGAACAAAATCAATGGTAACCCCTTCTTCATATCCCCAGTTCAGTTAGTCTGTGGTAGAAGTGGCCAGAAGGTTTTGGATTGGGTTACAAAGAATTACACTTATTTCTCACCTGCCTATAGTGCTGACTCATCATGTAGAATCGGGCTGATTGTGCTTACTGGTTTTATCTTTATTTTTTTCTGTCTGTGGGACAATCAGTATCTCTCATTTCACAGAATTGAGAGCTCAGACAAATCTTTCAGCCTTGTCTGTGAGACCTGGACTTGAGGTGTCGGGGGAGGCACTCTCTGCTCTTTGCCCAGGAGAACCACTTAAATAAAATCCAGGCTGGTACTCTAATTCCGGCCTGGGTCGAGCAACTTTAGGTGACTCAATTGGTAAAGAATTTCAGCGACTGCCATCTCTGATCCTTGATAGCATCACCGATGCCATGCTGCCATATTGATTCACTGACATTTTCCTATCCTCACCCTTTTCAAAGTCATGCATGGATGGCCCTTCTCTCCTCTGACACTGGGACAGCCATCTTCTACTTGGGTTTTTTGCCTCTTCATTGAGGACATTTGGAGTCTGTGCAATTTGGGATGGTTTCTAAAATATAGTTAAAGCCCTCTTCTGCCACTTGTTTATTCTCTCTCTGCTGGGTGCCCCAAAAGTCTTAGTGCAATCCTCAGCAGCCCCTCTTCCATTCAGATGACTACGTCCAGCAAATGGGGGATTGGTTCTTTAACTGTTTTTGTATCCCTAGCCCCTCGCACAGTGTCAGGCACCTAGTAGCCAGATAGCAAATGTCTGTTGATTTGTGATGTGGCTACACTGGCCTACAGGCTACAGTGTTTTCCTGGTCCTATTTGGTTTGTCAATGTAAGAGAATACAGCGAATTCCTCAGCCCCCCCTCCCTTAGTTGGCGAAACTGGACAGTGAGCGTCCAGGGTTACAGGCTGCTCATAAGACAAGAAAGCACCATGTCCAAATCACCCCTTCTTCCATTTTCTTTTTTTTAATTAAAAGTTTTTCTTTAGTTGACTGAAATCCACCTTCACCCCATCCCACATCCTCCATCTCCTCAACTTGAGAAAAGAAAAATCACCTTTGTAACATATATATATATATATGTATATATATATTTAAGCAAAATAAACTCCTCACCCTGACAACCATGCTCAAAAAATATCTATCTTCATCTACCCCCTGAATTCCAGAATCCCTTCTAAAGGGAGGCGGGGGAAGGACTTAGCCAGGGCCAACTAACTCATGGGTCAAGGTTGGAATAAAAAGACCCCAATAGCTCTCTTGCCTGCCTGCGACTGGTTGTGTACTCTCTACCTCCTACCTGCCTCTAGATTGCATTCAGGTTTCCTGTGTCCCTGTCCTCAAGGACTTTCCATATGCAGGTGAACTACTGGATGACACAGAGCTGTTTGCAGAGCTGCCTTGGCTCATCTCAGGATATGCCCCACTCTCAGACCTGCCACCTGCAGCTCTGGCCCTTCTTCTCTCTGCCTTTAAGTTTCCCTTTGGAATCTCTCTAGTCATGGATATCTTAACCTGGGGTTCATAAACTTGTTCAAAAAATTTTTTTTTCTGATAGCTGTATTTCAACCTAAATGATTTCCTTTGAAATCCTATGCATGATTATTCTGAAGAGTCCAGAGGCTTCCTCAGACTGCCCAAGCGGTTCGTGGCATACAAAGGGTTAAAAAAAATCCTGCTCTGGTCTCACCCCAGTCCCATCCCTTTCAGTTTCCCATTGAAAGACTTGACCTTTCATTAATTCTGCCAGCCAGTCAGCCTGAATGGCACCAGGCGTGGGCTATAATCGTAGAATCAAGGAAAGGAGCTCAGGCAGTCAGTCTAAGCCCTTTATTTGGCAGAGCAGGCAGTCGAAGCCCAGAAAGGGAAAGAATGTGATTGAAGGTCACGCAGCTAGTAAATGGCAGAGCTTGGATTTGAACTCAGGTCTTTGTACTCAATAGCTTTCCACTGCACCTCATCAGAGTCTTTAGGACTCCTATCTCCTCATGACAGATTTGGCTGCTGCTTTAGAATGCAAGCATTTCCGTGATCTGACCTTTTCTGTGGCCAGCTTTGTATCTCTTATCTCCTCTCCTTCAAGCATAACAATTTCAGAGTGCACCCCCTAAATTTCTGGTAGGAAGGATCAGAATCTCAATATGATACGTGCTTCCTTGGGACTACGTGCTTCCTTGCGACTGCATGCTTACTTCAGACTCCATTGATTTTTTAGGAACAGATCTGAAGGTCATCACTCATATGACAATTTATATACATTCAAGTTTGTTGACCACGTGTATTTCAGTCAAGGTTTTCTTTTATGTTTCATTCATTGTCAACATTTCACAGATTTTGTTGGATTTGGCACAACCATAATAGGATACAGATTGAGCCTTTGGGGCCAACCCTTTGACCCCATCATCAATTTGAGCTTCTGATTTGAATGTTGATCTTGCAGAAATGAAGACTATCTTCCCTTTGGAGTTCTTCTAGGAGACCAAAAGTTTGGCACGGGAAAGGGGTGCTCTTCCCTTATTTGGCAGGCAGATAATTCAGATATTTTGTAACTTCAAAAAGAAGCCTCAAGCAGTAGGAAAGGAGCCAAGAGGCCATCTAGTCAAATTTAGGTTTGAATGAAAATTCCTTCTCCCACATCCCTTCTAAATGGTTATGTAGCTTCCTCCCAAAGACCTCAGTGATGGGGAGCCACTACTCCCGCCCCACCAAGCAGGTCCACTGCACACTTTCAGATCTATTGGTAAGCTACATCTGCCCCTTTACAGGTTCTGGCATGGGCAGCTTTTCATAGCTTTCTGGCTAAGATCAAGAATTCTATCTGAAGAAGGGACTTCTCAGAAAGTGTGTTTCAAAGGATTCGGACTTGAGAAGAGCCTGATTATTTTTTCAGAGATGGGAGAAATATAGAACTAGCAGTGGCCAACAGAGACCAAAGGAGCAACGAGGAAAGAATAGTGTTTGACATGAAAGCAGAAAGAAAATATTCAAGCCCCAAATGGTGCCGAATGCATTTCACATCTCATTCATTGCCTAATTGTGTATCCCATTTTGAAAATTAAATGTTATTTGATCTTACAGGCTGGTTGGAGAGAGAGCCATACCACATTCATGACTGAACTGAAAAATCTTCATGCTTCTGGACTGACTACTCTTGGCCAGGCTCTGAAATCTGCATTTGATTTATTAAATATGAACAGATTGGTGTCTGGAATAGACAATTATGGACAGGTAACAACACATTTAAGTGATTACAGCTAATTGTTTTTGGGTTTTGGTGTGTGGATGCCAAAGGATGTATAGTTGGGCATAGTGAAGTTTTCCAGTGGACTCTGAAAAGATGCTATAAACTCTATTCTTTATTTTTTTAAGATTAGAGTTTTCTTGATGATGCTGTTCACCTGTACCTTAAACTACAGGTTTACATTTTCTACCTGTGTCATTTCTCAATCTCATGGATCACGAAACAGAGCAGCTAGATGAAGAGCTCATTGTTCTAGCACATGTCTTTCTCTACTGGAGGCTAAGCCTCAGGTGCCACAGATTGGGTGAAAATTAGTAAATAGGTGGAGTGAGTGCCTTTTTCACAACTTCCAACTAAAAGGATTGAGGAAGGAAGGAAAGAGCGAGATGTACTCACCATGGCGCTCTGATCCCTTCCCTGGTCTGCCCAGCCAACTGTAGGCATAGACCCTGGCACTAGAACCAACTGAATGGTTACAGGGATTCTGTGTTAGGGGGCAAGGAGAATCCCCTTTGCCCACCTGTGCCAATACTCAAACCCACTATTGAGTGTTTTATTTGATCTTGCTAATACATTCATTTGATAATTATTTGGGCTCCAGCAATGAGATAAATCAGCATTTCTGAATTTCTAGATTCTGATCCCTTGAACTTCAGTCCCCATTTAAATCAACCATTTCACACCTTGGTTCTTGACATAATTCTGTGGGGAACCCTTCTCCATCAGTATTTTGAGAGCTGTCTGCTGAATGAAAATTCATTGATAAAAGGTTATTGTTTCACACACTGATCTTTTTTCTCCAAATATCATTTTAGGGGAGGAATCCATTTTTTCTGGAACCAGCTCTTTTAATTGTCATCACAGATGGCAGTAAATTGACAAATATTAATGATGTACAAGAGGAGGTAAGATTGTCATTTTAATATAGTCTGATCTCAATAGTCGGGAATTTGCAGTCGGGCTCCGGGGAAGGTAGATTGGTTCCTCAGAGAAATAGCTTTTGAGCAAACCTTCCATGTTGCCCATCCCTGAAAGGCACGGGAGGAATGGGGGCTTGGAGTGCTGCATTCTAAGATGAACTTTGTCTGATCTTGCCTCATCAGCTTCAAATCCCTTTGACTTCTCCTCTGCCTGGAAGTGAACTAACCAAAGAACCTTTCCGCTGGGACCAGAGGGTATTTGCCCTGGTGCTGCGTATACCTGGGATGATCTCGACAGAGCCAGAGCTGCCAGGGGGCTTATCATCAGATGATTCTGTTATTACACAAATGTGTGAAGTTACAGGAGGTATCAAACAAAATTTACTTACGGTCTGGAAGTGACAGGAGGGGGAGGCCTGCCAGTTAGTGACAGCTAGATGAACCTTGTTGCCAATGGGTAGTCTGTCTGTTCTTAAGGCTCAACTCAAGAACCCCCTTGCCCCCATACCCAAGAAAACCCTCCCCAATCCTTCCTTCTTGCCCAGTAGTTAGGGCTCTCTCTCTCTCTTCTCAGTTATTTTGGATTTTATGTATCTGGGTATATTTTTCTTGCTCTAGGTGCCACCTCTTCCAGGAAGCCTTCCCTGATTCCCTCTTTCCCCATGCCCCCATCCAGTCCCCGGAGAACTTAAGTTCCTGAAGGATGAGGAATATTTGCATTTTATCTCTATATCCCTTAGTTTTGGTCAATCAAAGGAGCTTTTATTAAGCACCTGTAGTGCATTATTTTTTTTATTTAAGGCAATGGGGTTAAGTGGCTTGCCCAAGGTCTCACAGCTAGGAAATTATTAAGTGTCTGAGGTCAGATTTGAACTCAGGTCCTCCTGACTCCAGGGACTTGTGCTCTATCCACTACCCCACCTAGCTACCCCCTGCAGGTGCATTATTAAGCACACAGTAGGTGCCTAATAAATATTGGAATTGAATACAATTGAATAGCAGCTTATACCCAATAATGTGGCAAGGTTTTCAGATATCTATATTTTGTTTTGTTGAATTGTCTGTTGGAAAACAAAATGCTCACCCTTTTATTCTTTCTTTCTCTTTTCATTCAGGCCGTTCCTATTGTATAAGAACACAAAAGATGTTGAACCAGTGCTTAGAATTATTACTTCAAAAAATTCAGAATGGTGTTGTTGTTCAATTTGAAAAATCAGGACCAGATCCTACTTCCTCTGAAGATTTAAAAGAAAAGAGAGGTGGGTATTGGGACTTCTTGAGAGGAGAGAGGATGAAGGGCCAGAAGGCTATGTTGGCTTTTCCCCCCTTTTGCTTAACACAGCACTCACCCCCATCTATGCCTTGCTTGACTTTAGAGCTTCCTACTGAGAAATTATCAGACCACCAGGCAGTGCAGTGGATAGGGCACCAGCCCTGGAATCAGGAGGATCTGAGTTGAAATCTAACCCCAGACATTTGATTCTTACAAGCTGTGTGACTTTGGGCAAGTCACTTCACCCTGATTGCCTTTCATCCAGGGCCATCTCCAGTCATCCTGATCTCTATATCGGCCACTGGATCCAGATGGCCCTGGAGAAGAATGTGAGACTGGGGACTTAACACAGCCCCCTTCACTCAAATCCAGTTCATGTGCTTGTCATGGTATCACCTCCCTGATGTCCTCTTTGAGAATGAAGGACAAACATTATTATCAGGCCATTGTTGGTCCTATACCATATGTAAAGGTCTACCAGAATCTCATCCTTGCCTCTTCACTGTAATACAGTTTTCAGAGTCAGCTGATGCACAATACGGTAGGGGGAGATAGGGAGACAGTTTTTGTCAAGTGCTTTTTCAGACAGGAGAAATAATTCACTTGGAAAATCCAATTTTCAGTCATTGAAAAAAGCCTCAAGGATATATGAGCCATACATAGTGTGATCATGGTTCTGTTGAACCTGTTTCCCCAACTTTGGGATTGTCTTTTAAAAAAAAATAAAAAGCAAAATCCAGTTGGGCCAAGGTCCTGATAGAAGTATCTACTATCTGCATATAAATAGATTGGTTAATGTTTCTTTTTCCATATCTCTAGATGTAGATAGATATCAATATCTCAGGTCCACTTCTGGATAGTTGCTTTATAATCAAAGACAACACAAAAGTCTCTGCCCTCAAGGAACTTCCATCCTATTGGACAGGAAGGAGAGAACTGTCAAAAAGTGTCTTTCCAAAACACTCTCACCTCAAAAGCCTTCATATGGAGTAGTTGTGGTTGTTCAGCTGTGTCTGACTCTCTGTGACCCCATTTGGGGTTTTCTTGGCAAAGATCCTGTAGTGGTTTGCTGTTTCCTTCTCCAGGTCATTTTACAGAAGAGGAAAGTGAGGCAAACAGGGTGAAGTAACTTACCCAAGGTCATATAGCTAGGAAGTGTTTGAGGTCAGATTTGAACTGACAAAGATGAGTCTTCCTAGAGATAGCTCTGGTGCTCTATCCATTAAAACATCCCCCTAGCTTGCCTTTCCTTCAGAAGCTCCATGATAAATGACACTCCTGAGATGGGCATTTAAAGAATTTTATAGTCTGACTCCAGGCCTATGTTTCAAGGCTTCAAGTACATCTTCTTCCTTCATGAACCCTCTCCAAAAGTTCAGTTTGGATGAAGTCATCCCCTACAGGAAGCCTTTCAGGATCTCCTTGGTGGTCAGTGCTCTCTCCCTACTCCTCAAATTATTAGGTAGAAATGAACAAATGAATAATTAAATTATATATCAAGTGCTTATTATGTCCAAAGCACTGTGCTACACTGGAATACAAACAGATCAGTCAGACAGCCCTACCCTCACTCCTCTAATAGAGGAGGTTTCAGCTGACTGCCACATGGATGGCCCTCTAGGGTACAAATGGTAAGGCCTCTTTCTTAATGACATTTCTTATAAAATTGCATCAGTTTCTGATGTTCAGCCATTTGATTGGGCCAAAAACCTTGGTGGCAAGACCTTTTTTCTGGGCCTTCAGTAGCTATGACTTTCTGTAGTAGCTGCAAGGGGCCATGGACAGGTTGTATCTTCTTCCCAGAAGGGTGACTGAGGGTGGGGAAGCATTGCTATCCCCGAGGCCTTTGAGTTCAGGGTCCCAGGATGTCTTCACTGGGGCATGAGACTGTGGTCAAGGTGGTGGTGGCACTTACCTGGCACATGCTACCTTTGGTTGGGTTAACTTGTCTGTATCATGGGTTCCCACTTGATGGGGATGGCTGACCCTTTCTTCCCAGGAGCTGCTTCTCACAGGATGAAGGCATTCTGCCCCAAGGAACAGAACCTTGGGAATCCCACCACTCTTAGGGATCCTGAATTTATTTATATTCATTTGTTGTGCTATCCCTCTTCCCCTTCTGCCTCTGCCTCCACTGAAGGTATTGTTTTCTGGCTTTTCTGAGCAGTTCTTACTCCCAGATTAACTTGGCTAAGTCCTTTTTCTAGCAGGATGCTTTTTGATAAGATTAAAATTCTATATTGGTAGCATGTATCGTAGTAGAATCTTCCCTTCTGGCTTGGGAAGGAAGAAGGGATGAGATGAACTCTGTGGTGACAAGTCACTAAATCAAAAATTTCATTTTTGATTCAAATTGTGCTGCCTTTTGTCTTTACATTACAGTCACTTGAGCCCTAATTAAACTCTCCTTTGTAACAAATCTAGGGAGAGACCTTGTTGGGCAGTGTAGCACTCTCTCCCCATAGGTCCCCACCTTTCTACTGAGAGGCCAGAGGTATGTGTCATTATTTGCTCTCTGGAACCCAACAATGCAAAGTGTTTTAAAATATTTCTTCTTGAGATTTACAAACTGTCAATCAAATGATAGTAGAGTGTTAGCATATTATGGTAATCTATATTATAAAAAGGTTTTGGACAGAGCAATTGGTAGAAAACTAATAAATGTTTTCCATTTACACTAGTGTCATTTGACCTCTAAGAAAAGTAGAGACAGTTTATGGTCTATTTTATATTTCTTTGGGATATTAGGAATTTACAAGGCAGTGAAGCATCATGGGCAGAATCCTAGATTTGGAGACTTCAGGTGGCCACCCTGTCACTTACTAGGCAATACCTCTGACAGGGAGAGCTGGACTGAAATTGGAGGGTTTCTCATTTTAACTAGATATTTATTGTGTTCCATATCCCCGTGGTATCATTTATGATGACTTTTTTTTCTGGGGATTGAGAGCAGCTTGTTTCAGTTGTGTCCTACTAAAGGTACTGCGAAGGCAAGATTACAGATTGGTAAAACCCTTGGGTGCAAAGGTCACTCACCTCCAATACATCCTAGGTGCAATGTGATCTTAAACAAGTCAATGAAATTGATAAGGGCTCCAGGAAGGCTCCAACTCCACTCTTCGGCAGTAGAGGGAGTTTCCACACTGGGATTTCCTAACTGAGATGAAATCTCAGATCCCAGGGATCAAAATGAATTCATTTTGTGACAAAGACTTGCTCTATCCCAGGGAAGGCAGCTCTGTTTCATGAACATTGTTAATATAACCAAACTTACTGTATTCTATCACTTGGCTGATTCCCCATTTCTCACCTTGGCCCTGGGCAGTCACCTTGATATGATCATTTTCCTAAAATTATGTTTTCACAGTTAAAAATATTAGGTGGGCTATGGCCATGTGCTGGGTTTTAAACTAATTCTCTGATCTAATCATCAAGACAAGCAGAATGCTTATTCTTTACAATGAAATAAACTTCTCTAGAGTATTTTATTAGGATGCTTTTGTTTCTGGTAAAAGGAAGAAAATAACTATAGACCTGACTGATTTACATATTGCTGGGTTCAAATTCATGCTGTGACTTAATAATTAAGACAAGCAGAATGTTTATTCTTTAGTAGAAATAACCCCCTCTCTACAGTAGAATGTGGGACACCTTTTTTTAACACTAAAAGAAAAAAAATTATCTCTAAGTTTGACTGGATTATGTA
This sequence comes from Macrotis lagotis, assembly GCF_037893015.1. Taxonomy (NCBI): domain Eukaryota; kingdom Metazoa; phylum Chordata; class Mammalia; order Peramelemorphia; family Peramelidae; genus Macrotis; species Macrotis lagotis. The sequence goes on from NC_133666.1 coordinate 30,954,901, forward strand.
TTGCTGGTGTGTTTCCATTTGAATCAAGAATGAAAGTCACATATGATTGCTTTGTTTTTCATTGAATTTTTTTCACTTAATGAAAATCCATCTTCTCCCCTCACTCTCTTCAAATTGAAAAAGAAAAAAAAAACCCTTGTAATAAGTATGCCTAGTCAAGCCAAACAAATTTCTACATTGTCCACATCCAACAAACATACACCGAGTCTATCACCTTTCTGTCTGATGAAACATGATAGCTTATTTCATTGTGAATTCTCTGGAATGGTGGTTAGTCTTTGCATTCTTATATCTTTCATAGTTTTGTTTTTTTGTTTTTTGCAAGGCAGTGGGCTTAAGTGACTTGCCCAAGGTCACACTGCTAGGGAATTATTAAGTATCTGAGGCTGGATTTGAACTCAGGTCTCCTGACTCCAGGGCCAGTGCTCTATCCACTGTGCCACCTAGCAGCCCTATTTCATAGTTATCTTAACAGCTGCTATATAAATTGTTCTCCTGGCTTTGCTCACTTCATTCTTCATCAGTTCCCATGTTTCTCTGAAACCATTTCTTGTAGTGCAATAGTATTTCATCACATTCATTTACAATAGTTTGTATGCATTGGTTTTCTTTATATAGAAACTTCTAAATTTTATATGATCAGAATTGTGCACTTTATCTTCATTAAATCTCTATTTGTTTGGTCATGAACTCTTTCCCTGTCTATAAATCCGAAAAATAATTTTTGTCCTTGCCTCTCTAATTTGTTTATGATGTCATCCTTTATGTCTGAGTCATACATCCATTTGGAGCTTATCTTGGTATATGATGAGAGACATTGGTCTGTGTCTAGTTTCTGCCATATAACTTTCCAGTTTTCCGAGCAGTTTTTGTTAAAGGTGCATTTGTCCCCCAATAAGTCAGAGTCTTTCAGTTTATCAGACATTAGGTTATTTGGTTCATTTGCTTCTGTATTTTGTCTGCCTAATTAGTTTCACTAATAACTCTTATCTCTTAACCAGTACCAAATCGTGTTGATAGTTTTTGCTGATTGCTTGGCTTTTGAACACATTGCATGCAGGTTGGAGCCACCAAGTCTAAACGGAAGCTCATCCAACCCACATACGATCACTTGTCAACCACGCTGACATCATGGAATCCTAACCGAGTTCTAAAAGACTATTCCTGATTGATTCTTTCTCTTGTGTCCTTTTAGATGAACATCAGGAGACCTTCCATTCATCACCATTCACTGAAAAAGAGCCATGGTACAGTTGCCGAAAGATGATTTATGTACGCTCTGACTCGAGAACTGGGGTTCCTTTTGGACACTGGCCAATCCCTGAATCTTTTTGGCCTGACCAAAGTTCACCCACACTGGTAAGTATCTTTAAGATAAAGCAGAAAAGGTCTTTTGCATTTTTGATTTTCTAGTTTCAGAGAACACCTTTCTAAAAGAATCCTGGGAAACAGATTACAGAATACAATCGAAGCTCCTAGGTTTCCTGTGGAACAGGCTGGAAGTAGGAATGGCAGTCTCCATTTATTTAGGATTAATTCCTTATAATGGTCTTGGAAGGTATGGTGCCAGAATTATCACCTCCAGTTTACAGCAGAGGAAACTGAGGCCCCAAGGGGTTGCAAAGTATCAGAGCCCTCTTCTGATTTCGAGGCCAGCATTTTTTCTTTTGTAGCAGGCTAATTTTTGCCATATTTGTGTGTACACAAGCTGCAGTAACTCCCACTGGACACTAGAGGGTGCCAAGTGAATCCTAGGCTTGCTCTTGGAAGCATAAAATAAAATCAGAATTCTTTCTATAAAGGAAGCCGATTATATGGAAACATGGTTATTAGAACATCCAAAAAATGATGGGCCCTCTAATTAAAAGCCCCAAGTTTAGAGCAAAGTCCCTGCTCTACAAGAACACTAAAAACCTTCTTCCCTGGGGTACTTCTCTCAGTCTAACCCATAGGCCCCTAACAATGAATTAGCAGTTCTAGGCCCTAGAATGGAAAAATGGAGGGAATTCTATTGCATTGTTGTCCTCATGGACAATGCTGCTTTCCACATGATGTTAATTGTTTCTTGCCTTTGGCAAAAGCCCCCTGACTAGCTGTTGTTTGACCAGGAGCTTCATTTTTTTCTCCTTCCTGACCCTCTCTGGACTGTGATACCTTCCTGAACTGTGATGCCCGGAATTGAAATGGTGATCTAAATGAGATTTCAAGTGGGTAGAGAATACAGTATTCCCGGAAGTTATGTCCCTCTTAATAATGCAGCTCAAGGTCAAATATGTTTATTTGTTTACTTTTCTTTATCAGTGCCTCCAGACCTGCCATTCTCTCTTCCCAGAATCTCCTTTGGCTTTCTCTTCCCTGACTACTTACTTGCTAGGTGCTGAAGAATAAGATCAAGCTTGGCGAATTCTTGAATTAGAACCAAGTCACATGTTCAGGGTGGCTCCTGCCTTCACTGTGGTTCCAATTAGGAGGGCTTTCATTTGGTTTGATTTGCCTTGATGTACCAGTTGGTGGAGGTGAACAGTCTGGGTGACCCCTGTGGAAGACATTGCTCATACCTAGAGATGCTATAACACTATGGGAGCACTATAAGAAAAAAAATCACAAAGTGTTGTTGGGTTGCTTTTTTATACCAAAAATCATGATGGAGTTTGGATTGACCATAATGGATGGTCTTCTCTCTCTTTCAGCCTCCTCGAACAGCTCACCCCATCGTTCATTTCACCTGCAAAGACTCTGATCCCGTGGTGATAGAGAAAATGCCTTTTGACAAATACGAAATTGAATCTTCGCCCTTAACTCAGTATATCTTGAAGCACAAGTCACCTCTGACTTGTTGGCAGGTACCTGATCTTTACCTGGTAATAAATGCATGCAGAGCCTCCGTTATTCTCTGCAGTTTCCTTAATTTCAGGAGAACAAATTCTTCAATGTCTAGAGGGAAAAAAATATACAAATTTTAACACAGAAGGAGCAGCTAGGTGGTGCAGTGGATAGAGCACTGGCCCTAGAGTCAGGAGGACCTGAGCTCTAATTTGCCCTCAGTCATTTAACAAATACCTAGCTGTGTGACCTTGGGCAAGTCACTCAACCCCATTGCCTTAATTACAAATTTAAAATGTCTAACGCAGAGCTTCCATAATCAAGCATACGGTTTTAGGCCTCAATGTGTATCATTGATCTATTCCTGTGCCCAATAATAGGCAACATGTACTAGCAGAGGCAGAGTGTTAGCTTCAGAGCTGGGAAGGTTTAGATACAAATCTCCCCCTCTAATGCTTGCTAGTTGTGAGTTCTTACAACAGTCATGGCCTCAACAAAATTCAGACAAGTTCTGTCAAATGCTTTGGTAGTGGGAGCTCGCCCCAACACAGTCACAAGTCCCTGCTATTACTGACCTATCACCTCAGCCTTTAGTGCTCATAGCTCTCTTTAGATAGCATGAAAATACCAATACAGGGGCGGATAGGTGGTGCAGTGGATAAAGCACCGGCCTTGGAGTCAGGAGTACCTGGGTTCAAATCTGGTCTCAGACACTTAATAATTACCTAGCTGTGTGGCCTTGGGCAAGGCACTTAACCCCATTTACCTTGCAAAATCCTAAAAAAAATACCAATCCAGAGGATCCAGATTTGAATCTGGCCTCAGCCACTTACTCCCTTTGTAACCACAGGCAAATCCCTTCCCCTGTCATGTGTTAAATGGACTAGGTGACCTCCAAAACCCCTTCCAGCTCTATGCCAACGATCACTAGTGTTAGCAATCCTAGTTTGGCAGAATGGTTTTTGGCTTTAGCTAAAAAAGCTGAATTTTGTCATCAAAGATCTAGCACAAAAACTCTTTGGGATTGTGGCGGGATCCTTGCACACGGGGCAGCTAGCTCACATTTCTATAGTGCTTTAAGGTTTGCAAAGAATTTTACATGTATTATCTCATTTGGTTTTCATAGCAATCCCATAGGGGTAAGTGGCATTATCATCCTTATTTTGACAGATAAGGAGACTGAGGCACAGAGAAATTAAGTTCCTTGTCCAGGGTCACATAGCTGGTGTCTGAGGCAAGCTTCCTGCCCATTTTTCCGTGTCCCAAGTTCAATAATACACCCACTATAGTATACTACCTATCATATCTGTGTGTTAGGGATAGCAGTTGTGTATAGCAAAAATAAGGAGACGGTCTAGTAACATCTAAATGATCAAATAGCATCTCTCCTGTATTGTCACCTCTTCTTTTAAAAAATGATGAAGAGATCAATTTACTCCTAATTGTAATTGGCCAATTATCCTCTCTTTCTCTTTCTATGCTGTAAGACTATTGAGTGATCAGGGATGATGAAGCTCTCTCTACTTTTCCAAGAAAAGATTTTTCAAGTGGACAGCGCCTTCATTCAAGATAGGAGATTGTCTTGACTAATTAGTGAAACTGTCCAAAATTCCCCCAGGAAGCTGAAACCTGTTAGGCAAAGGAAAAGAGCTGGAAAACCAGAAATAAAGGGGTTAGAAAACGTAAAGGTGGCAGAATGAGGCTAACTTCGAAGAAACACATGTGCCCCAAATTTATAGATTGAAGCATTGAGAGACAGCTAAATGGAATGACTCAGCGAGCTCTTCATCAAGCACCTTTGCCTCCCTAGGCTAGCCTTTGACATGAGTGCGGGGGTGTCTTCTTTAATAGTCTTATATCCCAGACTGTAACTTCGAACTGAGTTGCAGATATACTTCAGTGCAGGGCAATTCCACACCCTGGGAAATGGGATCACATGTGTAGGTCTTCTGAAGCCCTCTCCTTCCCTCCCTCCCCTCCCTCCCAAGTTGAGAAAAATTACATTTCTGATTGAAATTGAGCCTCTTTAGGTATTCTTTTTTATATGTTCTCTCCAAATGAACCCAAGAAATTTTGTTCCTTTGTCTTAATAATAATACTGATGATTGCTCCCATCTTCTGTAGGACTTGGAGGTTTGCAAAGCCATTTGCTGGCAACCATCTTTTCTATCCCACACTATTTTGGTTTTGAGTCTGGGGAAGGGGTGATTTTAGTTTAATTTCATGTGTACTGAGGAGAATGAGTAAAAAAGCAAGGAAATTTGGCAAGGCTAAAAGAGATGAATGGGTTAGAAATGAATGGGGTTAAACCATTTATGGTATGTTGCAATCAACTCCAATATAACTTCAAAAATGATTTCCCTTTCATAGAATCATTGCCTCCTCATGACAATTATGAGACTAAACCCTGCTTGGGTCTTCTACTTTAAGTTGCTACATGCTTCAGTTTTTCTTGTAATCTAATGGATATTAGTTCAAATACTTAACTCTGCAGTCTCATTGATGTGGGTCTCTCTTCCATTAGCCTTTCATAGTCCTTCAATACCTGTCCATCTTGTTTGACCCATCCTACATATCCTGGGGGCCCCCCACTCTCTGGGAGGTGCTGAATCCTCCCTCTAATATATCAATTGCACCAGACTAGCACAATGGTTATCCATCACCTAGCCCTCAGCTTCAGTACATGACTTGGCTGCTTCCATGTCATTCATGCGGTTGATTGTTGGCAGTATACTTCAGTCAACTCAAGCTAAGTCTCTCCATTCCCCTTTGGGTGACCTGCAATTTTTATTCTTTGGAGAATTTGGTATTCCCTAATGTCCAGAAGGTGGGAGGTCATGGTTGTGCTGTCCTCTGCCTTGGTCAAACCACTTCTGGAATGTTGTGTTCAATTCTGGATGCCGCATTTTAGGAGGGATGAACTGGAGAGTGTTCAGAGGAGGGCAACCAGAATAGTAAGGAGACCAGGGACTCTGTGTCATACTCAGATCAGTTGAAGAAGCTGAGAATCCTTATTTTGAAGACTAGAGGGTTGTGCGGGCCAAGTCCAAGTTTCTGAAGGACAGATATGTGCAAGGGGAGGATTAGACACTTGTCCCTAAAGGGTAGAGCTAGGACCAATGGAAGGGAAAGAAAAGAACAGAATGAAATGGAACAGAAAGAAAAACTTCCCACTGGTTAGAGATAGGTAGAAGTGGGATGGGCTACTTCAGAATGTAGTAAGCCTCGGCTTTTAGTCTTTGCTCAAAGACCTTCCCTTTCCTGGAAGTCTTAAAGCAAAAGAAAAGTTTGGATGCCTACTTGGCAGGGATGCTGCTTTATTCAGTCCCAGTTTAGACTGGGTATTCTCTTCCAACTTCGATTCTGCGCAATAGGTGAAGGACTTTGAATATCAAGCAATGGAATAAATTGGGTGGGCAGGGAAGTCATTGAGAGCAAGGTTTTTTGAGTAGGAGGGAGGAAAATGACAGGATCAAATTTGTATATGAGGTGAATTGCTTTGCTAGTAGTGTTTAGGATGGATTGATGAGGATGTGAAGTAGAGGTTAGGAGACCAGTCAGGAGGTCATGGTTATTCCAGGACAGTGAGAATACCTATACCAGGGTGGTAACCATGGGGGTGAAGAGAAGGGAAGGGAGATAGGTGAGGATATGAGAGATTTTGTGGAGGTAGAGTCACTCTCTCCCTCTTTAAAATGAGGATATAGACTTGTTGACCCCTCCAGTCCCCTTCCAGCAACAGGAGCAGATCTATGGACTCATGACCATAAGGAGATATGTGTGTGTGTGTGGGGGGTGAGGAGTGCTAGAAGAATCTGACAGCCAGTATCTTTATGGGAGTTGTATGAGAATCTCCTTATTAGAAAAGGCACCACCATGAGATGGCGATAGAATGAAGCACCATGGGATGGTGATGAAGAAGATCAGACATTTTGAGCTGGTGGAGACCTCAGAGGTCACGTAGTCTGCTCCTTAATTTTTCAGATGAGGATGTAAAGTGCCTTTCAGAAGGGACTGGTTCCTTTTGTCTGTTTCCCCAGGTTCTAGTACAGGGTATAGTAGGAGCTTAATAAATGCTTGCTGTTAATGGACTGCTTGGTTGATTGAAGAAACTGAGTCCTAGAGAGATAAAGGGACTTGCCCAGGGCCACAGGACATGTAGCTGAGATCTGAACGCAGACCCAGTTCCTGATTTCAAACCCATGAATCTTTCCATTGGCCACACTTGCCTAAAAAGGAAATGAAAATTCCTGTTTGATCCAAACGAACAGCTCCTAATTGATTCTTCCTCCCCAGTGCCCTTCAGCCTGGGAATTGTGTTCTTTTGGGGAGCAGGAGGAGGAGAGGGTTTCAATTGCTTTAATGGAGAATACATGTGCCCTGCCAGAAATAACCTAAGACACTTAATTGGGTGTAGAGGAGCCAGTGTAATATGTTCCAAAGGCTACTAAGCTTGGGAGTCCAAGAGCTCAAACCCTGGATGACCTGGGGTAACGTCATCTCACCTCTTGGGAAAGCCAGTTTCTTCAACTGTACAATGGAAGTGATCAACTTGTTTAGTATTTTAGTCTTTTAGTATTCGCTTCCTTTGTTTAGTGTTTTTAAAAGAAATTTTATTGAAGTCTCGTTTTCTTCCATCACCAGAATTTCACCCAGTCTTCTCCACCCTGCTCTTCTCCCCAAAGAGTGAGCTCAGATAACCAATCATTTGATCAAACTCATGAAAGGGGAATACAAAATCAGTAAAGCAGATATCAACAAAATAGCAACAAAATGCCCTTCCTGACCAGGGAGACCTTCCCTCTCATACCCTCTCCTTTCTTTGTTTTCTCCTTAGGTATTTGTGGCCAATAGTGGGAAGTACAGTGAACTGGAGCACCCCTTTGGATACCTGAAGGCCAGCAGGAACTTAAAATGTGTCAATCTCTTCATCCTGCCTTACAACTACCCAGTCTTATTCCCACTTTTGGGTAAGTAAACTGGTTTTGTGGGGTTTTTTGTCTAAGAAAAAAGACAGTTTTTTCTTTTTTTTCTCCTTAAAAATCTTAATCGTATTTTTTTCCCAATTACATATATAGTTTTTGTTTTTCTAAAATTTTCTTCCTCCCTTCCTCTTTTCCCTTCCCCATTCCCTTGACAGCCAGCAATCTTATATAGGTGATACAGGCACTATCATGTTTAAACTTATTTCCATTTTAATCATGTTGTGAAAGAAATAACAGAAAGGAAAAACCAAAACCACAAGGAAAAAATATAAAAAGTAAACTTTGCTCTGCATTCAGACTCCATAGTTCTTTCTCTGGATGTGGATGGTATTTTCCATCACAAGTCTTTTAGAATTGTCTTGGATCGTTGTACTTTTGAGAAGAACTGAGTCCATCGTGGTTGATCATCACACAGTGTTGCTAGTATGTATACAATGTTCTCCTGCTTCTGCTCACTTCACTCAGCATCAATTCTTGTAAGTCTTTACAGGTTTTTCTGAAATCTGCCTGCTCATCATTTCTTTTAGAACAATAGATCTCCATGACATTCATGCATCACAACTTTTTCAGCCATTTCCCAACTGATGGACATCCCCTCAATTTTCTTCTACTTTTTTGCCACTCAACAGCTATTCTGAATATTTTTGCCCATATGGATGTTTTCCCCCTTTTTATGATCTCTTTGGGATACAGACCCATTATTGATATTACTGGATCAAAGGGCATGCACAGTTTGATTCCCCTCTGATATAGTTGCAAATTGCTCTCCAGAAAGGTGGGATCAATTCACAACTCCACTAAATAATGCATTAGTGTCCCAATAAAATATGTTTTTTTAAAAATTGCCTTGTAAATGAAAGAAAAAGTGAAATCTCTATTGTGTTTGTTTGAGGTACACAATTTGTTGAGGTTGGAATGATGGCCCTAATCCTGATTCTAAACTCATACTGTTAGTAACTCAGCCTAGGTCAGAGGGATCCGAGAACCCTGTTATTGACTCCTCACTTCTCTGAGTTGGGATCTCGAAAGCCATGTATTGCCACTTATATCTGAACAAGAATGCCCTCTAATTTATTCCTAGCAAGTGAGCCAGCCAGCATGGGGATGGCAGGAGAAAAGGGGGAACTTACCCCCTCCCAAGGTGGCTTCTTGTACTTTATGACACCAGCAGCCACTAGGGGAGCTTTTTAGAGAAGGCAGGATTCAGATCTCTCTCGGGTGGCTTCCTAGGTCCAGGACAGTTATGGTCATGGAAGCTCCAGGCCTAGGACCTGCAGATTCCCATGACCAGATTCTCTCCCCACTGCCTTTGACATCCATTCCCCTGTCTTCCCTGACAGAATAATCTAATTATCTTATTCCTCATGGACTAGGTTGAGTTTTAACTGAAGGATTCTTCTGATCATGGCATTATGGTGCCTCATCAGTTGGTGAAAAGTCCAACCTCCCAGTATTTTCTTTGACTTCCTTTAGACTAGGAACAATAACTCTAACGAGGCAACACTTGAAAGGAAAGACTGTTGAGACTGCCTTCTCAATGGAACATCTGCATGATTTTCTGCAAAGGTCAAGCTGACCATGTTTCCCCTTCCTCAGTAAAGTCAAGCAACTCCTTGTACTTCTGGGACCTCTCTGGCTACCCCAGCTAACCACTTTGTAATCTCCCAGAGGTGTTACATCCCAGCCTCCTCCCCTCTACCTCCTTTGGGATTTGGCTCAAACACCACCATCTATAGGAGGATGCTCCTCTTCCCACCTCCCTGCCCGGTGACTAGTCTCTTCCCTCTGAGATTTCCTTCCTCCTGACTCTCCCTAATCCTGGATGTGCATTGTTCTATCCATACTGTCTCCCCCATTGAAATGAGAGTTTCTCAAGGGTAGAGACCGAGATTTTGCCTTTTATTTTGCTGCCCCCACTGCTTATTTGGGTACTTGCCACAAAGCAGGCCCTTAAAAAATGTCTGTTGCCTAAGTGTCTTGGTCATTTCCTTTGGTAATCCAGTTGACCAGCAACAGCTTGTTCCTGAGAACTAGGCTTTCCACCTTCTCATATGTCTGCTGCTAAGTCATGTGCGTTGGCTTCCTGGATTTTTATGAGTAGCTTTTTTCAAAAGCTATGACTGATGGTTTCCTAAAGGGCTTAAAAGCGCTGCCCCCTCCCATTGGCTACCTTCGGTGCCTACCTGCTCAAATCAAAATAGAAAAATATAACTTGAAGCATAACAAACTGTTGATTTGCTAATAGCTCAATGCAGATGATTAATTATTTATAGTTTGGGTCACATTGTCTGTATCAATACTGTAAATTAATTGTTGATAATATTTCTATCGCCACCCTTAATTAATGAATTGTTGATAATAATTGAACCTGATTTGAGACTAAAGGCTCCCTTTCAGCTCTGAGGTACACAATGAAGAAGGGCATTCAATATTAGGAAGAGAAGTATAGACTTAATTGGCTAGGCAGTGGGAAGCCATTAGTGATTTTGAAGTAAAGGGGGCTTCATGATGAGACCTATGCATTCTGATTACTTTTATAGTGGAGTATGGGATGGATTTGTGAGAGAAGAGATTAGAGGCTGGGCGTTCTTTCAGGAGGCTCTTGCAATTGTCAGGCTAATGGGAATGAGGCCCTGTGCTGGAGTGGTTGCCATGGGACTGAAGAGGAAAGGAGATAGATATGGATGGGAGAGGTACTGTGTGGGCAGAGACTGTTCCCTCCTCTATAAAAAGAGGACTTTAGACTCAATGACCTCAGAGATGCCTTTCAAATCAGCAGAACCAAATTAGGAGATTTGTGTAAAAATATAAAATCTTTCAACCCAATTAAACTAGGCAGGGGAGAAATGCAGAAGATTGGCTAAAGGACCAATTGATCCATTATAAATCTGTTGGGAGCCAGAATGAATTGGGGGGGCAGGGAATTAGTTGGTTGGTTTGTTGTGGTCATCATTAATTTGTCTTTTGAGACCCACCCCTCATTTGCCTTTAATTGTTCAGGGGCTCGGTGTTATTACAAGGGAACCATGATTTGATTTGTCTTAAGTCCGAGTTCTCAGGTGGGATACAGCCAGAGTAGAATGGATTTGAAGCCAGAGAAGCAGGCTATCAAGTCCCAGTCATGCCCCTTATAGTCTGTGTTGCTAGGGCAACTGCTTCCCTTCTCTGGGCCTCAGTTTCCTCTTCTGTAAAATGCAATAGTGGTACTAGAGGAGCTCAAAAAGGCCCCTCCTCCTCAGAACTGGTGCTCCCTTCACTAGATCCTTGGCACAGTTCCTTAGGTTAGTATTAGTTTGGTGCAAAATATGTATTAGAATTATAAAATTTAGGTTAGAAAAAAAGGAGGTGAGGTGGTAGGTAATGATTATCATTAACAGCACAAATTGATTGAGATGAATCTATAAATTCATTTAGTCTGCCAGCATTTGCTTTTTTACACGCTATTAGAGAATATAATTTTTATTCTTTAACCTTTAAAATTGAGATATTAATGAGAGAAATGCCTTACTATATAAAGTCATCATGCTGAATTTTAGTCCTGATCAAAAACAATTAGAGCAGAGCTTCACTGACCCACCATCCATCCCTTTTCCTCTCAGTCTTCCACCAGCCCTGGTGTCACCGTCACTCCTAGTCTCCTGTTGCCATGGTATCCTTCTCTCCAGGCTCACCCTTCCCCCAGCTCAATTTGCCCAGATACAAGAATTCCCAGTCACAGCTCTGAACATGACGACAATACGGATTTGCTCATTTGAATAGATGTTGAAACTCACAGTTGGGATAATGCAATCTTTTCTCATTTTGTTTCCCATAATAGATGAATTGTTCAAGGTTCACAAGCTTAATCCAAGCCCAAAGTGGCGGCAGGAGTTTGATGAATACCTAAAATCCATACCTGCATACTTCCTATCTGTATGTAATATATAGATAAAGATATATATATATATATATATATATAGATATATATATATAGATATATATACATATATGTATGTCCGCATATACGTGTATATGTATGAATTCAAAGCGATGGTTACCGGTCCCAGAGAGCAGTGACGCCTTAGCTTTTGACTGGTGATATGATTGCTCGCCATGTTACCTTACCATAGCAACTGGAGGGATAGGCATCAATTTGTAACATCAGCAAGGAACAAGATACAGCCCTTCTACTAGAAGACCAAATGAGATTTTTGCCTCCCCCCACCCCCCTTCTTAATTTGTCTTCTTAGGCCATGAAGATTTTTAAGATGGCTCTCCACAATGTAGTTTGTCAAATTCACATTCTGGGACTGGGAGCATCTTCTTTGGATTACACAAATAAACCTCTCTGTGGTCACATTCTATGTGTGACATTGGGGTTGTACCTGCTCTCTTGAAACAAATACACATTAGTACTTAATTGTGGGTAAACTACCATGTTAGGTCCTCTACAGGCTAGGGCAAGTATTGCCAAGAAGCTGCCTGGTTTGTCTTATTCTCATTTTTACAAATTGAGACCTCAAAGAAGGAAACTAATTAGAACAGAATTTGTTTTGTTCTAATATGGTGACTGGGTATAGGTAGGCTAAAAGAATTTCATCATCTAATTCATTTCCAGGATTGACTAGAGAAACCTGAAAGTTAGGCCTCTCCATCCATTCATTGGTATACATGGAAAAAAAGAAAATAAGCATCATGACCTTTGATTTTTTTCCAGAAAAATTGTAGGCTTTTACATGGGACTAGAGCTGGAGAGCCAGCTATCTGTTGTTTCAAGTGGTTCGCCCCTCTGTTCTGGTGTTTTTACTTTCCTGAATCTTCACCTGCTTCTGTCCTCTCCTGTTTTCATTCCTCCTTAATGTCTCACATGTAGCTCTGTGCAAAAGTATTGTTTCTTACTTATGAGTTGTAAACCTTGAACTGAATTGTAAAGTCGTTTAAGTTTCTCTCTATTCATGTTATGGTGGATTTTCTTCCCTTATAGCCACTAAAGAAAGCATTAAGGATGATGGGTGCTATCAATGTGATAGTAGAGACTTCAGATTCTGGACTCAATTACAACATCACCAATTACCTTAAAAAACTCAGCCATCAGGTAGTATTTTTTTTACATGAATTTTAATCTTTAAAAATTGTCATTGTCAGCCAAAAAAAGGCTTTGCACTTAGAAGTAGATTCTCTTATTTGTTCAGTTCTTAGAAATATGTATAGATCTCTCTATCTTCTGGATTATTGACAAGAGATTATTGACAATGCCCCTTGAAGTGCAGTTAGGAGTTTGTTAGTAACATGTACTGATATCTATTCCTGGTTACACTTTTGCTGCCTGGTTATACCAACCACCAGACTGGGAGGGCCATGTTTTTCCTTGCTTCAGTCTTCAGATTTTAAGCTCTGACTTAGAGCATCCCTTGTTTGTTTGGGGGTTCTTTTGGGGGGAGGTATAGTCCAGACCTTTGACTTTGGTGTAGAAACTTCCTTCCTCAATCCTCATCTCTCGCTTACTAGCTTTCCCTAAGATATGGTCGACAACTGGCCTTCTCTAAGGCTTCATCTTCCTATAACTCCAAAAGTAGCCCTCTCTCTATTATGCCCCATCATTTCATGGTCCCTTTTTATAGGAAATGTTATGTCATTTCCATTCTACATTGGGAAATTAAGGCATAGATTCATTGAGAATCAGAGGAAGAGGCTGAAAGGGCAAAAGGCGTTTCTAGTGTGAGAACTTTCAGAGTAAAGATGTTTCTTTGGCATACTAGAGAACGTTCAGAGAGTCAAGAAGGCAGCCTGGGGTCATACTTAATCCCAGTAGGGGCTGTGGCCTGCTACTACCCAGAATACACTCACTAAGCTGCAAAGTCTTCAAAATTCCTTGGGACCCATTGAACAGGACAAGAAAAGATCTTAAATGCCTACTATGTCTCAAGCACTATACTAAGCATTTTACACATGATCTCACTTGATCCTTACCACAACCCTTCAAGATAGGTGCTATTATTTTCTCCTTTTTATAGGTCAGAAAATTGAATCAGACAGCAGTTAAGTGACTTGCCCAGAATCACACAGCTAGGAAATAGTATGAGACTGGATTCCCGGCCCCACCTAGCTTAGATTTCTAGAAGACATAGATTCTGTCCAACAATGTAGGATTAGTTGAATGTACTTTTTCAAAATCTTTTTTGTTTTCAAGCAAAAGTTTGAAAAATTGAAATCTACAACTTTCCCCCTCCGATATCCACTGGTCATGTCACTAAGCAAAGTCACCTAGCTTCTCAATGCCTCAGACAACTCTCTGACAAGACTACAGATGTTGGAGAGGAGGTGCTGACTTGTATTGACAGAGAATGTTCCTTCTTCATCCTAGACTGAGGAGGTCATAGATCCAGGTTGTTTTTTTTTTAATAAAGGAATTGATAGGTGAACCCTAAGTGTATTTCATTTAGTTCAAATCTAACCTCAGATACTTTCTAACAAGCAACTGATCCTGAGCAAGTCCCTTAACCCTGTTTCTCTCAGTTTCCTCATCTGGAAAATGAACTGGAGAAGGAAATGACAAAACCACTCCAGGATCTCTGCCAAGAGAATCTCAAATGGGGTCTCGAAGAGTCAGACATGACTGAACAACATTCTAAAACGTTTGCGCAAACCGAAGTTTTCTTCTGTGGTTGTTTTTTTCTTCTGATTAAATTGTAATGTTTTCCTAGTGTGGGTGCTTTGGTTAGAGGATCAGGGTGGGCATCCCACCTCTGTTCCTTTCTAGGTCATTAGTGTGACCATGGGACCTTAGTTTCTCACTCTGTTAACTGGCTAAGATGATCTCAAAATTCTCTGAAGTCTATGATTGATTATAAGAACCCAGATTGGAAACTAAGCCAGTCGTTACTGAAGACTTTTGTCTTTTTGCACCCCACTGAGCAACACCACTCCTACCCAATGGTTTTGGTTGTTGTTGACGGCATGGAAAGGAATGGTTGCCTTACAGAAACACAGGATTGTCCATTGTTTCATTTTGAATGACTGATTCAAACTGAATAATAATGAAGGGGAAAGGAAGTTGGGAGACCTCCTAAAGTATTATTTTACAGATTGTTGACTAAACAAGGATAAAGTAAGTCCTTTTTTCATACATTTTATGTTTTTCTTTTAGAGCAAAGTTGAGGTAGAGAAACGGAATGCATTGGTGGGGACTAAACCTCCCCAAGAAAGAGTAATCAGGGTGAAAAATTTCTCTTCTGGCAACCCCACATTTTCTGGTACTGGCAGTGGTTCACAGATGCCACCTACAGAGGCTAACTATAGCCTTGTGAAAATGAATGGAAAAGAAGCCTCTAGCTTCAAGTTAGCAATGCCAAACAAGGTAAAGTATCCCAACCATTTAGAAATACCTCCTATTTGCCAGATATTAGGGACACACACAGAGAATGAAAATCCTACTTTTTAAGGGGCTTACATTTCAATAGGGAAGACAAGAATTGAAAGATTTGAAACAAAAATTCACAGGGAATAAATTTGGATCTAGTCAAAGTTGGTTTAACATTGGTAGTTTGGGAGGAAGGGCATTAGCCATTTGTGGGGATCAGGAAAGCCTTCCTGTAGCAGACAGCAGCTGAGCTGCATCTTCATGAAAGAGAGGTTCTTGAAGTTAGAGGGAAGGAGAGAGAGCATGCCAAGTATATGACCAACATAAGTATACCAATACAAGAGAATAGAGGGTGTGGTGTGGTAGATAAGCAGCAAAGAGGAGGCCAAGTGGGAGAGGGAGAGTGTTCATTGAAGCTAGAATGATAGAAGGGACCAGTCCTAGAGACAACAAGGAACCTCTGGAGTTGGTTGAGTAGGAGTGTGACATGTTCAGATCTGTGTTTAATTTACTTTGGCAGCATATGGAAGATAGATCAGAGAAGGGAAAGACTTGAAGCAGGGTGACCTGTATGGAAGGTTGTTATAATAATATAGGGGAGATGACAAGGGCCTGAACTAAGGTGGTGGCTGAGAGTAGATAAAAGGCATTGGATCAGAGAGATGTCATGAGGGTGGAAAAGGTAGGGTTTGGCACTGAAGGACTGAGGGATAATAGGAAGAATGCCGAGCCTAGGAACCTGAGCCACTGAAAGGATAGTGATGCTCTGAAATAGGAAAAATTAGAAGAGGGGAGTCTTTAAGCATTACCTAGAAGGCATGAATGTTTTCTGTAGAACCTAAGAGTTGGAATAGCAAAATTCCTACCTTACAGGAAAGCCCTAAAAGTTTTATTGCTGCCTTTTTTTGAAAACATCCTCTCCTCCCCTTCTCCCCCCCTGAAATTGAACCCTCCCTTGTCACAAAGGAAAACAGTCCCTGAACGAGAAGTTAGAGACCCATTGATCTTGTCTGATAATGTATACAGCATTCAGGCCCAATATTCTGCCCACCACTGCCTAGAAGAGGGCAATAGGATCATCACTAGAGCTCGAAGGAGCTATCGATATCTTCTAGCCCATTCTCCTCATTTTAAAGTGGAGGAAACTGAGGATTGAAATTCAGCTCTTGTCATTCTACCTTTGTTATTCTTTCAACTCATTATCTGTTCTCCTGAACCATTAGTGGTTTTTCAATTCCTCAGAGTATGACTTATTTTTAGTGATCTTTTCATTGTTTTGTATATATATATATATATATATATACACATACATATATATGTATATATATATATAATTCAACATGTTCTACTCTCACGGATTTCACTCTGTATCAGTTCACACATGTCTTCATATGTTTCTCTGATTCCCTCTTTATTCCTCCCCTCTAGTAACCATTTTTAATAGAGTTGTGCTTATTTTTTTGCATAAATAAGACACTCTAATTGGCATTCATCACACTTTGGTTAAAACAGGATATGAAGCCTTGCCTGTACAAGAATCCTTATGACATTCCTCGAAACTGTCTTCTAGACCAATTAAATAGAATGAGAGCTAGACTGCTGAGCACAAACACAAATGCGATTGGACAAAATCAAGGTAAGTAGACTGTGAGAACGAGATTTTGTCGATTTATACATTATTCAAGTGGCCACTATGTAGGCAGGATTCTCGTTCAAGGAAGTGTTGGACTAGCTGATCTTGGAGGGGTTTAACTTGGACATTCTGTGCTGCTTCTGTTGCTGCTGCTGATGGCCTTGGTTCTTTCCATATCCTCACAGATTCTTCTCACAGTATCCCAATTACACAAATGGGCAACTACCAGGAATATTTAAAGTCGATGCCTCCTCCACTTCGGGAGATTGATTCAGAACAACCAAGAAAAACTCAAGCATTTGGAAATCCTTTCAAACAGATTAAGAAGGTAAGAGAAACAGTCCCATTTTTGCCCAAATAGATGGGGAAGGATGACTATCAGTATTAAGTGACTTGCCCAGGGTTGGTTACACAGCTAGTAACTGTCTAAGCTCTGATTTGAACTCAGATCCTCCTGACTCCTTTGCCACCTAGCTGCCCCTTCCATATTATCTTTTTTGATGAGATCCTTATGTGTTAAAATTTGTCCATCTTGCTTTTGAAGGGCTAGAAATGACCTCTGAACTGCCATCAGCTTCCTGTTGAAAGAAGCCCATAATTGGGAATGGGGGAGGGGGTCCTGTTGTTTCCTGCTTACTGCCATCAACTGGTTTATTTCAAAACATTTCCATCTTGCTGTTGACTGGGTGGCCTTAAGTAAACATGAATTACCATAGTCAATGAGCTGTCCTGTTATAGACAGTTTTTGCCATGGAGAAAGGTAGTTAAGAGGAAAAAGGGTAAAGGCATCCAGATGCTGACATTGTTTATTGTTACTTTGGCTGATTTTTATTTGTACTAATAGAGTACACTTTTGGAATGAATAATCCCAAATAACCAATAGGCTATTCTATAATAAAATACTAATTAATTGAATTCCAAGTATTCAAAAATCTCAACTGGTATTTCCACCCTCCCCCTTTGCCTTAAACTTCTATGAAAGAGGAAAAGCCAAGGAAAAATAGTTATAATGGAATTTTATTCCCCAAAGCAATCTTTTTTGGTATATCTAGGGATTAGTACACTTTCAGTCCAGTCTCTTAGCCTACTGATTCCCAACCTTTTCATGTATAAGGACACTTTTTTAA
Organism: Macrotis lagotis; assembly: GCF_037893015.1. NCBI lineage: Eukaryota > Metazoa > Chordata > Mammalia > Peramelemorphia > Peramelidae > Macrotis > Macrotis lagotis. The sequence continues at coordinate 30,972,808 of NC_133666.1, forward strand.
CAGTAAAACACAATTTAAGTCCTATATCATACTGGAGTTTTATGGTACTATTTTGCTATTAGCATCCTAGAGAAGACTAAGTAGGAAGATACATAACCCAATTTAGGGACAGAGTGGACAGGTTTGGATAGAGCACCAAGTGTGTGGAGGAGGATTATATGAGATATTGTTGGAAGGAGGGAAAGACGTGGTTTTTTAAGATAGGGTTGCGGTGGGGGGGGTGTTGAATGTAATCAGGGTTAAGTGACTTGCCCAGGATCACACAGCTAGTAAGTATCTCTGGACTAGATTTAAACTTAGGTCCTCCTGACTGCAGGGCCAGGGTTCTATCTTTTTTCACCACCACCTAGCTAACCCCTATAATATTTTTTAATAATTTTATAAAACATTTTGGATTTTGGAGACAAGAGGAAGGTGTACTCTTTTTTTTTTAGGTTTGTTTTTGGCAAGACAATGGGGTTAAGTGACTTGCCCAAGACCACACAGCTAGGTAATTATGAAGTGTCTGAGGCCAGATTTGAACTCAGGCACTCCTGACTCCAGGGCTGGTGCTCGATCCACTGCACCATCTAGCTGCCCTTTAATGAGTCTTTTTGACATTAATATTCTTCCAATGATGCTATATAGCTATGAGACAGCATACCAGAGTTTCTGAAGAAATAAACCTGAGGGTCTTCCACAAAGCAGTGGGGCAGTACATGGTGGGTGTTAATCGACAGCAATATTACCAACCAATTGCAAAGGAGAAGTTGCATATTAAAAGAATCAGAGATGTGACTAGAAAAAGAATTTGACTATTTATATTGAGAGAGTCAGGGTCAACTGCTAGATAACTCAAATGCTCCACTGGTGTCTATGCAATGACTTGAGAGTTAGAGGAAGGTCCTTGGCAAAGAAATACTGAAAAATCAGTACAATCCTGCTTAACTTTGCAGTGATTGACATTTAAATACCCGGGGACAACTTGGTGGCACAGTGGATCGCGCACCAGCCCTGGAGTCAGGAGAGCCTGAGTTCAAATCTGGCCTCAGACACTTCATAATTACCTAGCTGTGTGATCTTGGGCAAGTCACTTAACCCCATTGCCTTGCAAAAACAAAACAAAGCAAAAAAGACATTTAAATACCTAACTTTCAGTGAAAGGAAGGAAACTAGATGAGGCTGCACCAAACTTAAAAGGAACTCAATACCAGGTAAAAGAGTCTGACCATCATCTACAGCTAAAGAGCAAAACCATGATTCTTGATCCTTATCATGAGTCAAAAGGGGGAGACTGCTTTTAAAACATTGAATCAGTACAACCAAATTACATTTATTAGCTTACACTTAAATTAGCCAGAACAGGATCCTGATCCATTTGAGGGTGATAGTTCACTCCAAGGATTAAAATAGGGCTATGTTGCTTAAAAGAGATAGAGCTAATTATTTTTTTGTTTTTATTTATTTATTTTTAATTTTTATTAAAGATATTATTTAAGTTTTACAGTTTTCCCCAATCGTGCTTCCCTCCCCCCACCCCCACCCCACAGATAGCACTCCATCAGTCTTTACTTTGTTTCCATGTTGTACCTCGATCCAAATTGGGTGTGATGAGAGAGAAATCATATCCTTAAAGAGAACAGAATTCTCAGAGGTAACCAGATCAAACCATAAGACATCTGGGTTTTTTTTTCCGAATTAAAGGGAATAGTCCTTGTACTTTGTTCAAACTCCACAGCTCCTTATCTGGATACAGATGGTACTCTCCTTTGCAGACAGCCTAAAATTGTTCCCAATTGTTGCGCTGATGGAATGAGCAAGTCCTTCAAGGTTGAACATCACTCCCATGTTGCTGTTAGGGTGTACAGTGTTTTTTTCCGGTTCTGCTCATCTCACTCCTCATCAATTCATGCAAATCCCTCCAGGTTTCCCTGAAATCCCGTCCCTCCTGGTTTCTAATAGAACAGTAGTGTTCCATGACATACATATACCACAGTTTGCTAAACCATTCCCCAATTGAAGGACATTTACTGGATTTCCAATTCTTTGCCACCACAAACAGGGCTGCTATGAATATTTTTTGTACAAGAAATGTTTTTACCCTTTTCCTCATCTCTTCAGGGTATAAACCCAGTAGTGGTATTGCTGGGTCAAAGAGTATTCACATTTTTGTTGCCCTTTGGGCATAGTTCCAAATAGCTCTCCAGAAGGGTTGGATGAGTTCACAGCTCCACCAACAGTGTAATAGTGTCCCAGATTTCCCGAATCCCTTCCAACAATGATCATTATCTTTCCTGGTCATACTGGCCAGTCTGAGAGGTGTGAGGTGGTACCTCAGAGAAGCTTTAATTTGCATTTCTCTAATAATTAATGATTTAGAGCATTTTTTCATATGGCTATGGATTGCTTTGATCTCCTGATCTACTGTAAATTGCCTTTGCATATCCTTTGACCACTTGTCAATTGGGGAATGGCTTTTTGTTTTAAAAATATGACTCAGTTCTCTGTATATTTTAGAAATGAGTCCTTTGTCAGAATCATTCGTTGTAAAGATTGTTTCCCAATTTACTACTTTTCTTTTGATCTTGATTACATTGGTTTTATCTGTGCAAAACCTTTTTAATTTAATGTAATCGAAATCATCTAATTGGTTTTTGGTGATGTTCTCCAACTCTTCCTTAATCATAAACTGTTCCCCTTTCCATAGATCTGACAGGTAGACTAGTCCTTGATCTTCTAATTTGCTTATAGTATTGTTTTTTATGTCTATGTCCTGTATCCATTTGGATCTTATCTTGGTAAAGGGTGTGAGGTGTTGGTCTAATCTAAGTTTCTTCCATACTAACTTCCAATTATCCCAGCAGTTTTTATCAAAGAGGGAGTTTTTATCCTGGTGGCCTGACTCTTTGGGTTTATCAAACAGCAGATTACTATAATCGTCTCCTGCTTTTACACCTAGTCTATCTATTCCATTGGTCCACCACTCTATTTCTTAGCCAGTACCAAACAGTTCTGATGACTCATGCTTTATAATATAATTTTAGATCGGGTAGTGCTAAGCCACCTTCGTTTGCTCTTTTTTTCATTAAGCTCCTGGCAATTCTTGACTTTTTATTTCACCATATGAATTTACTTACAATTTTTTCTAGCTCATTAAAGTAATTTTTTTTGGAATTTTGATTGGTAGGGCACTAAACAGATAGTTTAGTTTTGGTAGAATTATCATTTTTATTATATTAGCTCTACCTATCCATAAGCAGTTGATATTTGCCCAGTTATTTAAATCTGATTTAATTTGTGTGAGAAGTGTTTTATAATTGTTTTCAAAAAGATTCTGAGTCTGTCTTGGCAAATAGACTCCCAAGTATTTTACACTGTCTGAGGTTACTTTGAATGGGATTTCTCTTTCTAGCTCTGCTGTTTCTTGCTAGTCATATATAGGAAAGTTGAGGATTTATGGGAGTTTATTTTACAACCTGCAACTTTGCTAAAATTGCTAATTGTTTCCAGTAGTTTTTTAGATGATTTTTTGGGATTCTCTAGGTAGACCATCTTGTCATCTGCAAAGACTGAGAGTTTTGTCTCTTCCTTCCCAATTCTAATTCCTTCAATTTCTTTTTCTTCTCTAATTGCTGATACTAACATTTCTAATACAATATTGAATAGTAGTGGTGATAATGGGCACCCTTGTTTCACCCCTGATCTTATGGGGAATGCCTCTAGCCTCTCCCCATTGAGTATAATGCTTGTTGATGGTTTCAGATAGATACTGCTCATTATTTTAAGGAACACTCCATTTATTCCTACACTCTCTAGTGTTTTTAATAGGAATGGATGCTGTATTTTGTCAAAAGCTTTTTCAGCATCTATTGATATGATCATATGATTTCTGATGGGCTTGTTGTTGATACAATTGAGTATACTAACAGTTTTCCTAATATTGAACCAACCTTGCATTCCTGGAATAAATCCTACTTGATCATAATGTATTATCCTAGTGATGACTTCTTGTAGTCGTTTTGCTAAGATTTTATTTAGGATTTTTGCATCTATATTCATCAGGGAAATAGGTCTATAATTTTCTTTCTCTGTTTTAACTCTTCCTGGTTTAGGTAACAGTACCATCTTGGTTTCATAGAAAGAGTTAGGCAGAGTTCCATCTTTCCCTATTTTTCCAGAGTTTATATAGGATTGGAACCAATTGTTCCTTAAATGTTTGGTAGAATTCACTTGTGAATCCATCAGGCCCTGGAGATTTTTTTTAGGGAGTTCAATAATGGCTTGTTGAATTTCTTTTTCTGAGATAGGGTTGTTCAGGTATTTAATCTCTTCTTCATTTAACCTGAGCAACTTATATTTTTGTAAATATTCATCCATTTCACTTAGATTATCAAATTTATTGGCATAAAGTTGGGCAAAATAATTTTGAATTATTACTTTAATTTCCTCCTCATTGGTGGTGAGTTTACCTTTTTCATTTATAATACTAGCAATTTGGTTTTCTTCTTTCTTTTTTTTAATCAAATTGACCAGCGGTTTATGAATTTTATTGGTTTTTTCATAATACCAACTTTTGGTTTTATTTATTAATTCAATAGCTTTTTTGCTTTCAATTTTATTAATTTCTCCTTTAATTTTTAAAATTTCTAATTTGGTATTTGATTGGGGATTTTTGATTTGTTCTTTCTCTAATTTTTTTAGTTGCATGTTTAGTTCATTGATTTCCTCTTTCTCCAATTTATTCATATAAGCATTTAGAGCTATAATATATCCCCTGAGAGTTGCTCTGAATGAATCCCATAGGTTTTGGTATGTTGTTTCATTATTATCATTATCTAGGATGAAATGATTAATTCTTTCTATAATTTGTTTTTTGGTCCACTCATTTTTTAAGATGAGGTTATTCAGTTTCCAATTTGCTCTGGGTCTATATCTCCTTGGCCCAGTATTGCATATGCCTTTTATTGCATTGTGATCTGAGAAAGATGTATTCACTATTTCTGCCTTTCTGCAGTTGATCATTAGGTTTTTATGTCCTAGTACATGGTCAATTTTTGTATAAGTTCCATGTACTGCAGAGAAAAAGGTATATTCCTTCCTATCCCCATTCAGTTTCCTCCATAAGTCTACCATATCTAATTTTTCTAACAATCTATTTACCTCCCTAATTTCTTTCTTGTTTGTTTTATGATTTGATTTATCTAGATCTGATAGCAGGAGGTTGAGGTTTCCTACTAGTAGAGTTTTGCTGTCTATGTCTTCCTGTAATTCTTTCAGCTTCTCCTCTAAGAATTTGGGTGCTGTCCCACTGGGTGCATATATATTCAATATTGAAATGACTTTATTGTCTATGGTACCTTTTAGGAGGACAAAGTTTCCTTCCTTATCTCTTTTAATGCTATCTCTTTTTGCTGCTGCTTTGTCTGAGATAAGGATTGCTACCCCTGCTTTTTTTTTACTTCAGCTGAAGCAAAATATATTTTGCTCCAACCTTTTACCTTTACTCTATATGTATCTCTCTGCTTCAAATGAGTTTCTTGTAAGCAGCATATTGTAGGATTCTGGTTTTTAATCCACTCTGCTATTTGCTTACATTTTAAGGGAGAATTCATCCTATTCACATTCAAGGTTATGATTACTAATTCTTTATTGCCCTCTGTGCTATCTTCCCTCTGTTTGTATTTTCCCCCCTTTCCCCCCTTTTATCCATAGTCCCCAGTATTTTGTTTTTGAATACCACCCCCTTCAGTGTGTTTGCCCTCCTATATCACACCCTCCCCTTTCTTTCCCCTTTCCCTGTTCCCTTCCCTTCCTTTTGTTATTTCCCCTTATTTCCTCTACTCCCCTTCCCTTTCTCTGTCCCCCCTCCCCTTTTCCCCTTTTACTTCTTGAAAGGTTAGATGCTTTATAAGTTAACTGAGTATGTGTAGGTTGACTTTAAGCCAAGTCTGATGAGAAGAAGATTCAGGTGTTTCTCCTCTACTTCCTTCTTCCCCTCTATTACCATAGGTTTTTTGTACCTCTTAGTGTAATGAGATTTGTCCCATTCAATCCCCTCCCTCCTCCCATCTCTTTCCTGTCCCCCTTTTTAGGGAGGTAGTGTATTTTTTTTTTAGATCATTCTATGTGCTGCGGGAGACAAATCCTGAGGTAGATTTTCCTCTCCTGGCTTTTCTTTCTGGGTTTCCTGGTTCGGATTTCTTTTAAGAGGTTTGTTTCATGTGATAGATGGGGAAGAGATCAGGAGACTTTAGAACTGTGTCTGTCTTCTCTCCACCATCTTGGCCGGAAGTCCCAAGATAGTGCTAATTAAATGAATTCGATTTAAAAAAATGATTAACCAGAATATACATCTCATTCCTAAATGCAAATGGCTTTGGATTGTGCTACCTATACATTTTGCCACAAATTCACATTCTTCCTCTCTCCATTAGGTGAATGGTCAAACCAGTCAGCCTTTCTCTTGGCAGAGGGTTGTTCAGCAGTGGGAAGAATCAGGCTCAGGATTAAAACTTATCCTGGATAATCAAGTGTTCACCATATTCCAAATTAGAATATGAAATCCTGCCATACTTGGCTCGACTTGGTTCGTGTGTGAGCAGAATCATCAAAGCACAGTTCATGCAAAGAGGCAAAATATAAAACCCAAATGCATTTGAGCAATGGATTGCATTTCACTGTGTGTTGTTTTATTTTTGTTTCCTATTGAAATTCATTTGTTGATGCTTTTTAGGGGATGATGGTTGATGAAACTGATGAGTTTATAGCAGGACCTTCAAATAAGCGCTCTGGAGAACAACACTCTATGGGATCCCCAAAGAAAAAGCGAAACTCATCCCCATCCTCTCTATTGAAGAAGTCCCAAGCTACAAGCTCAAGTGGAAATGACCTGCCATCATTTTCAAATCCTCAGGAACTCTTAAGATATAGAGGTATAGTTGTGATTTCTGGTTGATGACCATTTTCCTTGAACTTTCAGGAAGAAAGTTCTTGGGGAAATGTTGTTGTTTCAGGGCTCACCTTTTTACCTCTTAGCCTTCCCAAGCTGAAGAGTGAGCAAGAGATGGTTGAGGTTATTATTCATGTATTGTCTGTCTCCATATAGCACGGGCAAGTAGCTCATGCCTCTAAAATAGTTGGAGTTCTAAAAGCATTTATTAAGCACCTTTCTTTAAGGTACTTTCTTGGTGCTGGTCTGAATACATGGCTTTCCACATAGATGCAATTATGTGTGGATACATATATGTGTATATACATTATAAATAAAGATATAGATATAGATATGTATATGCACACACATATACACAATCTTCACTCTGCCACTTGAGTACTTTTGTGATCCTGGGCAAGTCACTTTTCTTCCTTGGGCCTCAGTTTCCTTGTCTGTAAAATGAGAATACTGGCCTTGATGGCCTCTGGGGTCCCTCCCAGCTCTAGATCTAAGGGCCTATGTCTGGCATCCCCATAATGTTACTCTTTCCTCATGCATCACTGTCATCAATCCTGAACATATCTTGCCTTAGTTATTTTTCACAGTCATTACATCACCATTAGCAGCAATCAATATTGCCTTAACTGATGTCTTTCAAGTGCTGGTCACCCCCTCATATTTTTTTTAGGTTTTTGCAAGGCAAATGGGGTTAAGTGGCTTGTCCAAGGCCACACGGCTAGGTCATTATGAAGTGTCTGAGACCGGATCTGAACCCAGGCACTCCTGACTCCAGGGCCGGTGCTCTATCCACTGTGCCACCTAGCCACCCCTGCCCCCTCATATCTTGGTGGTAATGATGATTGTTCCTCATGATCATTTTCCTCCTCGTCTCTCTTCTAATCCACCCATATCCCCAAATAAACAGTCATCATTCCTTAGAATGTGCAAAGATCATTGACAAGTCTTCCCCAAAGCTTCTGAGAGCTTTGTCAGCCATCACTAAATCAGACATAAGCCAGTTTCTATTACACCCCACCCCTCCAGCCATACATCCTGTAGATAAGCATTGTGTTCGCCTTTTTACTGAATTCTTAGTATAATCCTTCAGTATAAACAACAAGCCTCTGACAATTTATATTTTCAATGTTAAAGTCAAAACATTCTGAGACAGACTTGTGCGGTTCCAGTTTTTTAGTAGCTTATAAAATGCAAAAGATGGGTCAGCTAGGTGGCACAGTGGATAGAGCACCGGCCCTGGAGTCAGGAGTGCCTGGGTTCAGATCCGGCCTCAGACACTTCATAATGACCTAGCCGTGTGGCCTTGGACAAGTCACTTAACCCCATTTGCCTTGCAAAAACCTAAAAAAAAAATTAAAAATATGAAAAAATTAAAAAATAAAATGCAAAAGATTAGACAAATGGTGGGTTTTTTAAATTTCATGTAGAGATTCATCATGCAAAGGGAAAAGGTGGCTAGGGTCATCCTCTTGATTCCTTTTGTTGGACGTTTTTGTGCCATAGTTACTTGAATTTATTGGCTCCTTTCATTTTCTCCATTTGTATTTGAAGAAAGTAATAACTGGTGGGAATCTGTCCCTAAATGAGGAACCAGAGCTTGCGATCCAGTGAGTCCTTTCTCAATTCCATATCTTAATGTGATTTCCAGATACAAGTGTAGTTCAAGATGACAGCGAAGAAGGGTTGGAAGATGATCAGATTCCATTTAGTTCATCATCCCATTCAGATGAAGCTATTGAGGAATCTAATGGTCTGATAAATAATTTGGATATTCTGCTCAACGAGTTGAATAGCTTGAGTGGTGGGTTGGTCCGTAGAGATGGTGATGGTGATGGTGACGATGACGATGGTGATGGTGACAATGATGGCGATGATGGTGATGCTGATGATGATGATGATGATGATGATGATGATGATGATGATGATTATGATTATGGTGATGATGATGATGATGATGATGATGATGATGATGATGATGATACAGTTGGCAGAGAATCGGACAATTACACCTTCTTCCTGAATGAACAAAGAGCAGCGGTAGCAGCAGCAGCAGCAGCAACTACATCAACAGCAACATCAACAGCAGCCACAGCAGCGGCAATAGCATCAATCTCAGCAGCCATAGCATCAATCTCAGCAGCAGCTGCTGCCACCGCCGCCGCTGCTGCCGCTGCAAGAGCAACAGCAGCATCATCAGCAGCAGCCATGGCAGCTGTCGAAACAGCATCTACATCAGCAGCAGCAGCAGCAACCGCCACTGCAGTCCTAGAAGTAGCACCTGCAGCAACTGCAAGAGCATCGACATCAACATCACAGTTGGGCGAAGCATCCAGTTCCTCAAGCCTACCGGAAAGTGAAGCTAGTCTCAAAGTTCAAATACTGAAGGAAGTGCGAAAGCCTGGAAGAAGTAAGTATTAAAAAGTCCTGTCAGCACAATCACTGAGAGAGGGCTTATAACTGCCATGAGGGGAAAAATCTCCCAAACTACTGTCACTTTCTATAGTCACGTTTTCCCCATCTTTGGATGGTTCTTTGCACTGCTTATCTCTTTGTTGTAGCAACTGTCACTGACAAAACATCTAACATTCTACTCTTGCAGCTTACCATTCCTTAAGAGAGAGGAAGGAAGTGTGTTTTAACATCAGTCATCTGGAGTCAACGGTGGTCATTGTATTTGATCTGAATTGTGTTGTCTTTCCTTTCTATCATTGTATTTTGTTCTCCTGACTCTTCATTTCTTATCACTTCTGCTTCTACGTCTTCCATGTTTCTCTGAATTCGTCATAGTCATCGTTTCTTATAGCACAGTAATATTCTATCAGATTCATGTACCATAGTTTTTTCAAGCATTCCACCAATTGGTGAGCACGTAATTTGTTTCCAGCTGGTGGCTACTACAAAAGGACTTCCATGAATACTTTGGTACATAAAGGATATTTCTGTCATTGACATCCTTGGGTACATGCCCAGGAATGGGAGTACTGGGTCAAAGGGTATGAACAGCTTAGTCACTTTTCTCACATAATTCCAAATTAGTTTCCAGATAAGTTTAAGCGATTCACAACCCCACCAACCATATTGGTGTGCCTTTCTTACCACAGCCTCTCCAACACTGATTATTCCCATTTTTTATTTCATTTGCCAATTTAATCAGTGAGAGATGATGCCACAGAATTGTTTCAGTTTGCATTTTGTGGTTGAGTGGATGGAGTGAGAGGCCTGGAGTCAGGAAGATCTGAGTTCAGATTTGGCCTCTGCCACTTACTTGCTGTGGGACCCTGGGCAAGTCACTTTGCCCTGTTTGCCTTAACTGGAGAAGGAAATAGCAAACAACTTCAGTATCTTTGCCAAGAAAACTCCACAACCAGCATTGGTGTGCTATCAGACTCTACCAAACAACAGCAGCAATTGATAATTTGCATAATTTTTTCATAGGACTGTCAATACTTTACATTTCTTTTTTTTAATAACTGCTCATATCCTTTGACAAGGTATGGTCACTTATTAGCACTGACTTCCCTCCTGGAGTCTTTTTTATTTTTATTTTTATTGATGCCTTTTTTAAAACATCATAATCACTTCCCCATATATTCCACTCCCACCCTCCCCTTGTAAAAGAGAAAAACAGGTAAAAAAAAAAACCAACACAACGACCACGTCTGACATCCTGTGTGACATTCCGCACCTGTAGCCCCCCACCACTCTATCAAAAGGAGGGAAGTGTGTTTCATCATCTATTCTCTGGAACTAAGGTTGGTCATTGCATTTAATCCAAGTTCGGATGCCTTTTATTTTCCTTTATATTACTGGAGTTATTGTGTATATCCTTTTTCTTGTTCTGATTTCTTTATTGGACTTTGCTTCCAACAACCTTTCTTGTGTTTCTCTGAGTTTTTTATTTTCCTAATGTCTTGTAGAACAATAGTATCCATTACCTTCTTTTTCCTCAATTACTCCAGCCATTCTCCAGTTGGTGGATGCCTGCTTTATTTCTAGTCCTTTGCTACCACAAAGGAGAATGGTGCTCTACATACTTTGGTATAGGGTATATGTGGGAACTTTGCCATTTGCCCTCCATGGGCCACATGCCTACTATTGGAATTGCTTAGATCAAAGGATATAAATAATTTGATAGCTTTTTCTGGCCTAATTCCAAATTGTTTTCCAGAATGGGTGCACTGATTCATGGTCTCAACAACAGTCTATTTGTGTGCCTATTTTCTCAGTCTCTCTAATTAGATGATTGCTAATCTTTTTGTCATTTTTTCCAATTTACTAGATATGAAGGGAATCTTCAGTTTTAATTTTTCATTTATTTTAGTGATGTGGGTCATTTTTTTACATGGTTATAGATGGTTACATCTCTTTTCAAAACTGTTCTTCTCTTGGGGGCAGCTAGGTGGTGCGCTGGATAGAGCACGAGCCCTGGAGTCAGGAGGACCTGAGTTCAAATGCAACCTCAGATACTTAATAATTACTTAGCTGTGTGGCCTTGGGCAAGTCACTTGACCCTATTACTTTGCAAAAAAACAAACAAGCAAGAAACTCTTCATCTCTTTGACAAGTTATACTGTCACTTCTTCACTTTGAGTTTTTGATTGTAAAACTCCCCAGACAAGATCTAGCTTTTCAGCAGTTGTAAATGACAATAATGAGAATGTATGCCCAATGGCAAGCAGGGAAGTGACTGTTTTAAGATGTGTCTGTCAATAATGGCAGAGTCCCTTGGACTTCTTATTCTGTTGTAATCTGTGTTGGGAAAGGAAAAGCCCTCCTCTGGGACATTTCTAGAACGCTCATATATTTGTATATGGAAGTTGCCAAATCAGAGTGTTTTGGACTAATGCTATTTAAGCAAGGCAAAGGAGATATCAAATGAAAAACAGCATATAATGATAATAATAATATTGAACATTTAGGTGGTGCTTACTGACATATGAAAATTCTTTAGCTTGAATGCAAACAATAGGAAGTTGGCCCATATACTGTCCATGCTGCTAGCTCAGCTCACTGGTTTTTCTTAGCTCTGACTTTCTTTTCATGAATTCAATAACAATTTAGTGCTTTTAGAAAGAAAAAAAATTCAGAAAACACTTGTTTTTTATACCCTCAGATTATGAAAAGATCTTCACTCTGCTTGGGAAAGCACATGGATCTGTGGAAATGCAGAAACGTTTGATTTTTGTTGCTATCAGGGAGGCAGCAAGGTATGTATTGAGCAGAGATACTTAGGACTTATAGGCTAAAGACAAGGCAGGGAGCCAGAGTGGGGGGCATGGAGGGTGCATGACTTTTAACTCCACCTTCATCCTGTTTCCCTTTGCCACCAAATGGATGAGCAGGAACCTGAGAGGAAGCCTGGATCTGTTGCAAAGAGAACTCAATTTGGAGTGAGCCAGCCATTTCTGATCCCATCTCTGTCCCTTCTTGCCTGTGTGACTCTGGGCAAATCCTTTCCCCTCTTGAGACCTCTACTTTAGCCTCTGAAATGAGCTCAAACATTGTGTGATGTAGCACTACCCCTAGTTCTGCTATCATCAGTGGGCAGACAGGCTAGGGACTTGGAGTGGGAATTTTCTGTTTTGTCAGGATCCAAGCTACAATCATGGAGCAGAGATAATGAAAAGAATAAAGGAAGGGATTAGAGGCAGAGCAGTACCAGAATTTCAGAGGAAGAAAGGCCCACCTCTAGATGATGCCTTTGACTCTGAGAGCCTTTCTGTAGTGACCATTGATGAAAAATATTGAAATGATCAACAGTTGGGGTGGCTAGGTGGCACAGTATATAGAGCACCAGCCTTGGAATTGAGAGTACCTGAGTTCAAATCCTACTTCAGACACTTAATAATTACCTGGCTGTGCGGCCTTGGGCAAGCCACATAATCCCACTGCCTTGCAAAAAAAATGATCAACAGTTCCTACTTTGTGTACATATTGTGGTGATGATAATAATAGGGCCAACCTCACAGGACTGTGAGAGTCAAATGAAATACCACTAGGTACAGCTTTGCAAGCTTAAAAGCCCTGTTGTTTATAGTTGTTTTCAGACACATCTGCCTCTTCATGTCCCCCACTGGGGGTTTTTTTGGCAGAGATATTGGTATGGTTTGCCATTTCCTTCACTAGCTATGAGGAAACCGAGGCAAACAGGGTGAATTGACTTGCCCAGGGTCACACAGCTAAGAAGTGTTTGAGATCACATTTGAACTCGGGTTTTCTTGACATCAGGCCCTATCCACTTAATTGCCTAACTGCCTCCTTATCTATCATAGCTGTTAATCAATTCCTTTGCAAGATTTATTTTCCAGTTTTATAAGCTGATGCTAGTGGCAGACTCATTAATGCTTACACTCGTGATTTCACAAAGTATTTTTCTTCCCAGCAGCCTTGTAAGGCAGGTAATATAAAACCTAATATCCCTGTTGTTGTTTTTTTTAATACATTTTTATTTATTTTTCATTAAATATTTCCCAATTATGTTTAAGAAATTTTTAACATTTATTTCTTTAAATGTTGAGTTCCAAGTTCTCTCCCTCTCTCCTGCCCCTCTCTCACCCCTTGAGAAGGCAAACAGTATGTTTTCCACCTGAGTATGTCCAAGAGGCTGTGTTGTTTCCCCAGGGTCCCATGACTAATGTTGGCTAAGAAGCTTGAGGGGAGTAGGGGTGGCCAAGCCAGACTTCTGACTCAAACCTTCCAAGACCAAGGTTCTTTCGGTTCTATCAAACTCCCTTTTTCAGGAGCCCTGGATCAGCCAGCCCACTGAGTTGCCACAAGAAGGTTGAGTAACGTTGGAGGTGTGGGATATTGTGCTCATTGGACCATAGGCCACGTCCGTCCAAGGAGAGCTCTTTGTAACTGTATGGAGACAAGTTTCTTGAGGACAGAGACTCTTTAATTTTGCTTTGGTATCTCCAGTACTTGGTACAGAGTAAATGTCCATAAATCCTTGGTATATAGTGGATACTTAAAAAATGTTTACTGATTGGCTGATTGCACTGAAAAAGAAGCCACCCTCAAGTCTTATACAAGCTATATTTGGGGGAAAACGTAGGGTCTATATTTTATACCAGGATGATGACTGTTATCATTTTCAGCCAACCAGAATAAGTAGAATTTTCTGGTACATGACAAGAGGGACAAAGCACAGGAGATAGGGATTCAGAAGAGTCATTGCCAAGATTTGATTTCCAGATAGTACAAATTCTATTCAGTTCAATCTCCAACTATAGTATATGTGGTAACTTGGTTAACTCAAATAGACTCTTCACCTAAACACCTCTTTTCCTTATTGAATTTGGTAATATGTTTGGAGCTGACAGATAAATAAATAGAAAGGCAAAAAAAGAGAACACCAATAAATAGGGAGATTGGACTGGACTTCTTGGTGTGGAGGTTGCCACCTGGTTTGAGCCTTGAAGAAGAAGGATTCTGATAGGCAGAGGTAAAGACAGACTTCCAATGACCTTAATTTTCTCAGTAAAGCAAGAGTTGATCCATCAGTGGGAAGGATTAGGATATGAATTTGGAATAGCCACTTTAGGGAGTCTAAAATCAACTTGGGGGGAAAAAGAAAATGATTGATATACATACAACAGTAAGACCCCAGTTGATCCAACAACATGAACATGTTGTGTATCCAAAAGTCTGAAGTCATCTTCACATGCCCCTCAGCACCTAGCATGGAAAAAGATACTTGAATAATATATGCTGGTTGACTTAATCTCTTTTATGACTATTTTCAGATTTAAAAAAAAAGTCTTAATTCGACGCCTGGAGTCACTACTAGAAGAAATCCACGTACAAAACATGCCAACCAATTCCAATAATGCTGACCAAGAGAAAAATGTTAATGTTCCAAAGTAATGTTTTGAGAAATGACCAGCTTGCTTATCTCTTTTTCTCATGAATGTTCCCAGTGTATACTCCTGCCTTTGCCTATAAAAATCCGAGCACAGATATGATAGCATTTTCATTTGATATCTCTTGCCCAGCAGAAGCTGGGACATGTAGCCATAGCAATTTCCTGGGAGTGGGGTGACTATTTTTGCCTCTGAAGGGTGATCATTCTTTCAGAGGGTCCACAGGTAGCTTTGTGTGAAGTGGGAAGCAAGTTGCAAAGTCTGACGCTTGCCCCCTGCAAAGACCATCACCTTTCTTTGGAAAGACAAGCTACCCTACTCCTGTCCATCATAATTCAAAAGTTGGTAGACATTGCCACAGCCGTAATTTCACAAACTTTTATTATTTGGTGTGATTTTAAAAACATACTTTGATGCTAGTTGCTTTTACTTTAGTTATTTCTAGATCTAAGTGTTCCTCTTCCAAACCCAATGCCCCCTCAATGAGCCTTCCCTTATGAGAAAAAAAACCATTTAAAGCAAAATCAACTGGCACCAACTGACTTGGACAGTGTATGCAACATTCCACAACACCCATAATCCCTTATTTCTCCCATGGAAAGAGAGAAGTTTGGTTTAGCTATGCCTTTTAAATGATGCAGGCTTCTGAGTAAATAGAACCAGAAAGAAAGAAACCTGCTGATTGGGTATTCATGATACAGGAAGGTAACTCTGAGACAACCTGTTGCTGGGCCCACTCTTCTGGTGTCAGTAAGGCCCACCACCTCACTGTTCTACTCTGGAGGCCAGCCATACTGGCTTATTTCCTATTCCGTTCATATATTGCTCCATTTTCCATCTCAGTACCTTTGAACTGACTGTTTTTCAGGCCTAGAATATTCTCCCTCTTCACTTCCTCCATCTAGAATTCTTCAAGATGCAGCTGCCTTCAAGAGACCTTTTCCCAGGTGACCCCATCCCCAACCTGCCAGGTCCCTAACTCCCCCTCCCCCTTGACCTTCCAGGTCCCTCATATCCCCTCCCCCCCGTCTGCCAGGTCCCCATTGCCCTCCTCTTCCCCCCCCCAGGTCTGCCAGTTCCCCATCTCCCTCCTCTTCCTCCCTCCAGTCTGCCAGGTCCCCATCTCCCTCCTCTTCCCTCCCCCCCCCCCCAGTCTGCCAGGTCCCCATCTCCCTCCTCTTCCCCTCCCCCCCAAGTCTGCCAGGTCCCCATCGCCCTCCTCTTCCACCCCCAGTCTGCCAGGTCCCCATTGCCCTCCTCTTCCCCCCACCCAGTCTGCCCGGTCCCCATTTCCCTCCTCTCCTCCCACCCCCAGTCTGCCAGGTCCCCATCTCCCTCCTCTCCCACCCCTAACTTGCCAGGTCTCCCCCCTCTCCCCCCAAGGGTCCATATCCTTCCCCCCATCCCAACCACCAGTGTCTTTGCTGCTCAGGTTGTATTTTACCTCTTCACTATGGATTTTCTATATGCCTATCTATGGACATTTTGTCTCTCCCATTAGAATGTAAGCTCTCTGAGAACAGGGATGATATTCCCTTTCTCTTTGTTTGCCCAATTGCTTAGAACATTCTCACACACAGATGCTTAATAAAATCTTTCTTGATCAATCCCTCCTGCCAGTCCCTTAAACTGTCTCTCAGACTCTCTTCAGCTTTGTTTACATATTTTTGTGAAAATCTATTTGAAATTTTTCAGATCCCTGACCTCAACTTTCTTTTCATCTTCTGAGGTTGGTGCTTCTCTAGGCAGATTTGTATTCACTGTGCTGCTTTGTAAAGGTTAAAAGTTTTTTCATGTTCTATAAAGAATTATTTTTGAGCAGTGTTGTTAAAGGCATAAATTCTGTGATAATTGTATCTGGTAACAAATAAGCTTTCAACTCAAATAAATCGTTTTCATTCTCCTAAAAGTGCATCCTTCTTGAACCTATGGGTTAATTGAAACATTGGGAGCTGCTAACTATAGATAGGTCCCAGATAGGCCCCCTTGAAGCCTGGAGCCCCTTCCCCTCACACCCCCCAATCATGTCTAGAAGTAAGAAGATGAACAAGGAACCAGGAGAAGAAGTGGTCAAGTCAAACTAGAACCAGGAGAGAGAAGTGGACTTAAACCATGGGAAGAAAGAGTATCCAGGAGACTAAAAGTCAACCATCTGAAGAGTTGGCAAAATAAAAGTTGGGTACATGATACACAATACTCACAATGCGCACACACACACACACACACACACACACACACACACAAACACTCTGTCTCTCTCTCTCTCTTTCTCTCTCTTGCTCTGGCTCTCACTCTGTCTCTTGCTCTCACTCTCTCATTCTCTCACTCACTCACAAAACTTCAGTGGCTCCCTATTACCAAATATAAAATCCTTTATCTTTTTTATTTTTATTTTTTTCTTTATTTAATATTTATTTCTCATTTTGTACAAATAATGTTTTTTATACAGTAATAAAATATTCTTGTTTAAGAGTAAACAAAATACTCCCTCTACCCAAAAAATATAGACTCACTTGAGCGATAAAGTAAAGGGGAGAGAAAAAATTAAAATTTAAATTTAAAAAATAGTAGTAATAATTATAGTATGTCTAGGTGGAGCAATGGACGGAGCACCAGCTCTGGAGCCAGGAGCACCCAAACCCACATCTGGCCCCATGCACCCAACAATCACCCAGCTGTGTGACATGCAAGCCACCCGAACCACACTGCCCTGCAAAAACCAAAAAAAAGAAAAAAGACATAAAATAAAATGGTAATAATAGTAGGGGCATCCAGGTGGCAGACAGACCACTGTCTCTTGAACCAGGAGTGTCCAGGTCCAAGTCTGGCCTCAGACACCCAACAATCACCCTGCTATGCAGCCCCAGGCAGACCACCCAGCCCCATTTGCCCTGCACCCCCCCCATAATA
The DNA here is from genome assembly GCF_037893015.1 of Macrotis lagotis. Classification (NCBI taxonomy): domain Eukaryota; kingdom Metazoa; phylum Chordata; class Mammalia; order Peramelemorphia; family Peramelidae; genus Macrotis; species Macrotis lagotis. The sequence goes on from NC_133666.1 coordinate 30,990,508, forward strand.
ATAATAATAATAAATTTGCTTCAGTCTGTGTTCCAACACCAACAACTCTGTCCTGGGTGGATCACATTCTTTATGGTAAGTCCATTGTAAAAGTTACTTCCATATTTTTCCACTGTTGCCATTGCTGATCGCAACTCCCTCCTTTCGTATTTCACCACCATGTACTATATTTTCTCTCTCCTTTCACTCTGACTCTGCTGTAGGGTAGCTGAGTGGCGCAGCAGACAGATCCCTGGCCCTGGAGCCAAGAGACCCTGAGGCTCTATAGCACCCCTTAGGCCCAGCATCCACCTGGCCTTATGCTCCCGGACAGGCCTTCCAATCCCAGTCCCTTGCAAGAAGTAAAAAAAAGAAAATGTGCTATATCTGACCACTCTCCCCCCATGGTCTATCCTCTCCTCCATCATTCACATCCCCCCTTCCCCCTGTCCCCCCTCTCCTTCTTACTCTAGATGTCTGTACCCCATTGAGCATATATGCTGTTTCCTCTCCTAGCCACCTCTGATGAGAGAGAAGTTTCCCTCATTCCCCCTTGCCTCCCCCCTTCCATATCATTGCAATAGCTCATTGTAAAAAAGAAAAATCTTATTGTATGAAATATCTTGGCCTAGTCTCCCTCTCCTTTTTCTTTCTGCCATTTCATTTCCCTTTTTTCTATTGACTCCATTTTTACACCATATTTTATCTTCAAATTCAGCTTTTTCCTGTGCTTCAATTATAAAATCTCCTTCTACCTGCTCTATTAACTGAGAAGGTTCATATGAGTATTATCAGTGTCATTTTTCTATGCAGGAATACATGCAGTGCATCAAGTCCCTCATATTTTCCCCCTCTCCTCCAATCTCTATGCTTCACCTGAGTTCTGTATTTGAATATCAAACCTTCTGTTCAGTTCTGGCCATTCCAACAGGAACATTTGAAATTCCCTTGGTTCATTGAAAGTCCATCTTTTTCCCTGGAAGAGGACATTCAGCCTTGCTGGGTAGTTGATTCTCGGTTGCATTCTAAGCTCTTTTGCCTTCTGGTATATTATATTCCAAGCCCTATGAGCTTCCAGTGTAGTTGCTGCTAAGTCCTATGTGATCCTGACTGCAGCTCCACAATATCTGAACTGTGTCCTTCTGGCTGCTTGTAATATTTTCTCTTTGACTTGGGAGTTCTGGAACTTAGCTATAATATTCCTAGGGGTTGGTTTTTTGGATCTCTTTCTCAGGGAGATCTGTGGATTCTCTCCATTTCTATTTTGCCCTCTGCTTCTAGGATATTTGGGCAATTTTCCTGTAGTAATTCTTTGAAAATGAGGTCAAGGCTTTTTTCCTTATCATGACTTTCAGGTATTCCAATAATTTTTAAATTATCTTTCCTAAGTCTGTTTGCCATATCAGTTGTTTTTCCAATGAGATGTTTCACATTTGCTTCTAATTTTTCATTCTTTTGGCTTTGAAGTATTGAGTCCTGATTTCTCATAAATTCATCAGTCTCCCTGAGTTCTATTCTTTGATTGAAGGATTTGTTTTCCTCAGAGAGCTTTCTTATCTCTTTTTCCATCTGGCCAATTCTTCTTTTTTCTTTTTTTATAAGGTTTTTGCAAGGCAAATGGGGTTAAGTGGCTTGCCCAAGGCCACACAGCTAGGTAATTATTAAGTGTCTGAGACCAGATTTGAACCCAGGTACTCCTGACTCCAAGGCCGTTGCTTTATCCACTACGCCACCTAGCCACCCCTAATTCTTCTTTTTAAAGCATTCTTCTCAATAACTTTTTGAACTGTTTTACCCATTTGACTTAAGCTGGTTTTTAGCATGCTATTTTCTTCAGCATTTTTGGATTTCCTTGACTAAGCTGCTGACTTCATTTTCATGTTTTTCCTGCATCTCATTTCTTTTCCCAGTTTTTCTTCTATCTACCTCATTTGCTTTTCAAAGTTTTTTGAGCTCTGTCATGGCCTGAGCCCAATTTCTCTTTTGCTTGGAGTCTTTAGATGCAGGAGCTTGTGCTTCCTCATCTTCAGACTGAGTGTTTTGATCCTTCTTGGGCTCACAGGCAAAATATTTCTTATTGGTGTTCCTCTTTTTTCTCTGCTTGTTCATTTTCCCAGCCTAAGCCTATTTTGGGGGAGCTTCCTGAGCTTTTGGGACACTCCCACAAGGGTCTCAGTGTGTGAGGCTCTGTCCTCCTTCCTGGTCTGTGAATGACCATATGCGCCCCCCTCTGACACACCTCGCTGGGGGGGGGCTGCTGTTCTATGGGAGGGGCCTAGACTGTGATTAGGATCTGAATGTGGTCAGAGCCCCAGAGTCCTGTTACAGGGGCAGAGGGCAGATCTGGGCAGTCTCTCTTCACTCCCCTCCCTGGGTTCAATGGGCTCATGCCCTGGGGGCTCCTGCTTACTGGCTCCGCCTGCTTCTGTTTCCTGGATTGGGACTGCCTTGGCTGCTTGCTGCTCTCTGTGTGCCCTGACAGCTGGGCTCCACCTGCTCACTCTGCCAGAGGTCCCCTCGCTGTTCCCCCAAGTTGTGCTCAGTGCTCCCCAGGGCGTGGCTCACAAAACTGCCCCACTGCTGTGGGCCTCGGCTCCCTGCACCCTGGAGCTGCTTCCCGGAGGCTGAAGTTCTTTCTCTCTTGTGGGCCACCCCTCTGGCGGGCCGCCCCTCCGACCCCCGGGGAGCAGAGCCTTTCTGCTCTTTTCCAGGTTACCTTGAGTAGGAGAGCTGCCTCACTGAGTCCCTCTGTGGGTTCTGTCTCTCGAAAGTTTAATTAGAGTCAGTTTAGAAGCTTTATGAGAGAATGCCTAAGACACGATCTGCTCTTGTCGCCATCTTGGCTCCACCTTCAATCCTGTATCTTTTAAAGGCTCCCCACCACCTTTCCAGTCTTCTCTCACTTTGTGATCCAGTGACACTGGCCTCTTTGTTGTTCCTGCCTAACATAATACATTCCCCTTCCCAACTTAGGCTGTTTTTCTTGGCTGCCTGGAATGCTCTCCCTCCTCGTCTCTGCCTTCCAACTTTCCTGCTTGCCTTCAGATTTCAGTTAAAGCCTCACCTGCAAGAAGCCTTTCCTGGTCTCTCTCAATCCTGATACTAGACTTCCCTCTAAGATTAACTCTACCAGATCCTGTCTATATCTTGCTTAAATGACGGTTGTTTGCCTGTTGTCTCTATTATTTGACTGTAAGCTTCCTGAGGTCCTGTTTCTTGATGTGCTTAGTATTTAGTACAGTTCCAGGTCCCTAGGAGATTAAGAAAGGCTTGTGAATGAGTGCGTTAGGTTTGGGGAAAAGCCATTGGATCTGACCGGTTATGAGCTATGGTAACTAATACAGCTTTTTCAGTAGGAGTAGATCAAAAGCCAGAGTGCTTCTGAGAAGGCAGTGGGTGGATGATTTCAGAAGTGACCATAAACCCTTTCTAAAGGCTCCTGGCTGGCATTTGAAAACTTTCAATTCAAATTTATACAAATTTCTTCTTTTAAATGAGAATTTGATCTTTTGTTTTTATAACACCTACATTTCCCAGTATAATATTCCCTCTTCTTTGCTCCTGTAATACTATCTCTTCGAATAATAAAAAAAGTGTAACAACACTTACCTGCATATCAAAAAAGTTTGTCATTAATGTAGCAAGTCCTCCATAACTTTGAAGAGGCAGGGATACCTTCTCATTTCATTGGGTTCAAGCTAGATTGCTATAATTTCATAGTATTTGGTTTTGGTTGTTCTTTATTGGCTTTTTTATACTTGTGTTATACAGGTTGCCTTCCTAGTTCTGCTTACTTCTCTTTGCATCATTTCATGTATCTTCCCTTGCTTCTTATTTCTTTGTTGTTCAGTTGTTTTTGAGTTGTGTTTGACTTTTCATGACCCCATTTGGGGTTTTCTTGGCAGAGATACTAATCATTTACCATTTCCTTCTCCAGCTCATTTTACAGATGAGAAGCTGAGGCAAACAGGGTGAAAGTGACTTGCCCAGGGAAGTGTCTGAGGTCAAATTTGAACTCAGGTCTTCCTGATTCTAGGCCCTGCTGCAGTACCACCTTCCCAAGGGATCCTATTCAATATTGTCTCCTCTACCAGATTGCCCAGTATCACCTATATCTCTCCCTATCTCTCCTTGTTTGTACTACCCATGTCTCCCCCATCCTCAAAAAAAAACTTTCCCTTGATCCTTTCTCTTGTCCCCTATCTCCTCTGTCCTTTGGGGTTAAATTCCAGAAAGCCATGGACCATACATAAGTGCCTCCACTCTTAATCCTTTAAAACTTGGCTTCCAACTTCATCATTTCTTTGAAACTGGTTTCTCTACATATCAATAATCTATCTCTTCATTAACAAATCTCATAGCATTTTATCAATCTCCATTCTCTTTACCTCTCTGAAGACTTTGATACTTGTATCTTCTCCTCTCTTCTTTCTGGGTTTTTACTATACCATTCTCCCCTGGTTTTCCTCTCACCTAGCCAACCACTTCCCAATCTCTCAAACCAAATCTCATCTTCTAACCCTAGGTGTAGTACAGAGTTCTGCCCTGGGGTTCTCTTCTCTTCTCTTCTCTTCTCTTCTCTTCTCTTCTCTTCTCTTCTCTTCTCTTCTCTTCTCTTCTCTTCTCTTCTCTTCTCTTCTCTTCTCTTCTCTTCTCTTCTCTTCTCTTCTCTTCTCGATATCTTTACCTCATCACTTGGTCATCTCATCAGTTCTCTTGTATTTCATGTCTATACAATCTCTATACTGATAGTTCTCAAAACCACCTATATTCTACCCCAATTGCTCTGCTGATGTCCAATCTTGCATCTTTAACTTGCATCTCTAACCCATACCCAATTGGATGTCCAATAGTAACCATAATTTAGCATGTCCAAAATGAGATTCCTTATCCCTCCCCGTGCTCTCCTCATTCCTACCTTTCCTATAACTGTTGAAGGTAATGCCATCCTCCTAGTTCATTAGGCTCACAACTAGACTCCTTACTGTCTCACCTCTGACATCCAAGCCATTGTCAAGGCCTGTAGATTGTAACATCTCTCCAATACAACCCCTTCTCTTCTCTGATATTGCTACTATTCTGGTGGAGGCCTTCATCACCTCATGCCTAGACTATTACAATAGCTGATGGGAGGGGATGGGGTGGGTGTGCCTGCCTGCCTGCCTCATCTCTCCCCACTGCAGTCCATCCTCCACTCAGCCACCTAAATGATTTTCCTAAAGTACAGGTCCAGTCTTGCCACCGCCCTACTCAGTAAACTCTTGTGGCTCCCTGTTGCCTCCAGGAGCAAATACAGAATATTCTGCCATTCAAAGTCTCTTACAACCTGCCCCCCTCCTAGCCCTTTCTCGTCTTCACACTTTTTGCTCTATTGACGCTGGCCTCTTGTTGGTTCCTTGAATAAGACATCCCATCTCTTGGCTCTAGACAATTTCTCTGACCGTCCCTCACACCTTGAATGCTCTTTCTTTTCATTTCAGTTTACTGGCTTCTTTTAAATCACAATTAAAACTCCATCTTCTCCAGGAAGCCTTTCCCAACCCCTCTTGATTCTAATGCCTTCCTTTTGTAATTGTTTCCTTTTCCCCCTGTATATAGCTTGTTGTCTCCCCATTAGACTGGGGGCTCCTTGAGGGCAGGACCTACAGTGCCTATCATATAGTGAATAATTAATGTTTATAGACCCATGAATGGCAGTCATATTTTTTATCTTTCAGCATAGTACCATTCCATAGTATTCATATACCACACCTTGTTTAACCAGTTCCCAATCTGTGAACATCTACTTTGGTTTTTGGCCTTTGTTACTACAAAAAGTGCTGTTATAAATTAGTGCTGACAAACTCAAAGAGAAAGGTGACCACTAAGCTGTACATAAAGATCCCTATGGGCCACATACAGATGTAGTTTTAAACTGCAATATTAGCAATGTTTTACTATATTTTTACTTCATTAAATATTTCCCAGTTACATTTTGTTTGAGTTTTTTGGGGGGATTTTTGCAAGGCAATGGTGTTAAATGACTTGCCCAAGGGCACCTGGCTAAGTATTAAATGTCTGAGACCACATTTGAACTCAGGTCCTCCTGACTCCAGGGCAGGTGCTTTAATCACTGCACCACCTAGCCACCCTTCCCAATTACATTTTAATCTGGTTTGGGCTGCATTGGGGAGTGTTGTGGTCTGACCTCTCTGAAAAAATAAGGTAGTGTATATGAGGCAATTTCTTTTTTGTTGTTGTCCCCCTTGGGGTGTGTCATGCAGTGGAATCTCTGAATCAAAGGCTGTGACATTTTTTTTCATTTTTGGTTTTTTTTTTTTTTGGCAAATGGGGTTAAGTGGCTTGCCCAAGGCCACACAGCTGGTAATTACTAAGTGTCTGAGACTGGATTTGAACTAAGGTCCTCCTGACTCCAGGGCGGGTGCTCTATCCATTGCACCACCTAGCCACTCCTAAGGCTATGACATTTTAATTACTTATCTTCATATAATGCTAAATTGTTTTCCAAAATGGTTGGACCAATTCACAACTCTTTCAACCATGTGTTGATGTACCTGTCTTTCTACAGTTCCTCCAATACCAGTTCTGTCTTTTGTCATGTTTGCTGGTTTGCTAGATGTGAATTAAAACCTCAGAGTTGTGATCTTTTTATTTCTTGACTTTTAGTGACTTGCTGCATTCTTTTATATGGTTGTTGATAGTTTGCAATTCTTTTGGTAACTGTTCCTATCCTTTGACCACTTATTAAAGAATTGGCTTTTGGTCTTATATGTTTGTTACCTTTATCAGAGATTTTTTCCCCGCAGTCAATGGCTGTGCAAAAACTTTTCAATTTCACTTAATCAAAATGATCTGTTTTTTCTTTTATCATTGTCTCTATCTGTTGTTATTTAAGAAGTCACTGCCACCCACATCTGTGAATGGTATGTTATTTGCCTCCTTTCTAAATTGTTATATTATTCTGAACTTTCAATTTTCATGTCCCTTTTTAATATTTCCTTGTTAATTTATGCTTTCAGAGTTATCAGTGTTATCAGCATTATTTATGATTTTCTCTTCTCTAGTTTCTTCCAGTGATCTTTTCTATTTTTTAACCCATACCCAATAGATTTGATTTGTAAAATAATGTTAAATATAGAACTGCCAATTCCTCCTTTATTCCATTTTCCCCTCATCATTTCCTTATTCTAGATTTTTGTTCCTCCAAATATTTTTACTTTATCTACCTTTGTAAAGTACCTCTTTTGGTAATTTGATATGGCTATGACACCGTAAAGCTACTTTTGACAGAATTGTCATTTTTATTATATTGGAAGTAGCTATAAACATTGACTCTCTCAAATTATTTAAGTTGTTCTTTATTTCTTAAAGGTTCCCATTGTAACTGGCTCTTTACAGTTATTAAATGTGCTTTGGTAGAGTGATTTCTAGATATTGCATGCATTTTGCAGCTATTTTGAATAGGGTTTTCCCTTTCTAGTATTCCCTCCTGAATTTTGTTATTGCTCTATAGAAAGGCTGTTGATTCTGAGTATATTTAAAAAAAAAAAACCCTGTTACTTTAATGAAGCAATTATCTTTTTCTCTGCTGATTCCCTAGGACTTTCCAAGTAAACCTAAGCAAATAGGAATAGTTGTATCCTCTTTTCCTGTCTTTATATATTTAATATTTATCTTATTGCTATTACTGATTTTTCTAAAACCATCTTAAAGAACAGGGAAAGGGTGTATCTTTGCTTTCCTCTACTTATTGCAAAAGTTTCAGGCATTTCCCCATTACATGAAATTTAGCTTTGGGATTGAAATACTTCTTTTATCATTTAAAAAAGATCTTTCTATGCCTATGTTAGGTAGGGTTGTTAGCATGGGTGAACTGTACTTTGTCGCAGGATTTTTCTGCATCCAAATATACAATCGTGGTTTTGTTCTGTTTTTTTAATATGCTTATTAATTCATCTTGTAATATTGAACCATCTTTGCATCCTTAGTATGCATATAACTTGGTCATAGTGAGTTTTAAAAGATATTCCTGTATGGTTTTCCCTAGAATTTTATTTTTAAATTGTATTTGCTAATCATTAATAATATTGGTTTATAATTCTTTGTTTTATCCTTCCCTGGAATAGGTATTAGGAAAATTGTCTCATAAAATGCTACTACTAATGGTAATAATATAGCTAGCTAGCATTCATACAGCTCTTTAAACTGTGAAAATCACCTTATGGGTGGCATTTCATTTGATTCTGATGGTACATTGTAAGATCCACAGAAAAGACCTGCATGGCTGCCGAGGTGAATCAGCATTAAGCAGCTGGGTTTATACCAAAGCATACCTTCCCTGGGAGGGGTGGGGGGAGATGGAGCAGGGAGGGTACAATGTGAGATCTGGAAAAGGCTTGCTGGCACATTTGGCTATGAAGGGGAATAGTGGGAAATCAAATTAGGAATTGTGGACCATTGTGAATATTAGCATGAGTGACAGTAAGATGAGGAAGGTTTTATAAGCAGAGGAGACTGGGTTTTTGCATAGTGGAGGATTTTTAAGGCAAGAAAAGCCTATGTGAATGTCCCTTATACTACAGAACAGACACATTCCTGTAAAGATGACTGTAAACCTTATTTCCCCAGTGGATTCATTAAAAAAAAAAAAGATTTCTAAAGAACGAAGGAAAAACCCATGGTTCTACTTCCCACGTCTCCCCACCCCAAGGTAAAAGAGATGCCAAACACGGGCTTTTAATTTGAGATGGCCAATTACTTTGGCCATGCTGCTGCTGTACAAATATTAAAGATTCAAAAAACGCATGTAACATTGAAACAGAAAGGCTTTATTTTTTTTTAAAGACTTTAGATAATAGGAAATGGAAAGGACACAGACACACTTCTTAAATTCTATATACAAACTTCAACATATAACAGAGGCCAAGCAACTCTAGAATTATCATAAATTAAACTGGTAGATGTTATTTGTTCTTAGTTTACTAATTTAAGGAAGAAACACATTCTAGCTAATTTAGTACATTTATATAGCTACTAATAAGTCATTCTATATATTCCTTGACCAAGACATGTAAAGAACAAAATCCTGGAGAAGCGAACAACACACTTATGCTAAGCAGTAATAATCAGAGTGATATTAAAATTGCTAATTGAGGTATCAAGTCTCAAGCGTTCACAGTACAATTCAACCACTTTGCTGGCATTATGTTAAATAACATCAAAATCATAGAACTTGGTGTACATTTTCATGTACTACAGAAGTCTAGCCTAACATTTAAGTTAAATGTCTATTGGAACAAAGGTGGAGAACAATTTATACAATAACAACAATATTGTGAAGACAACTTTGAAAGACTTAGAAACTCTGATCACAATAATCAATCACAATTCCAGAGGATACTTGATGAAACAGGCAATCCATCTCTTGAGAGAAAGGTGACAGACTCAGAGGATAGATTAACACTTCATTGGAGGGGGGGTGGGCAAAGCCAAATACAGATATGTTTGTAACAAGGCTTTTGTTCTTGAGGTTTTGGTTTCGTTGTTGTTGGGGGGTTTTGGCTGGGAGGAGAGAAAGAAGGTGGATCTTGGTTTGGGAGAAAAAAGAAAACCCTCATTTAAAAAAAAGCCAAACATGGCTGTTTCACATACTTACATTTTAATACTATAGGTTCTGTTTTAGGTATGTGATTTATTACCTTCAACCTTCCTCCTAGGAAGATATGGAATGCTGAAGAACCACTGTACATTTGGGATTTTATCAGAGAGCCTTAAAAATGTAGTGACATAATAAGGCCATAAAGGCAAGCCACTGTCTCCCAATTTAAGGGGACAATGCAAGGGACTTAGAACATTCAAATTTGGTTTGATAAAAGACTGATTTTTTTAATGTCATTTCTTATAGACTGAATAGAATCATAGTTGTGTGTATGGTGTATGTGTATGTGGGTTTGTGAGTATGTGTATCTGTGTATATGTGTGGGGGTTGTGTGTATATGGGGAAGGGGTGTGTGTGTGTGTGTGTGTGTGTGTGTGTGTGTGTGTGTAAGAAAGTATGTGGCTTTCCCCACTAGTCTAAGGCTTAAGAAAATAGCAATAAGAAGCCTGTCAAATGACTTTGTTCCAGAGAAAATATACTATCACACCGAAACATTTTTAAAACTTCAAAATACAACATCAACTGGTTAAGTTTTAAACAAACCCATTGATCGAGATGCTTTTTTTCTCTTTTTTTTCCACCTTTTTTGAACCTTGACAGACATCTTCAGGCCTCACTATCAGAAGAAAGCCCTTCTGCTTTCTTTATGGTTCTCCACCGATCCTTCAACATCACGTTTGTTCGGTCATGGAACGCATAGCGGGAGAGGATTTTCTTCCATTGACCCTCTCCATATTTCTTCACCCCAGATCTCAGCTTCATGTCTTCCTCCCAGGTCCAGGCTCTTCTTTTCTTGCCAGTAGGCCTCTCAGAGGTACCTGCTTCATTGTCATCCTCTTCTTCATCATCATCATCTTCAATGGTCTGCACTTCGTCATCCTCAACGTTGTTACATTTCTGCTTGGCCTTTTTCCTTTGAGGGCCCATTTCCCTCCCTGCTTCATCCTCAACCTTTTGCTTGGACTTACGACGTTTCATTTGGGTGAGACAAAAAAAACCCACATCAGACCTGACTTGGAACCTTGACCTGTCGGTAGGTTGTGGTTGCACCACCTGGTTGTTAAGTCTCCGTAGCCTGTGCCTGGGAATTCTGTTTTCCGGAGGAGTATTTTTCACGATTTTGGTAGCTTTCCTGATCAGAAAGCTAGTTGCCTTTTCACTTATCACATGACGGACAAACCCCTTGATTTTCCTTATCATGCAATCATAGCTGAAGTAGTTAAAAAAGGTTTGATTGGGATCTTTCTTGTAGACTATTCTAAAGAGGATCTTTTTGAGAGGCCGATTGTTGTCATTTTCACCAAACACTCTCCTATAGATCACCTCGGCTTCTCTGAAACCTCTCTTCTCCAGGCAGATAGCTACAGCCTGAATCCTAAGCAAATCATGAATATCGTCAAACCGTTTGTCCCTATAGAATCCCATTCTCATCCACATGGTCAAGGCTGACTCCAAGGGAGTAGTATTGACTAAGTGACCATCAAACCTCATTTCCACCGATTTTCCTTTGGAGATTCTTTTCAAAAACTGACAGATGTGCACGGTTTTCAACTGCATGAGTGCATGACTGTGGAACCCACAGCAGACAGACTCCATAGCAGTGAGACTCTGGTGGAATTCGTCAGCGAGGTCATCACAGAAGGCATTACAGACATTCATACACAGATAATCCATCACCCAGCCAGCAATGACCGACCTGACCCGGGTGTGGGTCCAGTCCTCCAGGTCCTCAAACAGAGGGAGGGAGGGCCCCAAAGGCCCTGTGAGATCCTCCATGCGGAGGAGCTGAAACCACAGTTCATCTTCACTAGTCTGCCTGCCGGCTGGCCCAGCTACCTCCTCCTCATCCTCGTCCACCAAATCCACCACCTCGACCTTCTCTTCCTCCACCACCTCCACTATCTCGACATCATCATCATCATCCTTCACCTCCACCACCTCCACCACCTGCATCTCCTCCTCCTCCTCATCATCCTTCACCTCCACCACCTCCACCACCTGCACCTCGTCATCATCGTCCAGCAATTCCACTACCTCGATGGGCTTCCTCTCCTTCTTCCTCCTCTCTCGCCGCTCCCGCTCCCTCCGGATCTCCCGCTTCTCCTTCCTCCTCTTCTCTCTTTTGGCCTTCTTCTCGGCGCACACCTCGGCTTCCGTCGGCGCTCGGCTGGCCGTTTTGGCTGGTGCCTTCCCGGGGATCTTCCTCCGAATCCCCTCCTCCAGGGCCGGGGCGGCGGCGGCGGCGGCCGGGGCGGCGGCGGCGGCGATGGCGGGAGCGGCGGGGGCCGCGGCGATGGCCGGGGCGGCGGGGGCCGCGGCGATGGCCGGGGCCGCGGCGATGGCGGGGGCCGCGGGCGCCGCGGCGATGGCCGGGGCCGCGGCGACGATCGGGGCCGCGGCGACGGCGGGGGCCGCGGCGGCGGGGGCCGGAGCCGGGGCCGGGGCCGGGGCCGGAGCGGGGAGGGGCGCGGGTGCGGGAATGGGCGCGGGGGCCGGGGCGGGCGCGGGGGCCGCGGGGGGCTTTTCCCGCAGCACCTCCAGGACCCAGGTCGGGCCGCTCTGCTGCCAGCAGACCAGCCCCTGCTCTGGGGGAGGGGTCGAAGTCGGAGTCGGCTCGGGCTTACGCCGCAGCACCACTCGGACCGGGTTCGGGCCCGGGATCAGTTCCTCTCGAATCACCCCGGGGGCCGAGGGCCGGGCTAGCTGCAGGTCCTGCCGCACCGCCTGTCGGGCAGGGACCGGGACCGGGACTGGGACCGGGACCGGAAGCAGGGCCGAGGCCGCAGGCGGGGCCGGAGCCGGGGCAGCAACCAGGGTCCGAGCTGGAGTACGGGCACGAGCTGGAGGCGGGGCCGGGGCCGCAGGCGGGGCCGGGGCCGCAGGCGGGGCCGGGGCCGGGGCCCGAGCTGGAGGCGGGGCCGGAGCCGCAGGCGGGGCCGGGGCCGCAGGCGGGGCTGGGGCCGCAGGCGGGGCCCGGACCAAGGTCGGAGCCGGGGCCGGGGCCGGGGCCGGGGTCGGAGCCGGAGCCTGGGTCGGGGTCCTAGCTGGAGTCAGGGCCCGGGCAGGAGGCGGAGGCGGGGCCGGGGCCGCAGGGGGGGCCCGGGCCGAGGTAGGGGCCGGGGCCGGGACCAGGACCGGGGTCCTAGCGGGAGTCAGGGCCCGGGCAGGAGGCGGGGCCCGGGCGGAGGTCGGAGTAGGGGCCGGGGCCGGGGCCGGGGCCCTAGCTGGAGTCAGAGCCCGGCCAGGAGGCGGGGCCGGGGCCGCAGGCGGGGCCCGGGCCGGGGTCTGGGCCGGGACCGGGGTCCGAGCCGGAGGAGGAGGGGCCGGGACCGCAGGCAGGGCCGGGGCCGTCGGTGGAGCCCGGGCTGGGATCTGGGCCTGGACCACCGGGATCCGAGCTGGAGGAGGGGCTGGGGCTGCAGGCGGAGCCCGGGCTGGGATCTGCGCCTGGACCACCACCGGGGTTCGAGCCTGAGGCGGGGCCTGAGCCTGAGGCGGGGCCTGAGCCGGAGGCGGGGCCTGATCCGGAGGCGGGGCCTGAGGTGGAGGCGGGGCCGGGGCCGCAGGCGGGGCCCGGGCCAGGACTGGGGCCGGGGCCGGGGTCCGAGCCGGAGGCGGGGCCTGCGCCGGAGGCGGGGCCGGAGCCGAAGGCGGGGCCGCAGGCGGGGCCCGGGCCAGGACTTGGGTCAGGACTGAGGTCCGAGCCGGAGGCGGGGCCTGGGCTGGAGGCGGGGCCTGGGCTGGAGGCGGGGTCGGGGCCACAGGCGGGACCCGGACCGGGATCTGGGCCGGAATCGGGGTCCGAGCCGGAGGCGGAGCTTGAGCCGGAGGCGGGGCCTGAGTCGGAGGCGGGGCCTGGGCCCCTATCGGGGCCCGGGCCGGGATTTGCGCCACAGCTGGAGCCGGAGCCGGGCCCCGAGCTGGAGGCGGAGCCTGGGCCGGAGGCGGAGCCGGGGCTGGAGGCGGGGCCCGGGTCGAGATCTGCGCGGGCGTCTGTGCCGGGACCTGCGTCGGCATCTGGACCGGGACCGGGGCCCTGGCCGGAGGCGGGGCCGGGGCCGGAGGCGGGGCCCTGGCTGAGATCTGGGCGGGACCCGGGGTCCGAGCCGGAGGCGGGGCCGGGGCCGGAGGCGGGGTCGGGGCCGGAGGCGGGGCCCGGGCCGGGATCTGGGCGGGCGCCGGGGTCCGAGCCGGAGGCGGGGCCCGAGCCGAAGCCGGAGGCGGGGCCGGGGCCGGAGGCGGGGCCCGGGCCGAGGTGGGGGCCGGGGCCGAAGGCGGGGCCCGAGCCGGGCCGGGGGCCGCGGGGGCCTGAGCCTGGGCGGGGGCGGGGGCCCGAGTCGGGACCACCGGGCTCGGGGTCGAGGCCGGGGCGGCCTTGCTCCGGGCCACCTCCCGGTCCAGGTCCGGTTCAATCTTCACCTTGCTGAGGTCGGGCTTTATGGGGGTCCAGTCCCGAGGTGCGGCCGCTCTCTGCCGGCCCCCCCCCCTGCGCAGGGATCGAGCCCTGGGCTGCTCGCTGCCGGCCCCCCCCGGAGCCCGGGGCGGGGGCCGGGGCTGCTTTCTGCCGAACCCCCACCTGGGCAGGGGCGGGGCCCGAGGCTGCTTTCTGGCGGCCCCCCCCGGGGGCCGGGGCCGGGGCCAGACCCGGGGCTGCTTTCTGCCGGACCCCCTCCGGGGTTGGGGCGGGGCCCGGGGCTGCCTTCTGCCGCATCACCTCCCGGGCCGGGGCTGGGGCGGGGGCGGGGGCCGAGCCGCCCTTCTGCTGGCTCCCATACCGGCCTGGGGCGGGGGTCGACTTCTGCTCGATCACCTCCACGGCTGCCTCTGGGGTCGGCTTCTGCTGGATCACCTCCCGGGCTGGGGCCTGGGCGGCCTTCTCCGGCGTGCCGTTCCCACTCCACATCCTCCCCCACCACGAACCTGGCAAGGAGGAAGGAAAAGATAGAATTTAGGCGTCGGGCAGGTGGCCCACCTAGAGACAGGGGCTAGGTGGGGCTGGCCACGGCTCCTCCAGAGATCTCAGCATCCTAAGCTTTCCCTTGCCTTTAAAGACTCAGCCTGCTCGAGTCCTGGATGGATGCAGCCAGCTCTAGAGACCAATCCTGTTTATTTTGGAGATGCTGTCCCTAGGGACCAGAGAGAGAGACTGCAGCAAACCTTACAGCTGCGTACTACAGAACTGCGGCAAAACGAGGAAAAAAAAAGGGGGCAGAGCGATGATTCTTGGAAAAAAAAATGACTGTTTAGAGCTGCTGCTCGCGGATTTATTTAATTATTTTGGCACCTAAAAAAATTAAGAAAAAAATGACATTAGGAAGGAGTGGGGGGTGACTCTCATTATTAACGGAACACATTGGACCCTGTTAAATGGATTGTTCCCCCCTGAGCGCTGATGACATTGAAAATGTATTGCAAACCCAGTCATTCCATTTTCAAAAGGAAAGAAAGCCAAACTAGCAGCAATCATTCTGTCCACAGGTATTTTATCAGACACCTACTATGTGTAGGTACCGGGCCTTTCTAAATGGCGGTAGAAAGAAAGGCAGGGGAAAAAAGCCTCTACTCTGAAGTACCTGGTCACAATCTAATGGCAGGAGGGGGGGGAGGGAAGATGACATGCAAATCCTGCAGAAACAAGCTATATAGCGCATGAAACAGGGATGTTTGCAGGAGGAAAATACTAAGATCAAGGAGGAATGAGAAAAGGGTTTCACAGAAATGTATGAAAAAGTGTTCTAAATTCTAAAAGAAAAAAAAAATGGCAGTATGTTAGTGTTGGGGAAACCGAAATGATTCAACCATTTTGGAAAGCAAAATGGAGTTGATTAGGGTGGTTCAAGTTTATAATCCAAGCGAGCTGGAAGGCTGAGGTTGGTGGATCTCTTGAGCTCAGGAAATCAGAACCTCATAGGGTATCCCCATTAAATCCCTAAATCTGGCTCCAAAATAGTGAGAGATGAAGGCACCCAGCTGCCTAAGGAGGGACAAACTGAACCAGATCAGAAATGGTGATCAGCACTGGAATCTGCCCAGTCCTTAGTTTCTGCATTTTCAGCCTCGGTGAGATGGCAGGCTGAGGTTTTAAAAGGGGGGGGGGGGGAGCCATTTGGCCCTGTGCTAGGAAAGCTACCAAACTGCCTATCCTTTGATCCACCTATATGAAGACTAGAAATGATGCCTCAAAGAAAGAGGAAAAGGAGCCATATATGCGAAAAATTTTGGAGCAACAATTTTTGTGGCAGCCAGAAGCTGGAAATAAAGGATCTGTCCTCTTATTAGGGAATAACTAAAGAAATTATGGCATATGAATGTAATGGAATATTACAGTGCTATAAGAAGGATAAACTGAACCAGATCAGAAATGGTGATCAGCACTGGGATCTGTCCAGTCCTTACTTTCTGCATTTTCATCCTTGGCAAGATGGCAGGCTGAGGTTTTAAAAGGCAATAAAAGCCATTTAGAATTGTGTTTGGTAGGAAAGCTACCAAACTGCCTATCCTTTGATCCACCTATATGAAGACTAGAAATGATACCGCAAAGAAAGAGGAAAAGGAGCCATATATGCGAAAATGTTTGGAGCAACAGTTTTTGTGGCAGCCAGAAGCTGGAAATAAAGGATCTGTCCTCTTATTAGGGAATAACTAAAGAAATTGTGGCATATGAATGTAATGGAATAGTACATTGCCATAAGAGGGACAAACTGAACCAGATCTGAAATGTTGATCAGTACTGGGATCTGCCCTGCCCTTATTTTCTGTGCATACAGCCTCAGTGAGATGGCAGGCTGAGGTTTTAAAAGGGGGGGGGGGGAGCCATTTGGCCCTGTGCTAGGAAAGCTACCAAACTGCCTATCCTTTGATCCACCTAGACCAAGACTAGAAATGATGCCTCAAAGAAAGAGGAAAAGGAGCCATATATGCAAAAATGTTTGGAGCAACAGTTTTTGTGGCAGCCAGAAGCTGGAAATAAAGGATCTGTCCTCTTATTAGGGAATAACTAAAGAAATTGTGGCATATGAATGTAATGGAATATTACAGTGCTATAAGAAGGATAAACTGAACCAGATCAGAAATGGTGATCAGCACTGGGATCTGTCCAGTCCTTACTTTCTGCATTTTCATCCTTGGCAAGATGGCAGGCTGAGGTTTGAAAAGGGAAAAAAAGCCATTTGGCCCTGTGCTAGGAAAGCTACCAAACTGCCTATTCTTTGATCCACCTAGACCAAGACTAGAAATGATGCCTCAAAGAAAGAGGAAAAGGAGCCATATATGCAAAAATGTTTGGAGCAATAATTTTTGTGGTAGCCATAAACGGGAAATGATGGATCTGTCCTCTCATTAGAGAATAACTAAATAAATTATGGCATATGAATGTAATGGAATAGTACATTGTCATAAGAGGGACAAACTGAACCAGGTCTGAAATGTTGATCAGATCTGCCCTGCCCTTATTTTCTGTGCTCACAGCCTGAGTGATATGGAAGGCTGAGGTCTTAAAAGAAAAAAGAGACAACCATGTTAGGAAAAAAGGAACCATGTTAGGAAAGCTACCAAACTGCCTATCCTTTGATCTACCTATACCAAGACTAGAAATGGTGCCTCAAAGAAAGAGAAAAAGGAGCTACATATGCAAAAATGTTTGGAGCAATCATTTTTTGTGGCAGCCAGAAATTGGAAATGATGGATCTGTCCTCTTATTAGGGAATAACTAAAAAAGTTATGGCATATGAATGTAATGGAATATTTCAATGCCATAAGAAATGATGAAGGGGTATTTTTAGAAACCATTGGGAAGACCTCTGGGATGAACTGATGCAAATAGAAGAAAAGCAAGATTAGGGAAACAATTTATACAATGTGATCATATATATATATATATATATATATATATATATATATATATATATATATATATATATATGTGGGACATTCCAAAAATTTTAAGCTCTTATACCTTAAAACTGCATTAAGACTTTTGCATCATTCTGTAGAGAAAAATGACTTTAGAACTCTGATCAATGCAGTGATAAAACCCAAATCCCAAAAGAATGAAAATGAAACACACTACACAATCTGACAGATGATGAACTTCAAATATAGAGGAAAAGGATACATTTTCATTCAAGAGCCAATATGGGATTTCTCCCCTGCACTATATAAATGTTTATTAGAGCATTTGTTCTTCAGGTATGCATTTTTCTTTGTTCAGTGCTGGGAAAGGGTCAGATTAAGTTTTTAAATGATTGTTAATTTTAAAACAAAATGTAATAATCATGCATTTCAAAAAAAAAGAAATTGAAGCTAGAGAGACTAGGAATTGTTTCTTTTGTATTTCTCTTTGTTTATCCAGAACAGTTCTTGGAGCACAGTAGATATTTAATCATTTTTTTAAAAACAAACAAGCAAACAAAAATTTCTGCTATTGTCAATTTTGAGAGCAACATGATTATCATTTCCTACTAACATACTTCCTGGTTGCTGTTGTAGGTACTAGGGAGTGAGGGGTTGGAGCCCAAAGCAAATTTAGGGACTCTCCATTAGTAAAAGACCCAAATGCTAGTTCTTGGGGAATCATTTATGTTCCAAGACTAGGTAAAAGATTCATAGTGTCTATTCTAGAAGCTGGTAGAAATACTTTTTAAAAAGTCAAGTAACAAGTATTTAAAATTAATCTGTCTCTGATACTATCACCCACAGTGAGATATTAAAAAAGACACCAATGCATATCTGCATAGTCCAGCACTAAAAAAAATCCCTCATTGACTCTGTCAGAAAATGTATCTCTCTACATTTTAAATTCATCTTCATCTTCAGTCTTGTGGACTCATGGTTTGTCATTACAATTCTAAAATCTTTCAAAGTTGGTTTTCTCTATAATGCTCTGGTCATTGTAATGTTCTCCTGGTTCTGTTCATTTCAATTTACATCCCATTCAACTACATTAGCATACCATGGTTTGTTTTTCTATTCCCTAATAGGGCAACCCATTTCTATTTCTTAGCTACCAAAAAGAGAAGCGCGATATGTATTTTTGTATGTACAAATCCTTTTCCTCCTTTAATTTCTTCAGATTATAAACCTAGTACTGGAATAATTGAGTCAGAGTATTCAATTTGCTCACTCTCTTGGCATAGTTCCACACTGATTTCCAAGAATGGTCATACTAATTCAGTTTCACCAACACTGTATTGGCTTATCTGTTTTCCCCACAGCCTTTCCAATATTTGTCATTTTTGTCATCTGATAGATATGAGGTGAAACCTCAAAGTTGCTTTAATTTGTATTTCCTTGGATACTAGTGATTTAGAGAATTTTTTCATGATTGTTGGCAGCCTGGATTTCATCCTTTGAAAATTGCCTGTTTATAGCCTTTGACCATTTGTCTATTGGAGAATGGTTCTTAGTCTTAAATCAGTTCCTTATAAATCTTGAAAATGAGACTATTATCAGAGAAAATTGTTACAAAGATTTTTCTCTGTTACCAGTTTCTCTTCTAATTTTTACTATATAAAACTTGTTTGTGGAAAATCTTTTTAAGTTTATATACTCAAAATGTTACTTTCTATCTTGTGTGATCTTCTCTATCAATTGATTATTGGGGAACCTTCATCTATCCATAGATATAAAAGAGAACCTCTTCCTTGACCTCTAATTTGTTTATGATATGATTTTTTTTAGTTTTTGCAAGGCTTTGGGGTTAAGTGGCTGGCCCAAGGCCACACAGCTAGGTAATTATTAAGTGTTTGAGGTCTGACTTGAACTCAGATACTCCTGACTCCAGGGCCGGTGCTCTATCCACTTTGCCAACTAGCCGCCCCTATGATATGACTTTTTATATCAAAGTCATGAATCCATTTAGAGCATATCTTGGTACAGGATATGAAGTCTCAGTCTGACCCTAATTTCCACCAGATTGCTGTCTAGTTTTCCCAGAAGTTTTTGTCAAATAGTGACAAAAAAAAATCAGTACCTTCCTTCCTTTGGTAACTGGGACCTTTGGGCTTATTGTGCTTTTTTGTTTCTGTATTTTGTATCCCTGATCTGTTCCACAGATCAACCCCTCTTCCTTTGAAGCAGTATTTAATCCATTTAATGAGTACTTGGTTGTGGTACAGTCCAATAGGCAGTGGAAGATACACGATTGCAGGTTGGGAGAGAGACTAGGAGTGGATATATAAATCTGAGAAACCATCTGAGTACAGATGATCGTTGAATTGATGGGAGTTATGGAAATCACCAAGTGAAATAGTATAGAGGGAGAAGAGAAAGAGGACTCAGGACAAAGGCATTGGAAACAGCCATGGCCAGCAGGCATGACTTAGATGAAGACCTAGCCAAGGAGAATGAGGAGTCATCAGACAGGTGGGAAGGAAGGAGAGGGCAATGTCACAAAGACATGGAGAGAAGCATATATCAAGGAAAAGCAGGCAATTGACAGTGTCAAAGACTGCAGAATGTTCAGGAAGGATACAGGTTGAGAAAAGGCTGTCGGATTTGACAAGTCAGAGATCACTGCTAACTTTACAGGGAACAGTTTTAGTCAGAAGGCAGACTGCAGACAGTTAGGGAAAGATCAGAGGAAGCAGAGGCTGAGATTGTAGAAAGTCTTCTCAAGCAGATTCGCCACAAAAGGGAGAAGAGATGGAGTAGGATAGATAGTGGAAATGGACAGAACAAGTTAGGTTTTATTAAGGATGGGGGAGCATGCTTGTAGGCAATGGGAAAGCAGTCAGTAGAAGGGAGAGATTGAAGATAAGCAGAAAGCATCTCATTGCTGTGAGATGAGGAGGAGGAGGAGGAGGAGGAGGAGGAGGAGGAGGGGAGGGGTAGGAGGGGCGAAGGGAGTTCTGGGCAAAGGGCTTTAATTTTCCAATGAAGTATGAGGCAAGGTTCTCAGCCAAGAGGGAAGGGGAAGAGGGACCCCAGGGAGGTTTAGGGAGGGATGAAAAGCTTTGGAAGAGTTGCTGCAGTGAGCAGGATAGTGAATCTTTTGCTGTTCAGTCATGTCTGACTCTGTGACCTGATTTGGGGTTTTCTTGGCAGAAATACTGAAATGGTTTGCCATTTCCTTCTCCAATCCATTTTACAGATGAGGAAACTAAGGCCCACAACAGGGGAAAGTGATTTGCTCAGGGTCACCCAGCTAGTATCTGAAGCTGGATTTGAACTCAGGAAGAGGTGTCTTCCTGACCCCAGACCTAGCACTCTATTCACCATGCCACCTAGGTGCTCCCATTTGGTTATTAGGATTTGATTATAGAGAATTGCCTTGCCACAGTGAGGGGCCCAGTTGAGATGATGTAGCATAAGTTTGTAGTGGACACAGTCAGCATAGTCTCATGATTTTCTCCCACTAGGTTCAGCACTTTGTGAGTAGGAGTGAGGTTAGCAGATGGCAGGTGGATTCAAGGTTGGAGCTTGGCAGTACGAGATCTTTGATAAGAAAATGGGTCATGAAACTGAAGAGAATAGGACAGAGAAGAGCTGAACTGGTTCACCCAGGGATGAGGATGGCTCATACAGGGATCAAGATTAATCACTGTGGGAGTGATGGCTTAGGAAGGAACAGGGAATGGAGGGATTGAACAAAAAACAGGGTTTGGGGTGGCAAAGGCAGAGGGAGAAGTGGAGTGACCACAGAATGTGATCAAGGAAGGAAATTTCAGAATTCATGAACATGAAAATGGTATGTTTATGGGTAATGGCAAGATCAAGGGTATGGCCATCTCTGTGTGTGACTGAGATGGGATGGAAGAGAAGGTCATGGGGTCTGAGTAAGTTGAGGAATTGGGAGTTTAGGGTTTTTGAGGGACTATCAATATGTATGGTGAAAATCATATGTATGGGGGGAGGAAAGACTGTGAGCCAGGCATTAAACTTGTGGAAGAAGAAAGGGGAGTGTCCTGGAGTTCAGTAGACAATCACTAGAATCTTTTTTTTTTATGTTTTTGCAAGGCAAATGGGGTTAAGTGGCTTGCCCAAGGTCACACCCCTAGGTAATAATTAAATGTCTGAGGCCGGATTTGAACTCAGGTACTCCTGACCCCAGGGCCAGTGCTCTATCCACTGCGCCACCTAGTTGCCCCTAGAATCTTGATTCGATGGTTGATGTGGCTTGAACGAATCTCAGTGAAGGAAAGGTTACTGAGTGAGGGTGGTGGAGGGAGGGCCTGGGAGTGGCAATGGGGAGCAAGGAGTATTCCAAATCCCTCACCTCCATGAATGAGTCGGGGTATATGAGTGAAAGAGGGGAAGAGGTGGCCAGGAATGCTGTGTCATCATCCATGTCTCAATGAGTAGAAGAAAATGGAAGGGATTAGAAAGCAAGTCGATTACTTATGGAACAGGCATTCCAAAGTGAACAATGGAAGGATGGGAAGCTTTAAAATGGAAAGTTTTCTGTTGAGGGTGATGGGAGGAGCATTCAGTGGGACATGAGAATTTTGATCAGTGGAAGCGAGGGGTACAGAATCACTTGGATGGAGAGGGAATGACAGAAGAATGTTACTCATTAAGGAAAAAGTTCATGTGGGTTATCATTGTCCATAGGGGTTCAGTCTCAGGTGTTGTTTGGGGGGCTGGGGTTGAGAGGGTGTGCATCAATCAGATAGCTGTGCACAACTAGAAACCTGGGTGAAATGGTACAAGGGAAAGTACAAGGTAACTCTATGGAATTGAAGGAAACCCTAGAGAATGCCTGGAGAAGGATGGAATATGCTTTCAAGAACCTTACATTCTATTAACCTTTTTTTTTTTAAAAAAAACATTGTGTTTTCCAATTATATACAATAGTAATATGTACCTATCATTTTTGTAAGGTTTTGAATTTTACAATTTTTCCCCCACCCTTCCTTCCCTGCCCCCAGAAGGCTGTCCGGCAGTCTCTACATTGTTTCCATGCTATACATTGATGTAAACTGAAGGTGTTATAAGAGTAAACATCACCCCCCCCCCCAAGCAGATGAGAAACCTCAAGAATAGTGAGAGAAAAAAATGTACTTCAGTCTGTGTTCAGACTCCCATAGCTCTGAATCTGGGGTGAGTTGCCTTCTTTATCATAAGTCCACCAGAGAAGTTGCTTCAGTGTTTTTGCCACAGTTGCTATTACTAGCTGTACCTACAATCTATCCCTCCCCACTCTCATTTATTCTATTCTCTCTCTCCTTTCATCTTGGCCCTGTCCAAAATTGTGTTGTATCTGAGTCCCTCTCCCTCAATCTTCCCTCTCTTCTATCACCTACTCTCCCATTCCCTCCCCCCATTCTCCATTATCCCATCCCCTTTTTCTTATTTTTCTCTAGGTTAAGATAGATTTCCTCACCCTATTAAGTGTGATTGTTATTTCCTCTCTGAGCCATTTCTGATGAGAATGAAGGCTCATTTATTCCCCCTTGCCTTCCCCCGTTCCACTCTATTGAAAAAGTTTTTCATCCTAACAGCAACATGGGGGGCGATGACCAACCTTGATGAACTCGCTCATTCCATCAGTGCAGCAATCAGGGACAATTCAGGGCTATCTGCAATGGAGAATACCATCTGTGTCCAGATAAAGAACTGTGGAGTTTGAACAAAGTTCAAGGACTATTCCCTGTAATATAGGAAAAAAACCTGATATCTTATTGTCTGATCTTGTTATCTCTTAGACCTTTTGTTTCTTCCTTAAGGATATGATTTCTTTCTCATCACACTCAATTTGGATCAATGTATAACATGGAAACAAAATAAAGACTGACAGATTGCTTTCAGTGGGGGGTGGGGTGGGGTGGGGGAGGGAAGTAAGATTGGGAGAAAAATTGTAAAACTCAAATAAAATCTTTTAAAAGAAAAAAAGAAAAAGAAAAAGCTTTTTCTTGCCTCTTATGTGAAATTTCTTAGCTTCTTCTTCCTCTCCTTTCCCTTCCTCTCAGTACTTTCCTCTATTGCCCATTGACTCCATCTTTTTACTATATTATACCATTATATGCTGCTCCTTCCTGTGTCCTGTCTCTATATGTTCCTTCTAACAGCTCTTATAAATGAGAAAGTTCATATGAGTTATCAGTATCTTCTTCCTGTGCAGGAATACAAACAGTTCAATATCATTGAGTTCCTCATAGTAAGTCCTTCTCTTCCACCCCCTCTATAGTTGGCCAGAGCCCTGTACTTGGAGACCAAACTTTCTGTTCAGCTCTGGTTGTTTCAACAGGAAAGTTTGAAAGTCCCCTGTTTCATTGAAAGTCCATCTTTTCCCCTGAAAGAGGATGTTCAATTTTGCTGGGTATTTGATTCTCTATCGTAAACCAAGATCTCTTGCCTTCCAGAATATCATATTCCAATCCCTATGAGCCCTTAATGTAGATGCTGCCAGATCCTGTATAATCCTGACTATGGTGCCTCTGTACTTGAATTGTTTGTTTCTGGAAGCTTTTAGAATTTTCTCTTTGATTTTGGAGTTTTGGAATTTGGTTATAATGTTCCTGGAAGTTTTTCTTTTGGGATCTCTTTCAGGAGGTGACTGGTGAATTCTCTCGATTTTTATTTTACCCTCTGCTTCTAGAATCTCAGGGCAATTTTGCTGTATTATTTCTTGAAAAATAAAGTCTAGGCCCTTTTCCTGGTCATGGCTTTCAGATAGCCCAATAATTTTTAAATTATTTCTTCTGGATCTGTTTTCAAGGTCAGTTGTTTTTCCAATGAGATATTTCACATTTTCTTCTAATTTTTGACTTTTTTGGAAGAGTTTGATTTCTTCCTGATTTCTTGCAAAGTCATCAGCTTCCTTTACTTCTACTCTGTATTAGAAGGAACTATTTTTTTCAGAGGGCTTTTTTATCTCCTTTCCCAGATGGCCAATTCTGCTTTTTAAGGTGTTCTTCTCGTTTGCCTTTTATTTTGCTTTTTTCCATTAGGCCCAAACTGGTTTTTAACATATTACTTTCTTCAATATTTTTTTTGTATATCTCTTACTAAGCTGTTAATTTGGTTTTCATGATTCTTCTGCATCATTCTCATTTCTCCTCCCCTTTTTAAAAAAATTTTTGCAAGGCAATGGGGTTAAGTGGCTTGCCCAAGGCCATAAAGCTAGGTAATTATTAAGTGTCTGAGGCGGGATTTGAACTCAGGTACTCCTGACTCCAGGGCTGTTGCTCTATCCACTGCGCCACCTAGCTGCCCCTCCTCCCAATTTTTCCTCCATCTCCCTAATTGCTTTTCAAAGTCTTTTTTGAACTCACCCATACTCTGAGCCCATTTTCTATTTCTTTTGGAGGTTTTGGATATGGAATTTTGTCACTATCTGAGTATATGTTTTTATCTTCCATGGGTCTAAAGTAATCCTCTATGGTCAGATTCTTCTTTTATGTTGTTTGCTCATTTCCTCAGCCCAAGACAGCAATTCCAAGGCTTTGGGGTTTTTTGGGGGGGACACCCCACTGGGACCTTTATTCCTCCAGGGTCTTATGCTCTCTTCCCTATGCTTTGATATGTAGATGGCCCCCATACTTCCCTCTGCCCTGGGGTTATAAGGAGGACCCTGCTATCTTAGTATGGAAGCCCAAACTGCAACCTGGATCTGAGTGCAGGATAGCAGCTGAGTCCTACCCCAAGGGAGAGCAGAGAAATATCTGCAGACTTCCCTTAACGTCTCAGGGGGTGCAGGCTGCTTTCTCCAGATTTCTCGATGCAGATTCTGCTGCTGGTGTTCCTCACTACACACTCATTCTGGTGCAGCAGAGTTCTCTCACTGCCCCTTCAAGCTGCTGCCAGTGATCCCTGGTCTGGCTGGGCTGAGCTGTGGCTGTGGCTTTTTTCCCAGCCCCTGGTCCCAGTGAAACACACCTTTCCCATGGAACTTCTAAGTTATCTTGGACTGGGAAAACGTATCACTCAGTCTTTCTGTGGGTTCAGCCATTCTAAATTTTGGCTAGAGTCATCATTTGTTTGTTTTTTGGAGTTTGGGGTAGAAGGAGTTCCCGGGAAATGCTGCCTTCATGCCGACATCTTGGCACAGATTCTATTAATCTTATGAATAAATAAACAAAACCAATACTATACAAATTTTTCTCAAAAAAGGGACAAATCACCATATTAGACTCCTTTTATAAGATAGATATACTCCTGATTCACAAATATAGATACAAAGCACAGAACTCTATATAAATTTAGATATATTGATGAATATCAATTCAAATGAAATCCTATCCAACAGACAATTTATCTAAGAAATCATTCATTATTATTAAAAATTTTTTAGTACTAAGTGTAGGCTAGAAGTATCTTGGGGGAAGGAGACGCTAGCACAGTGGGTAGAGTTCTGAGCTTGGATTCAGGAAGACCCGAGTTCAAGTCTTACTAGCTGTGTGACCTTGGATAATTCACTTAACCTTTGCCTCAGTTTTCTCATTTGTAAATAGGGATAATTACAGCACCTACCTTGCAAGATTGTTGTGAGGATAAAATGAGATACTAATTATGAAGTGCTTAGTAAGAACTATAGTAAGAACTATAAATGCTAGCTCTCATTATTCTTTATATCATAAAAAGTATCTAAAAACCAAAAACAAACATCATATAAAATGGGAATACAAGGTAACCCTTTTCCTAAAAAGTACCAGAGTACTATCACTTGTTTCATATAGATCTAGAAATGCCAAGCAATAGCAAGAAGGTGAGAAAGAAATGAAAGATATAGCTAAAGAGGAAATAAAATTATCCCTACTTGTTGATGACAGGGTGGTTTACTTAGAAAATCCTAGGGAATCAGCAAAGATATTAAATGAGACAATTAATAGCTTCAGCAAAGTTACAGACTACAAAATAAAGCCTCAAAATTAAATGGCATTTCTAGATATTACGAATGAAATCTGAGGCAATAATAGAAAGGAAAATCCCATTCCAAGTAACTAAAAATGCCTGGAATATCTTCTATCAATCTCCCAAATCACATAAAAGACTTTTATTGACTCAATTACAAAGTACTCCTTAAAGAACTCAATTACGAAGTACTCCTTAAAGAAATAAAGGATGGGGATGGCTAAAAAAAGGGATGGCTAGTGGCGCAGTGGATAAAGCACTGGCCCTGGAGTCAGGAGTACCTGGATTCAAATCTGGTCTCAGACACTTAATAATTACCTAGCTGTGTGGCCTTGGGCAAGGCACTTAACCCCATATGCCTTGAAAAAACCTAAAAAAAAGAAATAAAGGATGACAATTAGCTGAAGGACTATTCAGTGTTCAAAACTGCCCTGTGCCAGTGTCATAAATTTGACAATACACTATCAAAGTTATTTGCTACGACAAAAGGATATAATAGTTTGATAAAATAATAACAGTTTAACTTGGAAAAATAAAAGCTTTAGAACATAGAGGGAAATAATGAAGCAAGGTAGTGATGAACATGGAACAGCACTTCTATACCTCAAACTATTATTTGAAACATCAGCCATTAATACCACTTGGTAATAGTGGAAAAGAAAATTAGATTAGTAGAACAGACTAAACAAGGGAGAATCAGAGACAATGTTAGTCAATAACCCAGTGTTTGGCAAACTTGAAAATTTAAATTACTTAGGAAATAACTCCCTATTTGGTAAGCTGTCTGGCTGAAATTGGGTTTAGTCCAACACCTGTCTCTATCTTCCATAATACATTCTAAGTGAATATGGGACCTTAAAATTTAGAGATCATAGCATAAAAAAAATTAAGAGAAGTAGGTCACATACCTTCCACAGCTATGGGCATGCATCCATTAAAAAATTAAGTTCTAAATTTCCTCTCTCTTGTTCCTCCAACCCCCTTTTGGAAGGCAAGCAATATAATATCAATTATATATGTAAAGTCATGCAAAACTTATTTCCCTATTAGCCATTTCAAAAAACACAAGAAAAAAAACAAGAAACATAAAGAAAGTTAAAAAATACTTCAATCTACACTCAGTTCATCAGTTATTTTTGCAGGTGGATAGCTTTTTTTTTTTTTTATCATGGGTCCCATACAATTTTGTTGGGTCAGTGGTGGCTAGGCGCAGTGGATAGAGCACCGGCCCTGGAGTCAGGAGTACCTGAGTTCAAATCCAGCCTCAGACACTTATAATTACCTAGCTGTGTGGCCTTGGACAGGCCACTTAACCCCATTGCCTTGCAAAAACTAAAAAAAAATTTAAAAAAAATTAAAAAAATTAAGAATTGTGTTGGTTCATTATCTTGGTCAGAAGCTTAGCCTTTCACAATTGAACACACTTAATATTACTATTACTGTGTACTATATTGTGATAATTGTGCTGATTTCATTTTTTCATTAGTTCACATAAGTCTTCCTAGGTTTTTCAGAAGGCATTCTATTCATCATTTCTTATAGTGCAATGGTGTTACATCATAATTATATACTACAACTCATTCAGCTATTCCCCAATTGAAGGGCATCCCTTCAATTTCCAATTCTTGCCATTTTAAGAAGGACTAGTGCAAATATTTCATACATAATGTTCCTTTCCCCTTTTCTTTAATCTCTTTGGGATACAGACTTAGTAGTGGTATTACTGAGTCAAAGGTATACACAGTTTTTTCACCCTTTAGACTTAGTTCCAAATGATTCTCCAAAATAGTTCTATTAGTTCACAACTCCACCAATAGTGAGTGTCCCAGTTTTCCCACATCCTCTCCAACATTGATTATTTTTTGTCATTTTAGCAAATTTGATAGATGTGAGTTGTTACCTCAGAAGTAGTTTTCATGTGCATTTCTCTAATCAGTAGTGAATTACAACATTTTTCAGATCTATTTTTTCATATTTTTTACTATATGAACACAATTATAAAATAGTTTTCTCACACAAATTAAGTCAGATCTAAACAACTATAAAACTATTACTCATGGAAAGGCTAAACCAATATAGTTAAATGAGAATTCTACCTAAATTAATTTACTTATTCAGTGCCATACCAATGAAACTATCAAAGAATTATTTTACAAAACTAAAAAAACCAAAATTCATTGGGAAGAAACAGAATATTAGTGGAATCAATGAAAAAAATGTGAAGGAAGGCAGCCTAGATTTTAAGCTATATTGCACTACATTTACAATTTTTTTTAAGGTTTTTGCAGGGGTTAAGTGGCCTGCCCATGGCCATACAGCTACTTAATTATTAAGTGTCTGAGGCTGGATTTGAACTCAGGTACTCCTGACTCCAGGGCCGGTGCTCTATCCATTGAGCCACCTAGCTGCCCTGATATTGCACTATATTAATTATATTTCAAACTATTGGATTATATTTCAAACTATCAGATTTCACAAAGTGGTAATCATCTAAATAATTTGGTACTGCATAAGAAATAAAGTGATAAATCATTGAAATAGATGAGATACATAATGTACAGTAGTAAATGACCACTGTAATTTAGTGTTTGATGAATCCAAAGATCCAAGCTTTTACAGCAAGAACTCAGTACATGACAAAATTTGCTGGGAAAACTGGAAAGCAGTTTGACAGAATGTAGGCATTGACCAGCATCTTACACCATATACCAAAATAAAGTTGAAATGCATATATATGGTTTAGATGTAAAAGGGGATATCATACATAACTTAAAGGAGCATGGATCTATGGATGAGGGAAGGGTTTATGACCAAACAAGAGATAAAGAGGATCACAAGAAGTAAAATGAATAATTCTGATTACATGAAATTTTAAAAGTCATTACACAAAAAATGAATGCCACCGGAATTAAAAGACAAGTTGCAAACTTGGTAGAAAAAAATTTTTAGCATCAAGTTTCTCATTTCTCAAATAGGTAACTGAGCCAAATAAAGGATATAAACAGGTGATTTTCAGAAGAAGAAATCAAAGCTATCAATAGTCACATGAAGCTCTAAAGAATTGGAATTTGAGGGGAATGGCCTAACAAGTTATGATATATGATTATAATGTTGTGCTATAAGAAATGATAAGTAGTATTATTTCAGAAAAAACATGGAAAGATTTACATGAATTGATGCAGAGTGAAGTGAATGGGACCAGAACATTGTATACAGTAAAAAGCAATATTGTACAATAAATAACTGTGAATGATTTGGCTATTCTCAGCAACACAATGAGACAATTCCAAGGACTTATGATGAAAAATGCTATCCATCTCCAGAGAAAGACCTATTTGAGTCTGAATACAGATTGAAGCATATTTTTTGGTCTGTGTTCTCTTTCACAACATGACTAATATGGAAATATCTTGCATGGCTGCACATGCATAACTTTTTATCAAATTACTTGCCATCTTAGGGAGAGGGGAAACAGGAGGGATAGCAGAGAGAATTTAGAACTCAAATTTTTTTTAAATGAATGCTAAAAGTTGACTTTTAATGTAGTTGGAAAAATAAAATATAACCTTATTTTGATCTAGATATTTATTTGAACAAATGAGTAAGCTATTTTGCTTACTATTAGGAGTGAGTAACACTATAATTGAATAATAAAAGGAAATTTTGAATAGATGGAAAATTAATCTTCATTCTCATTCTATTTTTCCTTTTAAATTTTTTGTAAAAAATAAGATTTTATTTTTTGAAATGTTAAAATTATTTTATAGATGGGAAAAATAAATTATTATTCAAAAAATTCTCTAAATTAGTACTGATTAGAGAAATGCAATTAAAATAATTCTGAGATACACCTCACACCCATCAGATTGGCTAACTTGACAGGACAGGAAAATGACAAATTCTAGAGGGGATGTGGAAAATTTGTGACACGAATGCAATGTTTGTAAAGTTGTGAAATAATCTAACCATTCTTGAGAATAATTTGGAGCTAAGCCTAAAGGGCTATAGAATTGTACATACTTTTGACTCAGTAATGACCACTACTATATCTGTATCATAAAGAGATTAAAGAAAAGAGAAATTAAGCTATATATAAAAATTATTTGCATTAGCCTTTTTTGTGTTGGCAAAGAATTGGAAATTGAAGGAATTTCAATTGGAGAATGACTGAAGAAGTTTGGGTATTTGACTGTGATGCAACACTACTGTGCTATATGAAATGATGAGTAGGATATTTTCAGAAAAATTTGGGAACACATATATGAACTAATGAACGGTGAAGTGATCAGGGGTGGCTAGGTGGCATAGTGGATAAAGCACAGGCCCTGGAGTCAGGAGTACCTGGGTTTAAATCCAGTCTCAGACACTTAATAATTACCTAGCTGGGTGGCCTTGGGCAAGCCACTTAACCCCGTTTGCCTTGCAAAAACCTAAAAAAAAGTGAAGTGATCAGAATCAGGAAAACATTGTACACAGCAATGACAATATTCTTAAGTGTGATCAATAGTGAAAGGCTTAGCTGCTCTGATCATGAGAATGGCCCCAGACAATTCCAAAGAATTCATGATGCAAAGTGCTATCTACTTCCAAAGAGAAAACTGATGAATTTTTTCCCCAATTACATCTTATGAAAGTTTTTCAACATTCACCCACTTGCATATTTATAAGTTACACATTTTTCTACCACCCACCCTTCCCCATTGGCAAACTGTCTGGTAAAAGGTATATACATACATACATATATATATATATATATATATATATATATATATATATATATATATTGTATAACTGATGAATTCTAAGTGCAAATGAGAGCATTCTTATTATTTTTGTTTTTGTTTCTTTTTTGGCACATGGCTAATATGTAAATATGTTTTCCATGATTTCACATGTAGAATTTATATTAAATTGCTTGCTTTTTCAAGGAGGGGGCAGGGGCAAGAAGGAGAAAGATAATTTGATACTCAAAAGTTTTTTTTAAATGTTAAAAAATTTTACATGCAATGGGAAAATTTTTAACAAAATAAATTAGTTTTTAAAAATAAGATTTTTGCATAAAGAAACTGACTTATAGTTTTCATTTCTTGTTTTTTTCTTTCTATGTTTCAGGCATCAAAACCATATTTTTGTCATAAAAAGAATTTGGTAGGTCTCCTTTATCTATTTTTTTCAAGTAGTCTATGTAGCCCTGGGATTAATTGTTCCTTAGATGTCTGATAGAATTCATTAGCAAATGCACCTAGTCCTGGGTATTTTTTTCTTAGGGAGTTCATTTATGGCTTGTTCAATTGCTTTTTCTAGGAGGATAATTTAAATTTTCTAGTTTTCTTTTATATGAGAAATTTATATTTTTGTAAATGTTTACCCATTTCAGTTGGATTGTCAGTTTTATTGAAATATAACTGAGGACACCCAAAAGGCAACAAAAATGTGCATACCCTTTGATCCAGCAATACCAGTACTGGGTCTATACCCTGAAGAGATTATGAAAAAGGGTAAAAACATCACTTAGACAAATATATTCATAGCAGCCCTGTTTGTGGTGGATGGCTTAGCAAACTGGAGTATGTCATGGAACACTATTGTTCTATTAGAAACCAGGAGGGATGGGAATTCAGGGAAGCCTGGAGGGATTTGCATGAACTGATACTGAGTGAGATGAGCAGAACCAGAAAAACACTGTACACCCTAAGAGCAACATGGGGGTGATGATCAACCTTGATGGATGCGCTCATTCCATCAGTGCAACCATTAGGGACAATTTTGGGTTGTCTGTGATGGAGAATACCATCTGTATCCAGAGAAAGAGCTGTGGAATTTGAACGAAGTTCAAGGACTATTCCCTTTAATTTAGAAAAAAAATTGATATCTTATTGTCTGATCTTGTTATCTCTTATACTTTATGTTTCTTCCTTAAGGATATGATTTCTCTTTCATCACACTCAATTTGGATCAATGTACAACATGTAAACAAATGTAAAGACTGTCAAATTGCTTTCTGTGGGGTGGGGTGGGGGGGGAGGGGAAGTAAGATTGGGGGAAAAATTGTAAAACTCAAAATAAATAAAATCTTTAATTAAAAAAAAGAAATATAATTGGGGGAAAACATCTCCTACTAATTGGTTTTATCTCCTCAATGGGTGGTGCATTTGCCCTTTCATTTTTTTTTTTGCAAGGCAAACGGGGTTAAGTGGCTTGCCCAAGGCCACACAGCTAGGTAATTATTAAGTGTCTGACACTGGATTTGAACCCAGGTACTCCTAAACTCCAGGGCCAGTGCTTTATCCACTATGCCACCTAGCTGCCACTACCCTTTCATTTTTTATACTAGTTTCTTCTTTTTTGATTAAATTAGCCAATAGTTTATTTTATGTTTTTCATGTTTTCTTTAATCAAATACTCTTGCTTTCAATTTTATTAATCATTCCTTTGATTTTCAAGATTTTCATTCTGTTGTCTATTTGAAGATTGTTTAATTTGTTCTTTTTCTATTTTTTTTAGTTTTATCCTCAAATCATTGATTTGCTCTTTTCCCTCTTTTATTCATATGTTCATTTAGAGATAAAAAATTTCTACTATATACTACTTGGCTGCATCCCACAAATTTTGGCTTGTTGCCTTATTGCTGTCATTATTTTTAATGTAATTATTGATTGTTTCTATGATTTGTTCTTTGATCTACTTTATTCTTTAAGATTAGATTATTTTGTTTTGAATGAAATGGAAATCAAATCTATGCTTCCAATGCTTCTATCAAATGTATTTTTTATTATATTATTGTCTGAAAAATGTTCATTTAATATTTCTGCATTTGGTTGCCAGGTTTTAATGCCCTAATACATGGCCAATTTTTGGGAAGGTGTCATATACAACTGAGAAAAGAGTATACTCATTTTATTCCCATTCAATTTTCTCGATAGGTTTATCATGTCTAACTTTTCTAAAATTCTATTCATCTACTTAATTTCTTTCCTATTGATTTTATGATTAGATTTATCTATCTGTGAGATAAGAAAGTTGAGGTCCCCCACTAATATAGTTTTACTGTATATTTTCTCCAATACATCATTAATTTTCCTTTAAGTTATGCCCTTTGATACATATATGCATTACTTCATTGTCTGTAGCACCTTTTAGCAAAAAGTAGTTTCTCTTTTTATCTATTTTAATTAGATCTAGTTTTGCTTTTGTTTTATCTGAATTTGTGATTGCTACTCCTGCCTTTTTTACTTCTGCTCAAGCATGACAGATTCTACTCCAGTCCCTTATTTCAATTCTGTGTATGTAGCCATTTCAATTGATCATGTTTCTTTTAAACAATTAATTGTTGGATTTTGGTTTCTAATCCAGTCTGCTATCCTCTTCCACTTTATGACTGAATTCCTCTCATTCATAATAACAGTTGTGATACTGTCATTTTCCTCCATCCTATTTCCTTCTGTTAATCTTTCTCTCTTTTTACCATGGTCCTACTCAAAAATATGTTTTGCTTCTCATTGCTGCCTCCCTCAGTTTTCCTTCCCTTTTATCACCTCCCCCTTTCTCTTATCTCCTTCCCTTCCAATTTCCCTGTTTTTTAAAATATTCAATTGAATATAATTATATCTATATCTTTGTCTATATCTATATCTGTCTATCTATCTATCTATCTATCTATCTATCTATCTATCTATCTATCTATGTGTTTTCTCCTCTTTGAACCAATTCAGTTGAGAATGAGGTAAGGTTCAAGTACAACTCACCTGACACCTCACTATTTCCTCCTTCACTGTAAAAGCTCTTCCTTGTGCATCTCTCTTTTTTTGGAAGATTTTATTTATTTTGAGTCTTACAATTTTTCCCCAATCTCACTCCCCGCCCCCCACTGAAGGCAGTCTGTTAGTCTTTACATTGTTTCCATGGTAGATCTAAATTGAATGTGATGAGAGAGAAATCATATCTTTAAAGAAGAAAAATAAAGTATAATAGCAAAATTATATAATGAAATAAAGTGATTTCCCCCACTAAATTGAAGGTAATAGTCTTTGGTCTTTGTTCAAATTCCACAATTCTTTCTCTGGATTCAGATGGTATTCTCCATCACAGATAGTCCAAAATTATACCTGATTGTTGCACTGATGGAATGAGCATGTTCATTAAGGTTGATTATCTCCCCCATGTTGCTGTTAGGGTGTACAGTGTTCTGTTTCTGCTCATCTCACTCAGCATCAGATCATGCAAATCCTTCCAGGCTTCCCTGAATTCCCACCCCTCCTGGTTTCTAATAGAACAATAGTGTCCCATGACATACATATACCACAGTTTGCTAAGCCATTCCCCAATTGAAGGACATTTATTTAATTTCCAGTCTTTGCCACCACAAATAGGGCTGCTATGAATATAGTTGTACAAGTGATGTCTTTACCCTTTTTCATAATCTCTTCAGGGTATAGACCCAGTAGTGATATTGCTGGATCAAAGGGTATTTGTACATCTCTTTTAAGTAAGATCATTTTCCTCACTCTTCTTCCTTCCTCTTTTTCCCAGTGCATCCCTTTTTTTTGGTTCATTTTTTAGATCATCTTAACATAATTGACTCTCTCATGCTCTTTGTGTATGTAAAGTCTGTCTAACAGCCCTAATAATGATGAAGTTCTTAGGAGTTACATGTACCATTGTCCCATGTAGAAATGTGAACAGTTTAAACTTATTGAGTCCCTTATGATTTTTCCTCCAAGTTTACTTTTATGCTTCTCTTGAATCTTGTGTCTGAATGTCAAAATTTCTATTCAGCTCTGGGTTTTTCATTAGGAATGTTTCAAAGTCTTCTATTTCATTAAATATACTTTCTCACCTCCTCTCCTCCAAAGGATTATATTTAGTTTTGCTGGATAGATCATTCTTCATTATAATCCTAGCTCCTTTGCTTTCTAGCACATCATATTCCAAGCCCTCCACTCCTTTGTTGTGTAAGCTACTAAATCTTATATAATCCTGACTGTGGTTCTATGATATTTGAATGACTTCTTTCTAGCTGCTTGTAATATTTTCTCTTTCACTTGAGAGTTTTCAAATTTGTCTATGGAGCTATCATTTTGAGATTCCTTTCAGGAAGTTATCAGTAGATTCTCTCACTTTCTATTTTACCCTCTGGTTCCAGGATATCAGGACAGTTTTCCTTTGCAATTACTTGAAATATGATGTCTAAGTTCTTTTTTGATGATAACTTTCAGGCAGTCTAATAATTCTTATTTTTAAATTTTTTTCCAGTTATATGTAAAAGTAGTTGTCAACATTCATCCATTTGCAAGCTTATGATTTCCACATTTTTCTATCCCCCCTTCCCTCCCTTCTCCCCATGGCAGTGAACAATATGGTAAAAGTTGTACATGTACAATCATGTTTAACATACTTCCATATTAGTCATGCTGTGAAAGAAGAATCAAAGCTATAGGGGGAAAACCATGAGAGAAAAAAAGCATAAAAAAAGAAAATTTAAAAAGTGAACATAGTAGACTCCATAGTATAATCCAATAATTCTTAAATTGCCTCTCCCTGATCTATTCTCTAGGTCAATTGTTTTTCTATTGAAATATTTCACATTTTCTTCTATTTTTTCATTCTTTTTACTTGGATATATTGTTTCTTGATGTCCCATGAAATCATTAACTTCAATTTGCCCAATTCTAATTTAAAGGAATTGTTTTCATCGGTGATGTTGTGCCTCCTTTATCATTTGCCAACTGTTTTCTAAGGAGTACTTTTTTCAGTATTTTTGTGCTTTTAAAAAATAATCTATTAATTTTATTTTTGTAATTTTCTTGCATTGTTCTAATTTGTTTTCCTAATTTTGCCTCTACCCTTCTTATTTCATTTTAAAACCACTTCTTAGCTTTTCTAGGAAATCTTGTTGGGTTTATGTACATTTCACATTTTCCCCTTAATGTTTTGCTTTTGTGTCTTGATCTTCCCTGTCACCATAGTAGATTCTATCTTCAGGTTCTTTTTTGTTGTTTGCTCATTTTTCCAGTTCATTTATTGACTTTGAATTTTATATTAAAGTTGGACTCTGTTCCTGGGGTGGGGGTAGGACACTGTCCCAAGTTTTAGGTTCTTTTATACTGCTATTTTCAGAGCTAGCTCTGAGGATTTAGAAGTTTTTGGTATTTCCAAAATGGTGTGATCTGCGGAGAGGTGTGGTCACTGCTCTCCTGGTCTGCAATCTGGTCTTCACACAGAAAGACCCTCTGATCCCTTGGAACCATGATCTCTACTGCTCTTCAGAGCTCCTGATCCCTTGTGATCAAAAGTGATATTTTACCTTAGGCACATGATCCCTTATGACTGCAAGTGCTTTTTTCCACCCTAGAACTGTGAGCTAGAAGTATGAGCAATGAAGTTGCCAAACAGCACCTTTCCTAACCCCAGTGCTAGCACACAGGTCTCCTATCATCTCTTTCTGACCATTTGCTCAATCTTCTTATCTCTGTCTTGAGAGATCCTGAAGCTGCTTCTACTACTTTTGTTCTTGTTGTCTCCTCTAAGCTAGTGTGAACAACTCTGGACCAAAGCCCATTCCACGCTGTGAACCTCTCCTTCTGATCTCTTAAATTGTCTTGTTTTGGAAAAATGTCTCATCCCAATCACTTGTTGACTTTGCTACTCCAGAATTTGATTTGAGGTGTCATTTTAAAATTGTTTTGGGGAATGTTGGAAAAACTCAGTTGTTTCCTCTACTTCACCATCCTGGCTCTGCCCCTGCTATAGATATGTATTCTTAACCAAAAAAGTCATAAAAACTATTACAAATTGGGGCGGCTAGGTAGCACAGTGGATAGAACGCTGGCCCTGGATTCAGGAGTACCTGACTTCAAATCTGGCCTCAGACACTTAATAATTACCTAGCTGTGTGGCCTTGGGCAAGCCACTTAACCCCAGTGCCTTGCAAAATGTTATTAAAAAAAACTATTACAAATTATAAAATGGATAACTTTAATTACACAAAAGTGGAAAGCATCTACACAAACAAAATTATTTCACCTAGAATAAAAAAGGAAGCAGTGAAATGGGAAAAAAAATCTTTGTGTCAAATTTCTCTAATAAGAATTTGATATCCAAAATAATAAATAACTTTGACCACTTAAGAAAAAGTGGTCAAAGGATTAAAACAAACAAGTTTTGGAAAATTAAAAGGGTACCTATGGTACCACATTTTTCTACAACCCTCCCTTCCCTTCTTCCTCCCCAAGTCAGTGAGTAATCTGATATAGGTTGTTTATAATATGTTTAACATATTTCCATGTTGTAAAAAAGAATCAGAACTAAAGGGAAAAGATCATGAGAAAAAAACATAAAGAGTTTTAAAAAATGAAAAGAATATGCTTTGGTCTGCTTTCAGACTCCATAGTTTTTTCTCTGGATGTGACATTTTGTACCACAGGTCCTTTTAAAATTGTCCTTGATCACAGAACTGCTGAGAAGAGCTAAGTCTATCTTAGTTGATCATCACACAAAGTATGTTATGTTTTTAGTTTGCAAGGCAAATGGGGTTAAGTGGCTTGTCCAAGGCCACACAGCTAGGTAATTATTAAGTGTCAGATCAGATTTGAACTCAGGTCCTCCTGACTCCAGGGCCGGTGCTTTATCCAGTGCGCCACCTAGCCGCCCTTATCACACAAAGTATGAAACAATTTCTTCTCTTAAGAATCTTACATTTTATTTGATGAGATTCTGGAAATCACCCACATCTTTCTGGAAGCTCTAGATTTGGGTGTTGATGTTCTGGGGAATTTTAATCTTGAGTTTTCTTTCTGGAGGTGATCAGTAGATTCCTTCTGTTCTTACTTTGCCGTATGGTTTTAAGAGTTTTGAGCAATTTTCTTAGATAATTTCTGGAAATTATAAATATATATTGTGACAAGGAAGTCCTTACTTTTGCTAATTGATTCATAGTCCCACTTATGACAGCAGCTTTTCCAAACCTTTCATCCTTTGTCAAATTATGGCTCCTCTTCACTCACCCTCTCATTTGAGAACTTTGTTTCATATCTTACTGAATAAATTGAGATCATTCACCAAGTGCTCTCTCTTCTCCCCTTCTCTTCCTACATCTCTCAGATGCCTTCTGCCACTTTGTACACCTTCACCCCATCTCACATGAAAAAATGACTTTTCTCCTTGCCAGAGCAAATCCCCACATCCATAAGTGATCCCGTTCCATCTTATCTTCTCCAGTAGATTGTTCTCTCAATTATTGCCATTCTCACTTCTTTTTTTAATAGCATACTTTTTAATCAGAAAAATTCTTATTCTTTCTTTCTCATTCCACTCTTCTCCATTGAGAATAAAAATAAAACTTCAACCCCTGTTCCAAATATACATATAGATGTATATATACATACATACATACATATATATATATATATATATACATATATATATATATATATATCTTCAAGCAAAAGAAAAATATCATGACATTGACCGTGATAAAAAGTGTATGTGTCTCATTCTGCACTCTCAGGCCTTCACCCATCTGTCAGGAATTGAGTAACAGGGAGTTTGTTGCTTGGGCAGTTTTTTACCTCTTGTGCCAAGCTAGTAATTTCCTTTCCAATTCTTTCTTCCAAAGCTCTTGTTCCTTTTTCATTTTATCCTCTAGCACTCATTTCATTGACAAAAGTATTTTAAACTACTTTTCTTTCCAAGTTGATTATCTTCACAATATTGCTGCTGTTGTATAAATTGGTCTCCTGGGGAATGTAGGGAAAATGAAACATTAATGCACTGTTGGGGGGAGTTGTGAACTGATTCAACCATTCATTAGAGCAATTTGGATCTACGTCCAAAGGCTTAAAAAATCATTCCTACCCTTTGACCTAGTAGGACTATATTCTGAAACAGATGGAAAAAGGAAAAGGAAAAGATCTATATGTACAAGAATATTTCTAGCAACTCTTTTCTGGTGACAAGGAATTGGAAATTGATAGATATCCATCATTTGAGAAATGACTGAACAAATTGTGGTATGTGATTATGATGGAATGCTATTCTACTACAAGAAATGAGTAGGCTGCTCTCAGAAAAACCTGGAAAGATTTACATAAGCTGATGCTAAGTGAAATGTAATGTAACAACAATACTGTGGGATGATCAATTGAATGACTTAGCTTTTCTCAGCAACAGTGTGACCCAAGACAACTCTGAAGGACTTAAGATAAAGAATACTATCCATCCCCAGAGAAAAAACTGATAGTGTCCAAATAAAGATTGAAGCATACTTTTGTAACTTTATTTTTCTTGAAGTTTCTTTTTGTGTGTGGGGGAGTTGTCTATGTTTTCTTTCATAGCATGGCTATTATGGAAAAGTTTTCCATCACTACACATTTTTAACCTATATCAAATTGCTTGCTTTCTCAATGGGGAAGGGTGAAACAGAAGAAAGGGAGAGAATTTAGAAACTAAAGTTTTAAAAACTAATGTTAAAAATTGTTTTTACATACAACTAGGAAAAAACAAAATACTAAACAAACAAACAAACAAACAAACAAACAAACAAATAAATGAAAGAATTGTTCTCCTGGTTCTGCTCCTCACTTGGCATCACTTCATAAATATCTTTCTGGGTTTTTCTGAACTTGTCTCCATCATTTGGTATAACACAACAATATTCCCTTATATGCATATACCATTATTCATTCAACCAATCCTCAGTTAATGGACATACCCTATATTTCCATTTCTTTGCCACTGCATAAAGAGCTTCCCTGAGTATTTTTTGTTCATGGGTATCCTTTTCCTCCTTCTTTTAACTCTTTAAGTATAGACCTAGTAGCAGTTTTGTGGGTCAAAGGGTACAAACAATTCAGTAGCTTTTGGGACATAGTTCCAAATAGCTTTCAGAGTGGTTGTACTAGATCACATCTCCACCAACAGTGCATCAGTATACCTATTTTCCCATAACCCCTCCAAGATTTCTTATTTTCTGTTTTTGTCATCTTAGCCAATCCTACAAGTGTGATGTGGTATCTTAGAATCGTTTTAATTTATATTTCTCCAATTATTAGTGATTTAGAGCAATTTTTCATATTGCTATTGATAACTGTCTTACCCAACAACCCCCCATAATGGGATATTCAAGGCTCCATCCTAAACAAAGGATCCAGTTCAATTATGAAGAGATCAGGAGCTCCTGATTAACTATAGAAGTAATTTAATAATCAAAGTGGGTTCTGCATATTGGGGCAGTCTGAGGTTGACTGGTTAGATAACATATTGAAATTCCAACAAAGAAACCCCGCTCCCCAAACCCCTGTGGGATTATAGAAATCAGACAAAGGGAGGAAGGGTTATAGAGTATGTTAGTATGGATTGGCTAATATTTGGGTGTTTCCTCAGCTCAGAGTTGACCTTGGGCCCCAGACACCTAGATGCCATATCAGTCCTATTTTGGCTGGTGTCCCAGGGCATGCAAGACCTTTTACTGGTCACTGTGGACATGTCGCAGTCAGTGTTTTTTCTTTTATCTTACATTAATCTTGATTTACATCGTTCATAGCTTTCATTGATAGGGACTCCAAATGATGATGATGATAATGATGACTCACTGATAGAAACTTTTTTTTCTGATAGAAACTTTTGCTAGGAAGCCCACATTTTGAGAGGGGGCAGAGCCAAGATGGTGGCAGAAGAGCCTCTTTTAGGTTCTCTCTCCAAAATATTTCAAAAATCTTAAAATTATGACTCTAACTAAATTTTCAAGAGAGAGAACCCACAGAAAGATCCAGTGAGGCAATTCTCCAGTCCACGGTAACCTGGAAAATAGTGGGAAAACTGTGTTCCATGGGGTTGGCGGGGTGCCACCGTGCCTGAGCAAAGGAACTTCATCCTCCTGGGAACAGCTCCAGGGCACCTAGGAGCTGAATTTGAAGATAAAATATATTGTAAAAATGGAGTTAATGGGTAAAAGGGAAATGTACTGGGAGTAAGAGAAAGGAGAAGTAGAATAGGCTAAGATATTTCATTTAGCTTTTTGCAATGGTATGGAAAGGGGTATGGAAATGGTGAAGGGGAATGAGGGAACCATCATTCTGATCAGAAATGGATCAGAGAGGAAACAGCATACACACTCAATAGGATATAGACATCTAGAAGAAAAAGGAGAGAAGAGGACAGGGGGAGAGGAGGGAGGATGTGGGTGATAGAGGAGTCAGAAGATCAAAGAAGAGGATAGTCAGATATAACATATTTGGGTGACCTGTTTATGACCACAGGGCCGGGTGGTTGCTGGGTCTCTGGGGTGGGATGTAGGCTTGGGACCTCTTGGACCCAGGGCCAGCGCTGTGTCCACTGAGCCATTTGGCTGCCCCACAGCACATATTTGAAGAGGGACAGAGTGAAAGGAGAGAGAAAATATAATAGATGGTAGTGGGAGGAATGGATGGAGGGAATTACGATCAGCAACACTAACTGTGGAAAAATATGGAAGTAACTATCATGATGGACTTATGATAAAGAAAGTGATCCACCCAAGATAGAGCTAATGGTATCAGAACACAGACTGAAACACGGTTTTTTTCTTTCTTTTACTTTATTTCTCATGAGGTTTTATATTTTTGTGGGGGGAGGGGGTATTAGTTTTACTCTTAAACAAGAAAAGTTTAGTAATGTGTAAATAAACTAAAGAAAAACAAAAAAATTCAAAGATGTAAAAAAAGAAATAAATTTTTTTTTAATAATAAAAAAGGGAAAAACCCACAATTTATAGCCTTTACTGCTAGTGACTTTTGCTAGAAAACCCACATCATGGCTTTTACTTCCTACAGGGTTCATATTATTATGACTTTCACTAATGGGGAATGCACAACTTAGATTTATTTTCTCTTGAAAACTACTTTATTCATATCCTTTGATCATTTATCAATGGTGGGATGGCTCTTTTTCTTGTGAATATGAATCATTTATCTATATATATTTCAGAGCCAGATGGTTCAATGTATAGAATACTGAGCCTAGAGTTAGAAAGACTCATCTTCATGAGTTCAAATTGGGCCTCAGATACTTATTATCTGTGTGACCCCAGGCAAGTTATCTTAATGCTATTTACTTCAGTTTTCTCACCTGTAAAATGAGCTGGAGAAGGAAATGGCAAACCATTCCAGTATTTTTGACAAGAAAACACCAAATAGGATTAGAGAGTCAGTCACTACTGAATTGATTGAACAGTGCCTTAGAAATGAGACATTTATAAGAGAAACTTGCTGCAAATATTTCTCCCAGTTTCCTGTTTTTCTTCTAATTTTAGCTGCATCAGTTTTGTTTTTATAAAATTGATTTAATTTTGTGTAATCAAAATTATCTATTTATCTCCTTGTGAATCTCTTTATCTTTTGCTTGATCATGAACTCTTCTCCTATCCATGAACTTGACAGATTTCTCCTGTATTCCACTAATTAGCTTAAAATGTCAGGGAAGCTAGATGGCTCAGTGGATAGAGTACTGACCTTGAAGTCAGGAAGATGAAGGTTTGAATCCCTAGCTGTGTAACCTTAGGTAAGTCACTTAATCCTGATTTGTCTCCCAACCAGAGTTATTTCCAGTCTTCCTGATTCCTATCTGACCATTGGACCCAGATGACTCTGGAGGAGAAAGTGAGGCTGGTGACTTAGCACAGCCCCCCTCCCCCCAATCCAATTCATGTACTTGTCAGGACATCACCTCCCTGATGTCTTGGTCTTCTTTGAGAATGAAGGACAAACATGATGATGATGATGATGATGTCATCTTCTCAGCCTAAATCAAGTGCCCATTTTGAGCTTATCTTGATGTAAGGCAGTAGTTGTTGGTCTATACCTAGTGTATACCAGACTGCTTGCCAGTTTTCCCAACAGTTTTTGTTGAATGATGACTTCTTGTCCCAATAGCTGGGATCTTTGGGTTTATCAAACACTAGGTTACCATGCTCATTTGCTTCCATGTGTCTAACTGGATCCACTAATCAACCTCTCTTTTTTTACCCAGTGCAAAATTGTTTTGATGATAATAGCTTTCTAGTATAGTTTGAAATCTGATACTATTAGGCCCAATTCTTTCCCAATTTTTTTCATTGATTTCCTTGATATTCTTGACCTTTTGTTCCTCCAGATGAATTTTTCTAACTCTATAAAATAATTATTTGGTAGTTTAATTGGTATGACAATGAATAAATAAATTAATGAGGTAGTATTACAATTTTAATTATGTTGGTTCAGCCTTCCCATGAGCAATTAGCATTTATCCAGTTATTTAGTAATTGTGCCTATATACTTCCTGTGTGTGTCTTGGCAGCTAAACTTCAAAGTATTTTATACTATCTGTAGTTATTTTAAAATGAATTTCTTGGGGCAGCTAGGTGACACAGTGGATAGAGCACTGGTCCTGGAGTCAGGAGTACCTGAGTTCAAATGTGACTTCAGACACTTAATAATTGCCTAGCTTTGTGGCCTTGGGCAAGCCACTTAACCTCATTTGCCTTGCAAAAACCTAAAAAAATGGAGTTTCTCTTTCTATTTCTTCTTGCTAGGTTTTGTTTTTTTTATATACATATAAAAATACTGATGATTTTATGAGTTTATTTTATATTCTGCAACTTGGCCAAAGTTGTTAATTGCTTCAACTAATTTTTTAGTTGACTCTTTAGAATTGTCTAAATAAACCATCATTTCAACTACAAAAAGTGATAGTTTTGAGTCTATGTTTATTCTGTTACTTTATTTTTCTTCTCTTATTGTTATAGCTAGTATTTCTAATACAATTGAATAATGATAATGATAATAGACATCCTTGTTTCACCCCTGATCTTATTAGAAAAGTTTCTAGCTTATCCTTCATCATAAATAGTTTTAGGTAGCTACTGCTTATCATTGTAAGGAAAGTTCATTGTATTCATATGCTTTCTAATGTTTTTTAACAGGAATGTGTGTTATATTTTGCCATAAGTTTTGTCTGTATCTGTTGAAATAATCATATTCTTGTTTTTTGCTGTTGAAATGTTCTATTATACTTAAACTTTTACTAATATTGAACCTGCCCTGGTATAAATCCAGTCTGGTCATATTATATGATTTTCATGATGTATTTTATTCCCCTTAACAAATATAATTTAATATTTTAAAATTTTAATTTTAAAAACTTTTTCAATTTAAAATTTGTACATCTATGTTCTCTACTGCCACCACGAATCACCTAATCATACAATCTGGCCAGACCCCTTCCCAGAGTCTGGTGATATCTCTCTCTTCATCTCCATTTTCTAACTTTCCTGGCTTCCTCCTTCCTGGTCCTATTTATTATTGGTGCTTTTCCTCTCTTGATTATCTCCAGTTTATCCAGTATATGACTTGTTTATACATAGCTGCTTTTACTTTGTGCCTGCTATTAGACTGCTC
This sequence comes from Macrotis lagotis, assembly GCF_037893015.1. Classification (NCBI taxonomy): domain Eukaryota; kingdom Metazoa; phylum Chordata; class Mammalia; order Peramelemorphia; family Peramelidae; genus Macrotis; species Macrotis lagotis. The sequence goes on from NC_133666.1 coordinate 31,035,343, forward strand.
TTTGAATCTCCAGTGCTTTTGGCAGCACTTAGATAGCCAGACTTTTCTGTTTGGAAAGTTGGATAATTCATAGTTATTGTTGCTTTGTTCCTCCTTCACCTGCCTTCTAGGCCATTTATTTTTATATATTTCTTAGAGCTTCCTTTTTTTCAGTTTTTTTGGTTTGGTTTTGAAGTAGTTTATTATGAAGTAGTTTGATTTCTGGCCCATTCTGATTTTCAGGGCCCTCAGTTCTTGAATAAGATTTTCCTCAGTCTGCTCAAAGATATAAATTCTTGTCCTTTCTTCCTACATAGATTTTCTACTCAGTATCTCATTCCATTTCTAGTAGTTAATCTGACAGTATCTGTGGCCGGGGTAGTTTTTATCTCTGCAGCTTCAATCCTCCTCCCTGGGTCACTTCTCTAATCAAGGCATTTATATAATTCCCAGGTTTTCCTTTGTTTGTTATGGTAGTGGTGAGGGTCTGCGTTTGGGTCAAACTTTTCATGTGAATAGTGGGTCCAACTCATCACCTTGAAAGGATTCTAGACTCTGACTGGGTCCTCCCCTGAACCTGTAAGGGGGTTCATTCCCTTGCGCTGCTAGGCTCTGGGCCTCAGCTCCCACTACTGACTTCAAAAACTGCCCAGGATTTTTACTCAAAGTACCACTAGAACTCAGAGGGACCCAGCCCTAAAAGTCCTGAGATTGCTCTCTTGGACCAGGCCTGGGTTGGGGCCCTGTTAAGACTGGGTGGGCCTTAGGCTCTGTTAGCTGTAGTGCTGTGCAGAGATTGCTTTCTTTAGGTTCTGCCAGCATTTGAGGAGGGCTCCATCTACTGCCCAACTTGAGGAGGCAATATCTTGCTGAATCTGCTCAGAATAGTGCAGAGGCCTTCTCCTGCAGACGCCAGCGTAGGCTGGAGGTTCCAGTGGCATCTGAAGCCAAAAGGAGCGCTGGGCCTGGCCCAAAGTCTGCAGGATTGGCTCAGTGACTTCCTACTCCCTGCCCACTGGATTCCCCTGGGCCCTCAACTTGCTCTGGTGACAATTTGTTGATCCCAGGATCTCCAAAGAACTGGAATGGGGATGGAGGATCCCCCTGTGCATTCCTAAGTTAGGTGGGGAGGTACAAGTGATTCTTTCAGTCACCTAGTGGACTTGCCCATTTCTTTTCTTTAAAAAAATTTTTTTTCAATTACATGTAAAGATAGTTTTCAACATTCCTCCATTTACAAGTTTATGAGATCCACATTTTTCTACCACCATCCTTTCCCTCCCTCCTCCCATGGCAGCAAACAGTCTGGTATAAACTATATATGTACAATCATGTTTAACATTTTTATTAGTCATATTTTGAAATACGAATTAAACTAAAGGGGGAAAAACTAAGTAAGAAGGAAAAAACTTAAACTTTAAAAAATGATCATTAATATGGCTTGCTCTGCATTCACACCCCATAGTTTGTTTTGTTTTTTATTTTTTTCTCTGAATTGAGATGTCATTTTCTATATCAGGTCTCTCAGGATTGTCCTTGATCACCGAACTGCTGAGAGGAGCTGAATCCATATAGTTGATTCATAAGACAATATTGTCATTAATGTGTACAGTGTTCTGGTTCTGCTCACTTTACCCAGCATCAGTTCATGTAAAATCTTTCCATGTTGTTCTAAAGTCAAGCCACTTATGGTTTCTTTTCTCTTCTTTTTAATTAGATATTTTATTTATTTGTTTTACCAACTACATGCAATGATAATTTTCAACAATCATTTTTGCATGACTTTGAGTTTTACATTTTTCCCCTCCCTTCTTCCTCTCCTCCCTCTGACAGAAAGCAATCTAATATAAGCTATACATGTATAACCATGCTAAACATATATCCATATTAATCATGTTGTGAAAGAAGAATCAAATCCAAAATGGAAAAAAAAACATTGAGAGAAAAAAGATTAAACCTAAGGCAACTTTTAATTAGAAGATAGCAAGCTTTGGTCTACATTTAAACTCCACAGTTCCTTCTCTGAATATAGATAGTATTTTCTTTTTTTTTTTTGAACTATCAAATTACTTTCTTTTTTTTAAATTTCTACAGATTTTTATTTTTTATTAAAGATTTTATTTATCTTGAGTTTTACTATTTTTCCCCTAATCTTATTTCCCTCCCGCCACCCCCCACATAAACCAATCTGTCAGTATTTGCATTGTTTCCATGTTGTACCTTGATTCAAATTGAATGTGATGGGAGAGAAATCATATCCTTAAGGAAGAAGCATAAAGTATAAGAGATAGCAAGATCAGACAAGAAGATATCAGGTTTTTTTTTCTAAATTTAAGGTAATAGTCTTTGGTCTTTGTTCAAACTCCACAGTTCTTTCTCTGGATACAGATGGTATTCTCCATGGCAGACAGCCCCAAATTGTCCCTGATTGTTGCACTGATGGAATGAGCAAGTCCATCGAGGTTGATCATTGCCCCCATGTTGCTGTTATGGTGTACAGTGTTTTTCTGGTTCTGCTCTAGATAGTATTTTCTATCACAAGTCTTTTAGAATTGTCTTTGATTATTGTACTACAGAAATGTGCAAGTCCATCATAGGTGATCATCACCCCATGTTACTTAGTTCATATAATGTTCTTTTGATTCTGCTTACTTCACTCTGCATCAGTTCATGCAAGTCTTTTCAGGTTATTCTGAGTTCTGTCTCTCATGATTTCTTTTGTTGTTGTTATTGTTGTTATTTTAGTTTTTTGGCAAGGCAATGAGTGGCTTGTCCAAGGTCACACAGCTAGGTAATTATTAAGTGTTTGAGGCTGGATTTGAATTAAGATCCTCCTGACTCTAGGGCCGGGACTATATCCACTGTGCCACCTAGCCGCCCCTCTCATGATTTCTTATAGCACAATAGTGGTTTCATCACATTCATATACCACAATTTGTTCAGCTATTTTCCTATTGATGGGCATCTCCTCAATTTCTAATCCTTTACCACTACAAAAAGAGCTGCTATAAATATTTTGTACATGTGGGTTTTTTAAAACCCTTTTTGTGATCTCTTTAAGGATACAGACCTGTAGTGGCATTGCTGTATCAAAAGGCACACACAGTTTCATTGCCCTTGGATGTAATTCCAAAATACTCTCCTGAAAGGTTGGATCAGTTCACAGCTCCACCAACATTGCATTAGCATCCCAGTTTTCCCAAATCCCCTTCAACATTGATCATTTTCCTTTTAAGTCATATTGGCCAATGGATAGTACTTCAGAGTTTTAATTTGCATTTCTCTAATCAATAATGATTTGAAGCATTTTTTTCATATGACTATAGATAGTTTTAGTTTTTTTATCTGAAAACTGCCTGTCCTTATCCTTTGACCATTTACCAATTGGAGTATTCTTATAAATTTGACTCAGTTCTCTATATATTTTAGAAATGAGACCTTTATCAGAAATATTAGCTGTGAAAATTGTTTCCTAGCTTTCTGCATTTCTTCTAGTCTTGGCTGCATTGGTTTTGTTTGTGCAAAACCTTTTTAATTTAATGTAGTCAATCATCCATTTTGCAATTAATAATGTTTTGTATCTCTTGTTTGGTCATAAATATCTCCCTTCTTCATAAATGCAACAGATAGACTATGTCAGGTTCTCCTAATTGGCTTATCACTCTTTGTGTCTAAATCCTGTACCCATTTCAACCTTATTTTGGTTTAGAGAGTGAGATGTGGGTCTATGCCTAGTTTCTGCTATACTGTTTTCCAGGTTTTCCAGCAATTTTTGTCAAATAGTAGGTTCTTATCTCAGAAGTTTAAGTCTTTGGTTTTATTAGACAGTAGATTACTATAGTCATTTACTACTTTTTTTTACCTAATCTATTCCACTATCCACTTTCCTATTTCTTAGACAGTACCAAACAGTTTCAGTGACAGCTGTTTTATAATATAGTTTTAGACCTGGTATGGCTAGACCTCTTTTATTTGTACTTTTGCAATAATTCTATTGCTATTCTTGAAGTTTTGTTACTCCAGATGAATTTTGTTACTATTTTTTCTAGCTCTGTAAAATAGCTTTTTTGGTAGTTTGATTGGTATGGCACTGAATCAATCATTTAATTTAGTTAGAATTGTCATTTTTATTATATTAACTTGGCCTACCCATGGGCAGTTAACATTTTTCTAATTGATTAGATCTGATTTTATTTCTGTAAAAAGTTTTGAAATTGTGTTCATATATTTTTTGGGTTTGTTTTGGCAGGTAGATTCTCAAATATTTTATGTTGCCTACAGTTATTTTAAATGGAATTTCTATTTCTAGCTCTTGCTGCTGAACTTTGTTGGTAATATAGTGGTAGCTAGGTGGAACAGTGGATAGAGCCCTGGCCTTGGGATCAGAAAAGGGAAGTTGAATCCAGCCTCAGACATTTGACTCTTACTAGCTGTATGACCTTGGACAAGTAACTTAACACTGATTGCTTCACATCCAAGGCCGTCTCCAGTTATCCTGATTCCTATCTGACTACTGGACCCAAATGACTCTGGAGGAGAAAATGAGGCTGGGGACTTAGCACAGAACCCCCCACTCTAATCCAGTTCACATGCTTGTCATGGTTTTACCTCCCTGATGGCATAGTCTTCTTTGAGAATGAAGGACAAACATCATCATCATCATCATAATCATAGAAATACCAATGATTTATGTGGATTTATTTTATATCCTGTATTTCTAAGCTCCATTTTCTACAAGTGTCAGTATTGGACTAATATGCACTGGAGACTCAAAGAATGTTTAAAAAAAAGTCCCTGCTCTCAAGGAGCTCAATATAATGGGGGGAGGACAAAATGTTAACAATTATGTGTAAACAAGCCACATACTGCATAAACTGGAAATAATCAACAGAGGGAAAACACTAATAGGACCAGAAGAGACTTTGTAGAAGGTCAGATTTTAACTGAAACTTGGAGGAAGTCAGGGAAGCTAGGAGATGGAGATGAAGAAAGAGAACATTCCAGACCTGAGGGACAGTTAGTGACAATCCACTGAACTGGAAGATGGAGTATCTTGTGGTAGGAACAGCCAGGAAACCAGTGTCCCTGTCTCCCAGAATATGTGAAGGGGAGCAAGGTGTAAGAAGAATGAAAGAGTAAAATGTGGCCAGATTATGAAGGACTTTAAAAGACAGAGGATTTTCTATTTGATCCTGGAAGTAATAGCAAGCCACTGGAGTTGATTTTATAAGAGGGTGATAAAATCAGACCTATTCTTTTTTTTTTTTAAGGCAAAGCAATGGGGGTTAAGTGGCTTGCCCAAGGCCACACAACTAGGTCATTATTAAGTGTCCGAGGTCACATTCGAACTCAGGTTCTCCTGACTCCTTGGCTGGTGATCTATCCACTGCGCCACCCATCTGCCCCTAGTCAGACCTATTCTTAAGGAAATTCTCTTCTATGGCTGAATGGGGCAGCTAGTTGGCACAATGGATAATAGAGCTCCCATAGATTTCTGACCTGGAGTCAGGAAGACCTGAGTTCAAATTTGGCCTCAGATACTAAATCTATGATCCTGGGAAAGTCACTTCACCTTCTTGGTCACAGTTTCCTTATCTGAAAACTGACCTGGAGAAGGAAATGGCAAACCACTCCAGTATCTCTGCCATGAAAACACCAAATGGGGTCATAAAGAGTCAGACACAACTGAAAAATGACTGAAAAACATTTGAGTGGGGAGGAGCCAGGAAGGCCTTGAGGCAGAGGAGAGCAAACAAAAAGCTATTGTGCTAGTCCTCCTATCATCACCCTAAGGTGATAAGGGTCTGTATCTGGCAGTTGTAGAGTCAGAGCAGAGAATGGACCCCTTGTGAGAAGCAAACTCCATAGGACTTGAATCTGGGGAAGTCAGTGGAGGGGGAGAAGGGAGAGAGAGTAAGGAGTTGATAATGACACCTGGATTATGAGCCTTGGGTGACTGGGAGAATGGTGGTACCCTTGATAAGAATGAAGAAGTTAGGAAGAGGGGAGGACTTAGGGAAAAAAAGATAATGAGTTCAGTTTTGGACATGGTGAGTTGAAGATGTTTAAGGGGCATCCAGGTCAAGATGTCCAAAAGGCAGTTGAAAATGAAAGATTGTAAGTCGGAAGAGAGACTAGGAAAATCATCTGCATACAGTTGATAGTTGAATTGATGGAAACTGATGAGATGACCAAATAAAATAATGAAGAAGAAGAAGGGGTCAGAACACAAGCATGGGGAAATAGCCGAGGCTAACAGGCATGACCTGAATAAAAACCCAATCAAGGAGACTGAGAAAGAGCAATGCAACAATGACCTAGAGAGTAGATAATATCAAGGAAAAGAGGGAGATTGACAGCGTCAAAGACTGCAGAATGTTCAGGAAGGATCAAGGTTGGGAAAAGGCCATCGGATTTGACAAGTCAGAGCTCACTGCTAACTTTACAGGGAACAGTTTTAGTCAGAAAGCAAACTGCAGACAGTTAGGGGAAGATCAGAGGAAGCAGAGGCTGAAATTGTAGAAAGTCTTCTCAAGCAGATTCGCCACAAAAGGGAGAAGAGATGGAGTAGGATAGATAGTGGAAATGGACAGAACAAGTTAGGTTTTATTAAGGATGGGGGAGCATGCTTGTAGGCAATGGGAAAGCAGTCAGTAGAAGGGAGAGATTGAAGATAAGCAGAAAGCATCTCATTGCTGTGAGATGAGGAGGAGGAGGAGGAGGAGGAGGAGGAGGAGGAGGGGAGGGGGAGGAGGGGCAAAGGGAGTTCTGGGCAAAGGGCTTTAATTTTCCAATGAAGTATGAGGCAAGGTTCTCAGCCAAGAGGGAAGGGGAAGAGGGACCCCAGGGAGGTTTAGGGAGGGATGAAAAGCTTTGGAAGAGTTGCTGCAGTGAGCAGGATAGTGAATCTTTTGCTGTTCAGTCAAGTCTGACTCTGTGACCTGATTTGGGGTTTTCTTGGCAGAAATACTGAAATGGTTTGCCATTTCCTTCTCCAATCCATTTTACAGATGAGGAAACTAAGGCCCACAACAGGGGAAAGTGATTTGCTCAGGGTCACCCAGCTAGTATCTGAAGCTGGATTTGAACTCAGGAAGAGGTGTCTTCCTGACCCCAGACCTAGCACTCTATTCACCATGCCACCTAGGTGCTCCCATTTGGTTATTAGGATTTGATTATAGAGAATTGCCTTGCCACAGTGAGGGGCCCAGTTGAGATGATGTAGCATAAGTTTGTAGTGGACACAGTCAGCATAGTCTCATGATTTTCTCCCACTAGGTTCAGCACTTTGTGAGTAGGAGTGAGGTTAGCAGATGGCAGGTGGATTCAAGGTTGGAGCTTGGCAGTATGAGATCTTTGATAAGAAAATGGGTCATGGAACTGAAGAGAATAGGACAGAGAAGAGCTGAACTGGTTCACCCAGGGATGAGGATGGCTCATACAGGGATCAAGATTAATCACTGTGGGAGTGATGGCTTAGGAAGGAACAGGGAATGGAGGGATTGAACAAAAAACAGGGTTTGGGGTGGCAAAGGCAGAGGGAGAAGTGGAGTGACCACAGAATGTGATCAAGGAAGGAAATTTCAGAATTCATGAACATGAAAATGGTATGTTTATGGGTAATGGCAAGATCAAGGGTATGGCTATCTCTGTGTGTGACTGAGATGGGATGGAAGAGAAGGTCATGGGGTCTGAGTAAGTTGAGGAATTGGGAGTTTAGGGTTTTTGAAGGACTATCAATATGTATTGTGAAAACCCTATGTATAGGGGGAGGAAAGACTGTGAGCCAGGCATTAAACTTGTGGAAGAAGAAAGGGGAGTGTCCTGGAGTTCAGTAGACAACCACTAGAATCTTGTTTTTTAGGCTTTTGCAAGGCAAATGGGGTTTAGTGGCTTGCCCAAGGTCACACCCCTAGGTAATAATTAAGTGTCTGAGGCCAGATTTGAACTCAGGTACTCCTGACTCCAGGGCCAGTGCTCTATCCACTGCACCACCTAGTTGCCCCTAGAATCTTGATTCGATGGTTGATGTGGCTTGAACGAATCTCAGTGAAGGAAAGGTTACTGAGTGATGGTGGTGGAGGGAGGGCCTGGGAGTGGCAATGGGGAGCAAGGAGTATTCCAACTCCCTCACCTCCATGAATGAGTCGGGGTATATGAGTGAAAGAGGGGAAGAGGTGGCCAGGAATGCTGTGTCATCATCCATGTCTCAATGAGTAGAAGAAAAGAATTAGAAAGCAAAGGACTTAAGATGAAAGCAGTTACATATGGCAATGCAAAGTATCTATAACTTATAGTAATAGTTAAAATATGTTGCCTATACAGCAGGCATTCCTGAGAGCACACTAGAAGTGGTGGTAACTTTAGTGGGAAATGTCATTGATTGTGGGTTTGATGAAGATTTGGGAGAGAGTTTGATGGGCTGGGTGTTTGTTAATCATTGAGGAATGAACTCATGTATTTTATCAAATACTGGGATTTGCCTCTGTTGGAAAAGTTGAAACTGGTGGTGGTGGAGTGGAAGATGCATATACAGGAGCAGATTCCTTTGCAGCAACTGGTGGAAGTGGAATTGTAAGAAGCCCAGAGGATCCTGGGAGAAATGGGATGAAATTGTTGTTACTGGATGACGAGGGGCTAGGAGACTCTACTCCTTTTGATGAAGCTGAGTATTCATGTCATAATGGCCAATACAATTTATCTAAAAATGCTTTAGGCTGCTTGGGAAATGCCAGATATGCTACAATAGGGTTCTTAAGCTTTTTGGGGGGCATTCCACCTGGTGAAACCAATGGACTACCTTCTCAGAATTATATCTCTAAAGATATAAAATATAAAGCCAAGCATTATACGGGAAACTAGTTATATTGAAATTAGATTCCTTAATGTCACTGCCTTCCAAGTATATCTTGATTTTGTTTTATATACATATATATATATACATAAATATAGTATATACATATGTATAAATACCTTGTTTGTAGATAATTGTATGCATCTTATCTCTCCCCTCCCTCCTTCCCTCCTTACATTAAGAGTCCCTCAGTCCCTTGAGATCAAAGACATTTTTTGCCTTTCATTATATCTCTAGTTAGCACAGAACATTCCCATGTTAAGAATTCAAGAAATGTTTGCTAAATGAACTGATGCGAAGTGAAATGAGCAGAACCAGAACATTGTGCCCATTATGATCAACTATGATGGGCACAGTTCCTCTCAGCTCAGTTTAAGGACAAACTGGAGAGACCTGATATGGAACATACCATCCACATCCCGAGGGGAAAAAAACTACAGGGTCTGAATACAAAACAAAGCATATTAGGCTCACTTTTTAAAACTTCTTTTATGTTTTCCCCTTTCTCTCATGATTTTCCCCCCTTTATGTTTTCCCCCCCTCTTTTTCTGATTCTTCTTTCACAACATGACTAATATAGAAATATGTTAAACATGATTATACCTGTATAACCTATATTAGACTACTCACTGTCATGGAGGGGGGGAAGGAAGGGAGGGAGAAAAATGTGGGACTCAAAAAAATGAATGGTGAAAATTAAAAAAAAAATACTTGCTAGGGGCAACTAGGTGGTGCAGTGGATAGAGCACCGGCCCTGGAGTCAGGAGTACCTGAGTTCAAATTCAGCCTCAGACACTTAATAATTACCCAGCTATATGGCTTTGGGCAAGTCACTTAACCCCATTTGCCTTGCAAAAAACTAAAAAAAAAGGGTGACAAAAATACTTGCTAATCTGAAATGTAGATATAATTAAAATATTTTCCAAAATAATAATGAACCCCAAGTTATGAAACCCATTACAGGGAAGACCTGTGATGATGTCTCATTTATAAATACAACTATACTGAAGATGTCTCATTTAGAGATACAACTTTTTGATAACCTGCAATAAGGTCAGTTTATTTACTATTGGGTAATGCTTACTTTTTGCATTTTTAGAAATTTCTATGACATCCAAAGCAACATGCTGGTTTTCTTTATGGACGTTCATTGGTCTTCACAGAATTCCAAAGCAATGTACATTATGGCAGGGAAATAGATTCATCCTCACTAGTGGTAGAAAGAAAACCATTGTGTTGTAATATTCTAGTGCTTCCAAAGCTCACTTAATTTGTTCATTTCTACTGGGGTGTCCTAGATTGGCCTGTTTACAACTGATACAGATTTGAAGGAGCAATAAATCTACTGACCTCAAGAACGCCAGTTGCTAGGCTACTTGGACCATGTTTATATCATCCTTTTCCTGTTGTATAATTGAAGGCAAAGTCTAATCATTCTGAAGTATGTTTTCCATTTCAAAATGAATCTATTTCATAAAATATATGAACTTTTCTTTCTGTACCCCGTTATTTAGCACACTGACTTAATGGAAGCTTAATAAATTCTTATTATGTGGTATAACATGGGACGATTAATAAATTATATATTGCCACTCAAAGATACACCCTTAATCCTTGGATTATAGGCATAGCATGGCCAGATCTTTGAGGCTACTGGTCAAGTTGTCTCATTTTGATGAATCAAGGTTCATCAAGGTGAAAGACCTTACCCAAGGTCATCCAGATAGTACCAGAATTTAAATTTCAACCCAGGATTCTTGGTTCCAAATCAAACATGCTGTTCACTGTACCATTACCCTCCTGGCTTTGCTTCTGACTTTTCAGACAATGCCTTAAGCTGAAGATGAAACCTGGGACTTCCACCAGCAACTGGGGTCTTCTCAGCTGGGAACATTCCTCCATTATGCTGACACTCTTGTGGTACTGGTGAATTCTTCCCAAGACTTCCAATTTAGGATGGAAACTCAAGCTGGCCAGACTTCAGTTCCCTCTACGCTTCACTTCTTGCTTTCTGGACTTAAGCCACCAAGTAACTATAGTCTCAGCATGGAATCTCCCTCAGTGCTTGAGGCCTTCTCCCCTAGGAACAACCATGCACCCCAGGGGACTTCTCAGAGGGGAACATCCAAATACCAAGCTGATCCCTGCCTCCCATGGATGAGTTTTAGGGAGGGGACCAGGTCATACATCCCTCCCATCCCTCCTGCTTCTGCTTCTGACTTCCTGAACTTGAGGTCCACACCTCAGCTGCAGTGCCACCCAGAAACATCTCTCCACCATTCCAGTCCCCTTGACGCACTGATGAGTTGCTTTGAGGGCTGTCATTTTTGGGAGAGACCCAGAATGGATAACCATTCCCCTTCTAACTTGGATTCTCCTTCTGACTTGGATCCCCCTTCTGACTTGGATTCTGAATTTCGGAACTTGGATACTATGCCTCAACTGCATTTCTCACACTGGATCATCCCTCCACCAATTTGATCCCTTTCTTGCATTGGTGAGTACCTCCCTTGGCCTCCATTTGGAGAAGGGACCCAGATCAGTCAACTCTGTTTCTAAATCTGACTTTTTGGACACCTTGCCTCAGGACCATCCTGAAACAGCTCTCCATCATACTAACTCCTTTGTTCCATTAATGAGCTCCTTCAAGGGCCTCCATTTGGGGGAGAGGATCAAGCCAGCCATCCTTTCCTCCCCTCCTACCATTGACTCTCTGAACTTGAATACCAGGTCTCAACTACAGCCCCACTCTGGAATTTCTCTCCACCATGCTGACCCGCATTTCCCAGTAGTGAGTTCCTCTCAGGGCCTCCATGAAGGGGAGACCCTCAGGTCAGTCAGCCTTTACTGTCCTCCAGTCTCTGCTTCTGGATTTCTGGATTTGGACACCATGCCTCAGGTGCCATCTTACCCCAGAACATCCCTCTATCATGCCAGTCCTCTTATCCCTAAGGTGAGTTCTGGGACTCTACACTTCAGAAATGGGTCCAGGTCAGCCAGCCATCATTGCCCTCCTGGTTCTGCTTCTGATTTTCTGGGTTTGAATACCATACCTTTGCTGCAATCATGCCCTAGATCCTCTACCCCTCATTTAAGCCCCCTTCTCCCGATAGCTGATTCCTCCTGGAGCCTCCATTTCCAAGATGGGACCAGACCAACTAGCCTTCATTCCCTTCCTGACTCTGTATCCCAATTTCTGGACTTTGGTAACATCTCTCAGCCACCATCTCACACTGAAACATCCTTCTATGATGCTAGCTCAGGTCTCCCATTGGTGAGTTCCTCCCAGGAACTATATTTTAAGAAGAGACCAAGGCTTGTCAACTTTTACTGCCCTCCTGGCTGTACTTTTGATTTTCTGGACTTAGACACTGTACCTCAGTTGAAGTTCCACCCTGGAATAGCCCTCTGTCATACCCGCCCCAGTCTCCCTTTAGCAAATTCCTCTGGGAGTCTTTGTTTTGGAAATGGAAGCAGTTCTACCAAGCTTCATTCCTTTCCTGGCTCTGCTTCTGACTTTCTGGGTTTGAATATCTTGCCTCAGCTGCAGTCTGAAGGGTACCCTGGAACATCCCTTCACTCTCCTGACCCTCAGCTCCCATTGGTGAGCTCCTCTCAAGGCCTCTATTTTGAGAAGGGAACCAGGCTAGTCAACCTGCACTCCTCTCCTGGCTCTGCTTCTGTCTTAAGAGACTTGTCCACCTTGCCTCAGTTGCAGTATCACCCTGTAACATCCTTTCACCCTACTGATTCTCAGCTCCCATTGATGAGGTCCTCTCAGAGCCTCCATTTTAAGGAAACCCCCAAGTCAGCTAACCTTTACAGCCCTCCTGTCTCTGCTTCTGGATTTCTGAATTTTAACATCATGCCTCAACTGCAGTCTCAGCCATATCCTGGGCCATCTGTCTACCATACTAGTGCCTTTCTCCCATTGGTGAGGGAGAGGCCTGGGCCAACAAACCTTCATTCTGTGCCTGGCTCTGTTTCTGATTTTCCAGATTTGAATACCACACCTCAAGTGCAGTCTCACCCTGGAACATCCCTCCATCAAGCTACCTCCTTTTTCCCATTAGTGAAGTCCTCTCAGAATCTCCATTTCAGGGAAGATCCCAGAGCAAGTAACCTTCTCACCCATCCTGGCTTCAATTCTGCCTTTCTGGACTTGTACACCATGCCTCAGCCACAATCTCAATTGCACCATGGAAGATTCCTCCATAAGACTGGCTCTCATCTCCCACTGGTGAATTCTTCCAGAGGTCTCCATTATGGGGAGGAGACCTGGAAGACCAATCTTCATTCCCTTCCTGGTTCTGCTTCTCAATTTCTGGACATGGACATCATGCCTTGGCTGCAGTCCCAACATGGAACACCGCCTTACCACCGTTGTCCTCATCTCCCACTGGTGAGTTCCTCACAGGGCCTCAATTTGGGGGAAATCCCGAGCCTGACCAACTTTCGTCACCCATCTGTCTCAGCTTCTGAGTTTCTGAACTTGAATGTTATGCCTCGATTGCAGTTTCAGTTGCACTCTGGAACATCAGTGAAGTCTTCTCAAGGTCTCCATTTTGATAAGGGACCCAAGCCTACCAACCTTTATTCCCTTCCTGACTCTGCTGCTGACTCTTCAGATTTGAATACCTTGCCTCAGTTACATTCTCAGTCTGAAACACTCCTCTATCATCCTGCCCCTCAGCTCCCATTGGTGAGTTCCATTGGAGGCCTCACTTCTGGGGAAGGGTCCAGGCCAGTCAACCTTCATTCCCCTCCTGGCTCTGATTCTGTCTTAACAAACTTGTACACCATGCCTCAGCTGCAGTCTCAACTGCACCCTGAAATATCCCTCCATAATACTAGCTCCCATTTCCCATTGGTGAATTCCTCCAGGGTTCTCCATTATGGGGAGGAAACCTGGCAGACCAACCTTCATTCCCTTCCTGGTTCTGCTTCTCAATTTCTGTCCATGGACATCATGCCTTGGCTGCAGTCCCAACATGGAACACCCCCTTACCAATGTCGTCTTCATCTCCCACTGGTGAGTTCCATACAGGGTCTCAATTTGGGGGAGACCCTCAGCCTGGCCAACTTTCGTCATTCGTCTGTCTCAGCTTCTGAATTTCTGAACTTGGATGCTAAGCCTCGATTACAGTCTCAACTGCACTCTGGAACATCAGTGAAGTGTTCTCAAGATCTCCATGTTGATGAGGGACCCAAGCCTACCAACCTTTATTTCCTTCCTGACTCTGCTACTGACTCTTCAGATTTGAATACCTTGCCTCAGTTACATTCTCAGTCTGAACCATCCCTCCACCCTCCTGGCTCTTGGCTCCCAATGATGAGTTCCTTTAGAGGTCTCCAGTTTGGTGAGGGGTCCAGCCCTACGAACCCTCATTCCCCTCCTGACTCTGCTTCTGACTATCCAGATTTGAATACCTTGCCTCAGTTACATTCTCACTCTGAAACATCCCTCTACCCTCCTGCCCCTCATCTCCCATTGGTGAGTTCCATTGGAGGCCTCACTTCTGGGGAAGGGTCCAGGCCAGTCAACCTTCAATCTCCTCCTGGCTCTGATTCTGTCTTAACAAACTTGTACACCATGCCTCAGCTTCAGTCTCAACTGCACCCTGAAATATCCCTCCATAACACTAGCTCCCATTTCCCATTGGTGAATTCCTCCAGGGATCTCCATTATGGAGAGAAGACCCGGCAGACCAACCTTCGTTCCCTTCCTGGTTCTGCTTCTCAATTTCTGTACATGGACATCATGCCTTGGCTGCAGTCCCAACATAGAACACCCCCTTACCACTGTCGTCCTCATCTCCCACTGCTAAGTTCCTCACAGGGCCTCAATTTGGGGGAGATACCGAGCCTGACCAACTTTTGTCACCCATCTGTCTCAGCTTCTGAGTTTCTGAACTTGGATGCTATACCTCAATTGCAGTCTCAGTTGCACTCTGGAACATCAGTGAAGTCTTCTCAAGGTCTCCATTTTGGTGAGGTGCCCAGGCCTACCAACCCTCATTCCCCTCTTGGTTCTGATTCTGTCTTAACAAACTCATACACCATGCCTCAGTCACAATCTCAATTGCACCATGGAAGATCCCTCCATAAGACTGGCTCTCATCTCCCATTGGTGAATTCTTCCAGAGGTCTCCATTATGGGGAGGAGACCTGGAAGACCAACCTTCATTCCCTTCCTGGTTCTGCTTCTCAATTTCTGGACATGGACATCATGCCTTGGCTGCAGTCCCAACCTGGAACATCTATTTACCACCCTCATTATCATCTCCCACTGGCAAGTTCCTAACAGAGCCTCAGTTTGGAGGAGACCCCCAGCCTGGCCAACTTTCATCACCCATATGTCTCAGCTTCTGAGTTTCTGAACTTGGATGCTATGACTCAATTAGTTTCAGTTGCACTCTGGAATATCAGTGAAGTCTTCTCAAGGTCTCCATTTTGATGAGGGACTCAAGCCTATCAACCTTTATTCCCTTCCTGACTCTGCTGCTGACTCTTCAGATTTGAATACCTTGCCTCAGTTACATTCTCAGTCTGAAACACTCCTCTATCCTCCTGCCCCTCAGCTCCCATTGGTGAGTTCCATTGGAGGCCTCACTTCTGGGGAAGGGTCCAGGCCAGTCAACCTTCATTTCCCTCCTGACTCTGATTCTGTCTTAACAAACTTGTACACCATGCCTCAGCTTCAGTCTCAACTGCACCCTGAAATATCCCTCCATAATACTAGCTCCCATTTCCCATTGGTGAATTCCTCCAGGGTTCTCCATTATGGGGAGGAAACCTGGCAGACCAACCTTCATTCCCTTCCTGGTTCTGCTTCTCAATTTCTGTCCATGGACATCATGCCTTGGCTGTAGTCCCAATATGGAACACCCCCTTAGCATTGTCGTCTTCATCTCCCACTGGTGAGTTCCACACAGGGCCTCAATTTGGGGGAGATCCCCAACCTGACCAACTTTCATCACCCATCTGTCTCAGCTTCTGAGTTTCTGAACTTGGATGCTATGACTCAACTGCAGTCTCAGTTGCACTCTAGAACATCAGCAAAGTCTTCTCAAGACCTCTATTTTGGTGAGGAGCCCAGGCCTACCAACCTTTATTCTCTTCCTGACTCTGCTTCTGATTTTCCAGATTTAGATATTGTGTATCAGTGGCAATCTCACCCTGGAATTTCTCTCTACTGTCCTTGTCTTTGTATTTCAGTGATGAATCCCTCCTAGGGTTTCCATTCTCAAGCAATCTCTAGGCCAGTCAACTGTCATTGCTCTGCTCTCTCTGCTTCTGAAATTTTGGACTTGGACACTATGCCTCAATCACAGTCTCAGTTGTACCGTGGAACATCTTTCTACCATATCAGGTCCATCTCCCACTGGGGAGTCCTTTTTGGAGTCTTTTTTGGGTAGGGACCCAGTGCATCTGACCTTCATTCTTTTCCTGGCTATGCTTCTGCCTTTTCAGACTTTGACACTATGCCTCAAGTATAATGTCATCCAGGAACAACCCTCTACCTCCTTTTCCCAATGGTGAGTTTCTTTTGAGGCCTCCATTTTGGGGAAAGGCCCAGACTGATTAATTGACCTCCGGCCTCTGCTTCATATTTTCATGCCTCTGTTGCAGACTCATCCAAGAACATCCCTCCCTAAAGTGGACTGCCTTTCCTCTGTTGATGAATCCTGGGGAAAAGGGTCAGGGATGCTCCATTTTGAGAGGATATCATGTATCAGCTGCAATCTCATCCAGGCCCAACAACCTTCATTTCCTTCTCTGATCTGCTTCAGACTCTCTGAACCTGGACACTATACCTCCACAGCATTCTCAACTTGGGACATTTCTTTGTTGTGGCAGTCCTCTTTTCCCATTTTTGAATTCCTCTGGGGCCCTCCAGTTTAAAGAAGAGCCCAGGTAAGCAACCTTCATTCCCCTCCAAGCCCTACTTCTGAACTTCTGGACTCAGACTCTATACTTCAGGAAGTCTCATCATTGAAATCTAAACCTTGCTGGCCACCTTTTCATACTGTTGAGCTCCTTCTGAAGTCTCCATTTTAGGTTGGGAGCCACATTAGCCACTCTTTATTCTTGTTCTGGTTGGTGGGTCTAACGTTTCTGACTTGGACACCATGCCTCAGTTGCATTCTCCCCATAGAATAGCTTCCCAACAGTAGCCCTGCTAATGAATTCCTCCCCAAACTCAAATTGCCCTTTTGGAAATCATTTAACCCAGTGCCTGGCTGAGAAGAAGTATTCAATAAATGCTTGATGCTTGTGTATCTACACCATTCTGCCTCCCTGTGTTCTTTACTTCTAGGGGTCTACTGAGTTATCTTGGTAGCTAAGATTTTGGAAGTTGGACAAAAGAAACAGGATAGAATTTGGTGGAGACATCTTTAGTTCTAGAGAAGAAATAGTGCCATAAAAACATTATTGCATTGTTTCTAGAGACACAGGGCTAGAAAAGGGGATGAAGAAACAAACCATTTTTCATTGTCAAAATAGTTCCTTATATGCTATTTCTTCCTCTTGGTCATATAGCATTAAACAGTTTTGAAAAACAGATATCTGAGACCAAGGAGGAGAGTAAGAGGTAATGTTCATCAACAATTGATTAAACATAAAAATTCTCATGTATGAGTGATTTCTTTTCTACTAGTCACTACTAAAGGGAAAAAACTGCAGGTTGGTGACTTACTTCAAAGTATAATTTATTTAAAGAAGAAGGATCTGGGACATAAAAGACCTGGTTAGTCTATAAGTTCCCTGAAACTATGAATGGTGAAAAGGTAATACTTATCTTACCTATATCTCACAGTGTGACTATAAGGATAATTGGGAGACTGAATGTGAAAATTAGCTGGGTAAAAAACAAAACAAAACAAGAAGAAAATTATTTAAAAAAACATTAGCTCTAAACTCTAATACCAATTCTTTATTAGATCTATTTTTAAAAACTACAAACACAACATAACCAATAAACTCATATTCATACAGACAAAAGGATCAACATAAGTATCTTTAAACATATTGAGCTTGATAAATACATTTTTGTTAGGATCAGTCATTTCTACCCCACAGGTATCCAGTATCAATGCAGTTACTAACATGGAAGTTGCAGAGAGGTAAGGAAAACTTGTTTTTTTTGTTTATCCATTGTTCTTGAAGAAGACCATGGCATCAGGCAGGTGATGCCATGACAAGCATGTGAATTGCATTTTGAGCAAGGGGGTGTTGTGCTAGGTCATCAACCTCATTTTCTCCTCCAAAGTCATCTGGAGCCAGTGACCAGATATGAATTCAGATGATTGGAGATGCTTCTGGATGCAAGGCATTCAGGGTTAGGTGACTTGCCCAAAGTCACACAGCTAGTAAATGTTGTCTGAGGCTGGATTTAAACCCAGGTCCTCCTGACTCCAGAACAGGTACTCTATCCACTGAGTCACCGAGCCGGCCCCAGGGAAAAAGCAGTTATCTGGAGGAGTTAGAGGAATGTAACTATGTGGAGAAAAGTCAGAGTTCATTTTTTTCCAAACTGGAAAATTTTTCAGTGTTAATCTTTTGAGGGGTTTTGATTATCTATCATTTTGGTCTCCAAATACACCTCAGTGTAGAACATTTAAGCTTAATAAATGGAAACCAACAACTTTTTCTGTCATTCATGCTGCCAAATTCAGTAGTCTTTACAGTATTTCCACAAAAAAAAACACATCAAACTCTAATATAAACCAAAAGAAAATAAATTATCACAAAAACTTCATTGTTCTTTCAAGTAATTTTTTCAATAACATTTCTGGCAAATATATATATATATATATATATATGCATACACACATACCTTTTTAGCTAAAAAATGTTTTAATGTATGAAAAGGTCAGACACATTTCACAGCAATAACTTAACACATTCATGTGGGAGTCACAGCAGTCACTTGGTACAAAAAAGTTTGTTAGGTCTGTTTGAAAGCCTAGAAGAGCAAAATCAATACTGCTCCAAGACATTTTTCAAAAGAATTTTAAACCACTGAATCCAACATTTCAACTTTGTATCCTAGCTTATAACTATTTTATGTAAAAATATTAGAGACACAGAGGTTCCAGTCTTTTTTAACTTAAGTATGGACTTCAATGAACATGCAGCATGACTGGAAGAACTTACTGTCCTGGTCTCCTGGAACAAGATTCTCCCATGGTGATTAAATAGATCAAAAGATGGGTGGTTTCTCAATGTCCTTGAAAAAGATGTAAGTAATTAAAATTTCTGGTAAATGTTTAAAAGAATGCAAAGTAAAAATAGCCTTTTAACTGTACAAAAGCTGCTACAAGCTCAAAAATGTTTCTGTTTTATCCATGAAACTAGAATGCTGTTATCTTTCTATATTTCAAATGAAATGAAAGTGTTCTGAAAACCAGTATACTCACCATTTAACAATTTTTTTATTATTTATATTTTATTTATTGTTCAATTAATTAATTTGCTTGTTTGTTTATTTTATTCTAAGGATGGCTAGGTGGCGCAGCGAACAGAGCACTGGCCCTGGAGTCAGGAGTACCTGGGTTCAAATCCGGTCTCAAACACTTAATAATTACCTAGCTGTGTGGCCTTGGGCAAGCCACTTAACCCCATTTGCCTTGCAAAAAAACCCCTAAAAAATAAAAATATTTTATTCTAGCTTCTCTACAAATAACACAATAAACAAATCAGCTCAGTCTGGTAGGATTTAAACTAAGGAAAGAATTCTATTAAAGATGAAAGAGACCTTAGAAATCATTTAGTTCAATACCCTTATTTTACAAAGGAAACTGTGTTCCAGAGAGGGGAGATGATGTAGCCAAAGTAACATCTCATAAGTAATGGAGCTAAGACTAGAACCCTCATCTTTTGACTTGGAATCCAATGTGGTAAATCAACAAGGCTATCATAAGCCTCAAGTTTCTCTCCCCTCATCTATACTCCACTCAGTTGTCAAAGTAATTTTTCAGAAATATTAAGTCAGTCCCTTGCCCAATGAGCTCCAATGGCTCCCTCTTACTTACAGAATCAAATATAAAGTTCTTTGGCATTTCAGGTTCTTCAATGCCTAGTCCCATGCAATCAAGTCAAGAAACTTAAATGCCTATTTATGGGCCAGGCACTATTCAAAACACTAGGAAAAACCAAAAAGTCCCTGCTCTCAAAGAGCTCACAGTCTAATAAGGGAGACAGCACACAAACAATCACATGCAAACAAAATACATACTAAATAAATTGACAATAAATCAACAGAGGAAAAGTTCCATGATTAAGGTACTTTCAAAGGCTTCTTGCTTTCTGGTTGGTTTTTTAGATGCAACTTGAAGACCAGAGAAGCCAACAGCCAGAGGGAGAGTTCAAGGTATGAGGGAAAGCCAGTGAAAAGGCCAGGAGACAAGAGATAAAAATATCTTGTTCTAGAAGTGCTAAGAATGTGCAAATGTAATGTTAACTGGATCACAAAGTACATGGTGGGGAGTAAGGTGTAAGAAAATTGGAAAGCAAAGAAGGGACCAGGTTATACAAAGTTTTAAAAGCCAGCCAGAGGGGACAGCTAAGGTGGATAGAACATGGGCCCTGGAGTCAGGAGGACCTGAGTTCAAATCTGGTCTCAGACACATAATAATTACCTCTATGTGACCTTGGGCAAGTCACTTAACCCCATTGCCTTATAAAAACTAAAAAGTCAACCAGAGGGGGGAAAAAGGAAAAAAAATCAGAGGATATCTTCTGGGAAGAGGGATAGAGGAAGGGAAGGCTGTGAAGAAGGAAAAAGAGAAGTGATTGGGAAAAGGGGGTAGAAAAAGGGGCAGGAAAGAGACAGAGGGGAAGATGACATCTAGCTTGTGGGCCTGGGTGGGAGGATGGTGGTGTCTTCTACAGCAATAGGGAGATAAGGAAGAGAAGATTTGTCAGAGAGGGAGAAAGAGTTCTGTTTGGTACCTGTTGAGTTTGCAGTGCTTATGGGATTTCCAGTTCAACATGGTCAAAAGACTGTTGGGAAATGCAGGCCAGGAACTCAAGAGTAGATACAGAGTTCTGGAAATCATCTGCATTAGAGATAACTGAATCCAGGAAAAGAAGGCCTTGAGAGACACTAATGAAATGACCTGGATGAAGATCCAGCAAAGGAGATTGAAGAAGAATGATTTAAAAAGAGCAGTGTCCTGAAAACTCAGAAAGTATTAAGAAAAAGGGAGTACCCTTCTTTTTCCTACCTTTTGAGTCTTCTCACTTTTATGTCACCTCCATGGACTGGCCCATCTCCCATCTCTGACTTTTCACTGGCTGTCCTCCCTCCACATCTCTGAATCTCAACATCCCTGGCTTCCTTTAAGCCCAAGCTAAAATTCTACCTTCTGTAAGCAGCGTTTTTGGGACCATCACACACAGTTGTCTATATATTGTGTTCTCCATTATCTATATATTGTCTTCTCCATTAAAAAAGTGAACTCTTGAGAGAGAGGACTTGATTTTTTTTTTTTACTTTTCTTTGTATTAGTATTTGTATTATTTGTAAGGTGTTTAGTACAGTGTCTGGCACATAGTATTTAATAAAGACTTCTTGACTTGTACACTACAATCTATTTTTTTGAGTCAATCAGGGTGAAATGACATGACCAGGGGTCACATAATTAGTGAGAAGTTGTCTAAGACTGGATTTGACTCAGATTCTTCTGATTCTAGGGACTGTGCTCTATTCACCACAGTGCCACCTAGCTGCTCATGCTATAATCTATTTAATGCCACTCAATTTAAATCTCTGATCTCTTGTTAGTGCTGTCTTCAAAAAGTTACTTAATGAATTAGAAAAAGTTGTAAGTAAATTCATATGGAGGAAGAAAAAGTTAAGACTTTCCAAGAATTTAATGAAAAAAGTGCAAAAGAAGGGGACTTAGCCCTACCTGATATAAAATTATTTTATAAAGCATCAGTCATCAAAACTGTCTGGTATTGGCTAAGAAATAGAGTGGTGGACCATTGAAATAGACTAGGTGCAAAAGCAGGAGACAATTATAGTAATCTGCTGTTTGATAAACCCAAAGAGTCCAGCTATTGGGATAAAAACTCTATCTTTGATAAAAACTGCTGGGAAAATTGGAAGTTAGTATGGAAGAAACTTAGATTAGACCAACACCTCCCACCCTTTACCAAGATAAGATCCAAATGGATACAGGATTTAGATTTAAAAAACAAAACTATAAGCAAATTAGAAGATCGAGGACTAGTTTACCTGTCAGATCCATGGAAAGGGAAGCAGTTTATGACTAAGGAAGAGATGGAGAACATCACCAAAAACAAACTAGATGATTTCAATTACATTAAATTAAAAAGTTTTTGCATGGATAAAACCAATGTAACAAAGATCAAAAGAAATGTAGTAAATTGGGAAACAATCTTTACAACTAATGATTCTGACAAAGGACTCATTTCTAATATATATAGAGAGAACTGAGTTATATATTTTATTTAAAAAAGCCATTCCCCAAATGACAAATGGTCAAAGGATATGCAAAGGCAATTTACAGATGAGGAGATCAATGCAATACATAGCCATATGAAAAATTGCTCTAAATCATTAATTATTAGAGAAATGCCAATTAAAGCTTCTCTGAAGTACCACCTCACACCTCTCAGACTGGCCAATATGACCAGAAAAGATAATGATCGTTGTTGGAAGGGTTGTGGGAAATCTGGGACACTATTACACTGTTGGTGGAGCTGTGAACTCATCCAACCTTTCTGGAGAGCAGTCTGGAAACACACCCAAAGGGCAACAAAAATGAGCATACCTTTTGATCCAGCAATACCACTACTGGGTCTATACCCTGAAGAGATGATGCAAAAGGGTAAAATCATGCCTTGTACAAAAATATTCATAGCAACCCTGTTTGTGGTGGCAAAGAAATGGAAATCAAGTAAATGTCCTTCAGTTGGGGAATGACTTAGCAAACTGTGGTATATGTCATGGAACATTATTGTTCTATTAGAAACCAGGAGGGACTGGAATTCAGGGAAGCCTGGAGGGATTTGCATGAACTGATGATGAGTGAGATGAGCAGAACCAGAAAAACATTGTATACTGGTAACAGCAACATTGAGGTGATGATCAACAATGATGGACCCACTCATTCCATCAGTGCAACAATCAGGGACAATTTTGGGATATCTGCAATGGGAAATACCATCTGTATCCAGAGAAAGAGCCATGGAGTTGGAACAAAGTTCAAGGACTATTCCCTTTAATTTAGAAAAAAAAACAGATATTTTATTGTCTGATCTTGTTACCTCTAAGACTTTTTGTTTCTTCCTTAAGGATATGATTTCTCTCTCATCACACTCAATTTGGGTCAATATACAACATGGAAACAAAGTAAAGACTGACAGAGTGCTTTCTGTGGGGGGAGGGAAGCAAGACTGGGAGAAAAATTGTAAAACTCAAATAAAATCTTTAATAAAAGAAAAAAATGAAATGTACATGAGAGAGATCAACTCTCAGGTCTCTTAATAGGACAGTGGCCAGATAATTTTTCCTTCTTTCCTCCATTACCAAATTCACCTTCCTTTCTCCTATTCTTCCTATTGTTTGTTTTTTGCAAGGCAATGGGGTTAAGTGACTTGCCCAAGGACACATAGGTAATTATTAACTGTCTGAGGTTGCATTTGAACTCAGGTCCTCCTGACTTCAGGACCAGTGCTCTATCTACTGTGCCACCTAGTTCTCCCTGAAATAGACTTTTTTTTTTAGGATTTTGCAAGGCAAATGGGGTTAAATGGCTTGCCCAAGGCCACACAGCTAGGTAATTATTAAGTGTCTGAGACCGGATTTGAACCCAGGTACTCCTGACTCCAAGGCCAGTGCTTTATCCACTATGCCACCTAACCACCCCTGAAATAGACTTTTAAAAGGATTTATAATCTAGTGAGATTGCCTAAAATTTTAGATATAGAAAAAAATCAGCAAGTATGAATTTCCTTCAGTTTCTGTTCTCAGTTCTGAAACCTGCCTTTGATGCTCAAAGCTCCCTGGTCTACAAGACCCAGTTTGTTATTCATTGTGTATATTCATATATATATATATATATATATATATATATATATATATATGTGTGTGTGTGTGTGTGTGTGTGTGTGTGTGTGTATCTGGAAGTTTAAACATGGGAATATGTTTTACAAGAAAATTCTTTAAAAGATTTTATTTAATTTGAGTTTTACAATTTTCCCCCCATTCTTGCTTCCCTCCCCCCACCCCCTACAGAAGGCATTCTGTTAGTCTTTACATTGTTTCCATGGTATACACACAAAAAATTCTTAATGAAGAATATATATTTCTAATTTTAGGAATCAAACTTATATAACAAAAACAGGCAATAGGATCAATCACAGCTGCCTTACTGAATATCTTTTTCTCCCTTAATAACAAACCTTAATAACCTTATTAACTACCCCCCAGCAAACAGAGATGGGAGGATGATGCCATTGACATCAATGCATTATTTATCTGATCATAGATAATAAAAGTCAAAATTAGGCACATGTTTCTTTACTTTTTTCGAGCCAAAGAATTTGTCAAGCATAAAGAGAATGAATGTCATCATGTTCCAAGTTAGTTATTTCAAGGACAACATTATGATGAGAGATCAAAACAGAAAGATTGTTGTGAGGTTTTATGTTCTTCAGATTCCACCATAATTTATGAAAATTTGAGTAAAGAATAAATACATATATTTATATATATGCACATTTATTGTTTAGGAAAGCAAGAATTTAAAAGAATAAATATATATTTGTTGTTCAGGAAAACAAGAATTTCATAGAATAAAAATTTTAAATGAGAAGCAGAGACTCAAATTTCAAAAATCTTCTTTTTAATGGAATATAAACTTACATCTATGGGCAGAGTTTCATCTTCCTTTCCTGTTAAACTCATATAAGAAGTGGACAGCTAGATTGGACTGAACACTTTCCCTGGAGTCAGGAGAAACTGAGTTCAAATTCGGCCTCAGACACTTAATAAGTACCTAACTGACCTTGGGCAAGTCATTTAACCCTACTGCCTTGTAAAAACGTAATAAATAAATAACCTAATTTAAAAACACATATAAGAACACTCTAGAAAAATCAGAAGTCTACAGGTAGCTAAATCACCTGGAGAACTCTTTTAAAATACTCTAATCAATAATAAAAGTTTGGCAAGTTCACATGCCAAAAGAATGATGCTAATCCAGACTCTTTTTTTAAATTTTATTTATTTATTTTGAATTTTTTAATTTTTCCTCTAATCTCACTTCCCTCCCCCTACCCACCACAGAAGGCAGTCTGTTAGTCTTTACATTGGTTCCATGGTATACATTGATGTAAGTTGAATGGGATGACAGAGTAATCATATCCTTAAGGGAAAAAAAGTATAAGAGATAACAAAATTACATAATAAGATAATGTTTTTTTAAAATTAAAAGTAATAGTCTTTGGTCTTCAAACTCCATAGCTCTTTCTCTGGATACAGATGGTATTCTCCATTGCAGATATCCCAAAATTGTCCCTGATTGTTGCACTGATGGAATGAGTGAGTCCATCATTGTTGATCATCACCTCTATGTTGCTGTTACAGTATACAATGTTTTTCTGGTTCTGCTCATCTCACTCAGCATCAGTCCATGCAAATCCCTGCAGGCTTCCCTGAATTCCCATCCTTCCTAGTTTCTAATAGAACAATAGTGTTCCATGACATATATCACAGTTTGTTAAGCCATTCTCCGGTTGATGGACATTCACTTAATTTCCAATTCTTTGCCATCACAAACAGAGCTGCTATGAATATTTTTATACAAGTGATGTTTTTACCCCTTTTCATCATCTCTTCAGGGTTTAGATCCAGTAGTGGTATTGCTGTATCAAAGGGTATGGACATTTTTGTTGCCCTTTGGGTGTAGTTCCAGACTGGTCTCCAGAAAGGTTGGATGAGTTCACAGCTCCACCAACAATGTAATAGTGACCCAGATTTCCCACATTCCTTCCAACAATGATCATTGTCCTTTCTGGTCATATTGGCCAGTCTGAGAGGTGTGAGGTGGTATCTCAGAGATGCTTTAATTTGCATTTCTCTAATAAGTAAGGATTTAGAGCAATTTTTCATATGACTATGGATTCCTTTGATTTCCTCATCTGTAAATTAGCTCTGCATATCCTTTGACCATTTGGGGAATGGCTTGTTTTCTTGAAAATTTGACTCAGTTCTCTGTATATTTTAGAAATGAGTCCTTTGTCAGAAATACTATTTGCAAAAATTGTTTCCCAATGTGTGGGACAAATGCCACTTAAATTTCGGAGATCTCTCAAGGTATGAAGAGAAGGTTTTATTCATTTCTCAAGAAATGGGCCACAATCAATTAGAGAGATTGAGACAAAAGGGAAAGGTTCAAGAATCACATTTATCCTAACTTGATCCCCCCGCCCATGACCCACGATGGTTAATGAGGAATGTGGTCTTACAATCTAAACACAAGAACTATCCTAGGGAAAAGAGCATAGAATTCAAACAAAGCAAACTAATATAGGGAAAGGAGCATAAAATTCAAACTGAAACCAGATTATTTCTTTAGTCCCAGGAACTGAATGATTCACCAGACATCAACAGATAAGATGAAGTCAATTGACTCCAATACCCCAGGAGTTTGCTTTGTCAAGGAGGGGCACATAGCTAACAAGATTCAATCCATATTTTACTGAAGAAATCTCAGAACTTTATCCCACACAATCCCCCCTCTTTTATTTTGATGAGATTTCTTCACATTTCTGAATTGGCCCTTAAATCTAAATAACAACTCCCTGATCACCTCCTTACTTCCCAGGGACCCTTTTAGATAAGCCCTATAATCACCATGTTAATAGGTACATTTCCAAAGTTATTGCACCTCCTTCCACTGCAAGTTTTTTTTATACCAAGGTCTTTAGAAAGGTCTTCCTGGCTCCAAAATTGACCAAATTCCTGATTTTGTGTCATTGGATTAACCCAAGAATAGCTAATATTCCCAGTGATGTTCCTTAAATTATTTTTCTTGCAAATGGCCATTTCCTCACTTTTCTTGCAAGTCCATACTAACTCACTATCAGTTTCCCTTAATAAATGGCCCAGTTTGCACATCTTTACAAAGGATCCAGGTACCATCATTAATCTCACGTGAGTCTGAGGCCACCTATCTCTGAGTTGTACAATCCAGAATATATGCACCCTGCTTCTGGACATATTCAGACATATTCTACTCCCCAGGTAAATATCCTGGCCAGTCAGTTATAAACAAGTCACCCTGAACTGACTCAGTCATATGCCACTGGTGTTTTTCTCCTCTGGATCAGAATCCTGTGCCACAGTGCACCTCTGATCAGGGACTGAGAATCTAGGTCAGACCCAGGGGTACTGCCACCCACTAATCTCTCTTTCCCTCTCAGTGGAGAACATGTTCACCCTGCCTCCCCTCTTCCTTTCCATAAGTAGAAGGGCATAAGTAGGGGTGTCATCCTTACAGAGTCAAGGAGAAGTTACAGATAAATAATGTACACATAGGTGAGAGATGGTGGAGATGGAACTGGTAGTAACTCCTCCTTTCCCTGTTTAACAAATCACACAAGTAAATAGACATTCTAAACACATAAAGACGGACAAGGCATAAACACAGATCACACAAAATGCAACAGAATTTTCCAAACTGATTTCCAAACACAGGCCAAAGGCAAATTCCTGACATCTCAGGAATGCAGAGAGGGCTCTCCCTCCCAAAGGCAGACCAAATTCATTACAGTACTTAATCATTTTCTTCTTACTTTTCCTTATATTTTAGTCTTATTTACCTGATTTGCCACAGGGGAAGGCTTAGGACAGGGTCCTTCCCATTTTCAATATTGACAGAGACCTCTCAGGATCAAGTGCCCTTAGATCCAAGTTCCTTACACCCAAACCGGAAGGGGTCACCCCCAACCCTCAGTCACCCAAATGGACCCTCCAGGAATCTAGTAACCTCAGATTCCAAGGTCTAGACTTACCCAAATGGACCCTTCAGGAATCTAGTGCCCTCAGATTCCAAGGTATAGGTTTACCTTCTTCTGGGTCTCTATGCATAGAGGTTTAATCACTGTTCTTTGTCCTCACTGACTTCAGGTTCCTGCTGAGGATTTGCTGTTCTCTTCCTACAGAGTCTTTCCACTTCTGCTCATTTGCACAGAGGGGAAACCAAGGCTTCCCAGAAAACGACAAACTACCAGAATTTGTGGCAGCAGCGCTGTTTTGCCAAATTCTGAGAAACCGAGGTCCCCAATGCACATGCTATCCCGAACGATCCCCCAAACTGTGTGGGACAAATGCCACTTAAATAAATTTCAGAGATGTCTCAAGGTATGAACAGAAGGCTTTATTCCTTTCTCGAGAAAGGGGCCACAATCAATTAGAGAGATTGAGGCAAAAGGGAAAGGTTCAAGAATCACATTTATCCTAACTCAATTCCCCCACCCCCAACGGACCCACTTTCCTTAATGAGGAATGTGGTTTTACAATCCAAACATGAAAACTACCCTAGGGAAAGGAGCATAGAATTCAAACAAAGCAAACTAGGGAAAGGAGCATAAAATTCAAACTGAAACCATATTATCTCTTTAATCCCAGGAATTGAATGATTCTCCAGATATCAACAGATAAAATGAAGTCAGTTGACTCCAATACCACAGGAGTTTGCTTTGTCAAGGAGGGGTACATAGCTAACCAGATTCAATCTATATTTTACTGAAGAAATCTCAGAACTTTATCACACAAACACCAATTTACTACATTTCTTTTGATCTTGATTGTTACATTGGTTTTATCTGTGCAAAAGCCTTTTAATTTAATGTAATCAAAATTATCTAGTTTGTTTTTAATGATGTCCTCCATCTCTTGCTTGGTCATAAACTGCTTCCCTTTCCATAGATCTGACAGGTAAACTACTCCTTGATCTTCTAGCTTGCTTACAATATTGTTTTTTATGTCTAAATCCTGTATCCATTTTGATCTTATCTTGGTATAGGGTGAGAGGTATTGGTCTAATCTAAGTTTCTTCCATACTAACTTCTACTTTTCCCAGCAGTTATTGAAGAGAGTTTTTATCTCAATAGCTGGACTCTTTGGGTTTATCAAACAGCAGATTACTATAATTACTTACTTCCTCCTATTAAACCTAGTCTATTCTACTGATACATGACTCTATTTCTTAGCCAATACCAGTTTTAATGACTGATGCTTTATAATTTTAGTTCTGGTAAGGCTAAGCCACCTTCTTTTGCACTTTTTTTCCATTGAATCCCTGGACATTCTTGACTTTTTCTTTCTCCACATGAATTTACTTACAACTTTTTCTATCTCATTAAAGTAATTTTTTGGAATTTTGATTGGTAGGTCATTAAATAAGTAGTTTAGTTTTGGTATAATTGTCATTTTTATTATATTAGCTCTACCTATCCATGAGCAGTTGATGTTTGCCCAGTTATTTAAATCTGATTTAATTTGTATGAGAAGTGTTTTGTAATTGTTTTCAAAAAGTTTTTGAGTCTGTCTTGGGAGGTAGACTCCTAGGTATTTTATATTGTCTAAATTTACTTTGAATGGGATTTCTCTTTCTAGCTCTTTCTGCTGTATCTTGCTAGTTTATATATATATATATATATATATATATATATATATATATATGTAAATGTTGCAGATTTATGTGGGTTTATTTTATATACTGCGACTTTGCTAAAGTTGCTAATTATTTCTAGTAGTTTTTTGGATGATTTTTTGGAATTCTGTAGGTCTGTCATCATGTCATCTGCAAAGAGAGGTTTGTTTCTTCTTTTCTTTTAGGTTTTTTTTGGAAGGCAAATGGGGTTAAGTGGCTTGCCCAAGGCCACACAGCTAGGTAATTATTAAGTGTCTGAGACCAGATCTGAACCCAGGTACTCCTGACTCCAAGGCCGGTGCTTTATCCAGTACGCCACTTAGCCACTCCGGTTTGTTTCTTCTTTCCCAATTCTAATTCCTTCGATTTCTTTTTCTTGTCTTATTTCTGAAGCTAACATTTCTAATACGATAATGAATAGTAATGGTGATAATGGGCATCCTTGTTTCACCCCTGATCTTACTGGGAATGCCTTTAGCCTATCCCCATTGCATATAATGGTTGTTGATGGTTTCAGATAGATACTGCTTATTGTTCTAAGGAACAATGCTTTTATTCCTACACTCTCTAGTGTTTTTAGTAGGAATGGGTGCTATGTTTTGTTGGAAGTTTTTTCAGCATGTATTGATATAATCATATGATTACTGATAGCTTTGTTGTTGATATAATTAATTATACTAACAGTTTTTCTAATATTGAAGCAACACTACATTCCTTGGATAAATCCTACTTGGTCATAATGCATTATTCTAGTGATAACTTGTAATTGTTTTGCTAAGATTTTATTTAAGATTTTTGCAGCTATATTCATCAGGGAGATAGGTCTATGATTTTCCTTTTCTGTTTTAACTCTTCCTGGTTTAGGTATCAGCAACATATTGGTGTCATAGAGTTAAAAACCCTCCATTAAATACCAAAGTAGAAATTCTAAAAATTAAAGGAAAAATTAATAAAATTGAAAGCAAGAAAGCTATTGAACTAATAAATAAAACCGAGTTGGTTTTATGAAAAAAACCAATAAAATTGATAAACCTCTGGTTAGTTGGATTAAAAAAAGAAAGAAGAAAACCAAATTGCTAGTATCATAAATTAAAAAGGTGAACTCAATACCAATGAGGAGGAAATTAAAGTAATAATCTGCAATTATTTTGCCCAACTCTATGGCAACAAATTATATAATCTTAGTGAAATCTAAGTGAAATGGACAAATATTTACAAAAATATAAGTTTCCCGGGTTAAATGAAAAGGAAATTAAATACCTAAACTACTGTATCTCAGAAAAAAGAAATTAAACAAGTCATTTTTGAACTCCCTAAGAAAGAATCTCCACGGCCAGATGGATTCAGAAGTGAATTCTATCAAACATTTAAGGAACAATTGGTTCCAATTTTATATAAAGTCTTTGGAAAAATAGGTGAGGAAGGAACTCTGCCTGGTTCAGACTTTTAAGAGCTACTGTTTTGATCACCATTTTGGGATCTATTGTAGAAATAAATAATATTGTGCGGCAGAGCACAGAATCTATAGTCTTAAATCATCACAATGATTTTAAATAAATTTTCCTGAGCATTGAGTATTACCAGAGCATCACCAAGGAATGTTGATAAGAGTAGAATTTGTTTGTAACTGAGCCCTTCTTTAAAATCCAAAACCAGATTTAAAGATGATTCAAATATTAGATTGCAAAGGGAATACTTAGGAACCAATTACTTTCAAAATTAAATCAAATAAGAGGTCTTAAAAACCTAATACAAGAAACAGTTTTCAGAAGTTTCAATAGTTTAAGAATATGGCATTTTGGTGGAGTGATGCTGAGTGAGATGAGCAGAACCAGAAAAACACTGTACAGGTAATAGCAATATGGGAGTGATGATCAAACTTGATGGACTTTCTCATTCTATCAGTGCAACAATCAGGGAGAATTTGGGGTTGTCTGCAATCGAGAATACTATCTGGATCCAGAGAAAGAATTGTGGAGTTTGAACAAAGTTCAAGGAGTACTCCCTTTAATTTAGGAAAAAAAACAGATATCTTATTGTCTGATCTTGTTATAGCTTATACTTTTTGTCTCTTCCTTAAGGATATGATTTCTCTTTCATCGCAATCAATTTGGATCAATGTACAACATGGAAACAAAGTAAAGACTGACAGATTGCTTTCCGTGGGGGGAGGGAAGCAAGACTGGGGGGGGGGGAATTGTAAAACTCAAAATCTTTAATAAAAAAATATATGGCATTTTGTCGGTATCGGTGCGCCCTCTACCGACACAGCTTGCAATCCCTTCCTAACTTAGTGCTTAGACAAGATAGTTGGTCTTTGAGAAATGCTGGGAACGCCAAACCACAAGACCCTGTAAGAAGCCTGTGGATTCAGTTCTGTTGATCCCACTTTGGTAGACTGAATCTGCCTGGGCTTGATCCTTCATGTCACAGCCCTGGAGATCACTGAGGTCACCTCCAGGGCTAATCATCCTTTTTATACCGGATGCGTTAGTTTCATC
Source organism: Macrotis lagotis (assembly GCF_037893015.1). Lineage (NCBI taxonomy): Eukaryota > Metazoa > Chordata > Mammalia > Peramelemorphia > Peramelidae > Macrotis > Macrotis lagotis. Next base: position 31,067,376 of record NC_133666.1, read on the forward strand.
CGACACCTGTGTAGGGACATCTTTGAACAGTTGCGTTCGGAGACCTGGACACTTTGATCCTTTGCTTGTCTATGCGGAATTGCCTTGTTGAATCGGGCCTGTAAACTCCTGTCCCTACCCAGGCCCCTTCTTCCACTAGCCATACGACACCCTAGGCACAATTGGGGGACCGGGTCCTGTCTCCTTTCCGGTCTCAGCTTGGCAGAGGCTCGATCTCCCCATTTGTTTATTGACTTATTACCGGATTCTGTGTCTGAGTCTTGGCGTTTGTCTGGGTGCCGCCTCGGAAGTCCCACCGTTTGCTGCAGCCCCCCCCCCCCCCCCCCACGAGCCCCCAGCCTCCATTAAAGCTGCTTCCAGAACTCATTCACAGGTGGGGAAACCGGGCCCAGAAGCCCCGCCCCTTCTTCCTCTGTTTCCCCCCACACACTTTTCTCAAGTCCCGTAAAGCAGGAGTTAAGGCAAGAACTAAAACCCAGAGGCGGGGGGGGGGGGGGGGGGGGGGGAGCGCCGGCAGCTCCTCTTCTCAGCCAATCGGAGGAGGAGCCGAGCGGCGCAGGGAGATGACGTTGAGATCCCGGCTGCGGGACGGAAAGAGAAACCAAAACAGCTGACCTGGCGCCGTGGCGTCTAGGAAAGTGAGGAACGCGGCAAAAGGGGGGGGAGGCTTAGCTGTGGAAACGGGAGGGGGAAGCGAGCCCCGCTCCCCAAAGCCGAGGCGGTTTTTCCTAAGGGAAGGGGTCTGGAGTTCCGGAGGCGGGGCCCCACGTGACCAGGAATGTTTTGATTGGCCGCTGGCCAGGGGAGATGGTGTCCACTACTCCCTGAGTGAAAGGGGAAAGGTTAACAGGCCCCGCCCCCCCAACCCTGGGCTCCCTAGGCACCTGAGCATCTGACAGGGGCCTTCCAAGGGCTCTGTAAGGTTGGGTGACAAAACGACATCTTTCTGTTTACTTCTAATTGAAAGTGAGCATTTCTTTCAGTGTTTGCATTGATATAGTCAGTGTTTCAATGATGTAAAAACCGAATTCTGAGGAGCTCCCTAGGCTTCATCAGACCCACTACCGAAGAGAGGCAGGACACAGCCCAAACCCACTACGGAAGAGAGGCAGGACACAGCCCAAACCCACTACCGAAGAGAGGCAGGACACAGCCCAAACCCACTACCAAAGAGAGGCAGGACACAGCCCAAACACCTGGCTCTGTTCAAACTCCTTCTTATTTGACCGAAGAGAAAGCTGAACTCAGGCCAACCTTTTCATTTGTCCCAGGAAAAACAGCCTTTGGTCCCTCTTCCTCCCCCTCATTTGACAGGACAAAGCTGGGGTTCAGAGAGGGTAAGAGATATGCCCAGAGTCTAGCAACACATCACCTCCCCCCAAAAAAAGCAAGTGCAAAGAGCCAGATCCACCACTGTTCAGATAAATGTAGTGATTCATTTTGTGGTTTGTTTTTTTTTTAGGTTTTTGCAAGGCAAATGGGGTTAAGTGGCTTGCCCAAGGCCACACAGCTAGGTCATTATTAAGTGTCTGAGGCCGGATTTGAACCCAAGTACTCCTGACTCCAAGGCTGGTGATTTATCCACTGCGCTACCTAGCTGTCCCTAATGTGCTACCTAGCCCCGCCCCCCATTCACTTTGAAGATGTAGCAAACCAGCGATCACTAGATGATTACTACTGGTTAATAATCACATCCATTGGGAACAGGCATTTGACCCTTTTAGAAACCACCAGGTGAATTTTCTCAATGTGTAGTTGATAGGAAATTCTTCCATACATTGCAGCATCAAGCTGATGTTAGTCTTCACTATGTTTCCTGCTATTTCCCAAGAGGTGATCCTAGATAGGCAAACCCCACTTCTAAATGTAAATGGCTTGTGGTTGTCATAACTTCATTTGTTCTTCAATTAAGGATCCATTTACAAGAGCGCCCACCAGATTCATGTATTTACAACAATCTATAGGTCACTTCAATAGGAATATCTCAGTTGTTTTAAACTCATCCTGTCCAAAGGTGGGCTTATTATCTTTTCCCCCTAAACTTATTCCTCCTTCTGACTTCACTTTTTCCGTTTGGGCACCACTCCCACTTTTCAAACCTTGGAGCTACCCTTTAATTTCATACTTCACTCACCTCTCATTGAATCAGTTATCCAGGACTGTTGATTCTACTTTCACAATCTCTTTTCCATACATTTCTTCCTCTCTGTCCTTTCTACCATCACCTTAGTATAGGCTCACACACCCTGGACTATTACTATGATCTTTTTTTTAACTAAATTTTTACTGGGTTTATGTCTTTTGTCCCTATACTGATTACTATTTTTATTGCATTGTGGTCTGTAAAAGGATTTGTTTTCCATGTCTGCTTTTTTATATGTGTTTGCAGTGTCTCCATGCCCTAATACATGATCAGTTTTGGGAAAATTTTCCATATGATATTTAGACATTTGTATATTCTTTAACAGTCCTGTGCAGATGAGACTGCAAGTCTTTAAGCTCTAGTTTCTCCAACAATGTGTTCAATTCTATTTTTGTCCTTTTTGTTATTTTTCTGTTAGATTTATCCAGAACTGAAGGATATTGAAATTTCCTGTCCCTCTTATGGGAAGACAGATTGTGGTATAGTGAATGGATATAGTACACAATGCCATTCTTCTTTATAGTATATTATAAATTTATTTTAAAATTGAATGTTGCCCTTGGATGCTGTGTCTTTTCCCCTTACTTTCAGATCCCTCCCCACTTTCCTTTTGCTTATGTTGTTCCATTTTTTCCCTTTACCTAGTTACTTTATTCTTCCTGTCTTTTTTCCTCTCATTTAAGTAGCCAAGTAAAATCCTCCTTCCCTCATCCCTTTCACCTTGTTTGGTTCATTGGTTTTTAAAACTTAATTTTGCCTTCTAAAAAAGACTTATTTCCATAATTCTCTTCATTATTTGTCTTCCATTTCTGTCTATCCTAGACTTTTATTGTTTGATTCATGGCCCTTATAGTTATTTAGCCTTCTTTAGTCTTTATATTTCACATGAAATTAAAGCTTCTAATTGAAATGCCTTCTTCTATTTAGTTTTTATGTTATTACCTTATAGATCTTTCCTTCGGATCCCTTGCAGGTGATAGAAGAGACTATTGTCCCATAATAGAAATTTTCCTATGTTCCTGATTGCGCAGTTCACTTTAGCCTTCCAGATGGTTTCTCCCCCACTCCCCCATTTGCCATACAGTCTCCAGGATCCATACCATCTTCTGAGTATACCTTTTCCCCAAAAGTTATTTCCTGTCTCCTGGAACAGGATGAGTAGTCTAAGTATCAAGTCCTGCAAATCATACCCACTTTAAGGTCCTAACCTCCTTGTATAGAATATCTCTCTTCCCCATCAGAACTTTAATCAATGGTGCTCACTTCCCACAGTGAAACAAGATTTCCCCTACCCCTTTCTTTTCCAATTTCAATCTCTCCCTTTTTCTCCTCCTCCATTCTCCTGTACCCTCTCTTCTTCCTGAGAGACTACAGGAGTTGGTTCCCCTTCTTTGTTGATCTTTGTCTTGATTAGGATTTGTCTTGATTCTCTGCTGGCTTCTTTCTGCCCCCTCCCCTTTTAGGCACACTCCCCTTCTGTAATTTAGTTACACAAAAACATTGAGTCACCATAGGTAGGATGTTATAATGTTTAAGCTATGATGTTTCAGAAATGTTTCTCCACTATTGCTTTTATATGCTTTCTCTTTTTACCTTATCTTCTTCTGTACTTTTAGAAAGAATTTTCTTAATAGTCTCTCTTATTATTTTGTTGTTGTAGTCACTGGTTGCTGTTTTTGTTTACCTTTCTTTTATTTCTGTTGTTTGTGTTTGAAAAGTGAATAATTTGTTCAAGTTTGTTTTTCTTTCTAGAAATGCTTTGAACACCACTTTTTATTGAATGTCCATCTATTTTTCATTAGTGATTCTGATTTTCATGAAACATAAGATTCTTGTGCTTCATCAGGTACTGATTCTTTTTTCCTTATCTTGCAATATTTCTTCATAGATGTTTGGATTCTTTGAGTTGATGCAGGGGCCATATTCCTTACTATTATTAATATCTTTCCTGTTGGTTTATCTAGTTGTTCTCAGTTCTAATATCTTTGATAATTTGGTTTTTTTCCCTCTATTGGACCCTCTATGACCCTTTCCCTTTGATAGCCATTTCCCTGAGTTCTTAGCAAAGCCATTTCACTGTTCTCCCAGACTGGGAAATTCACATTTCATTGGCTTCAGCCTCTGCTCCCAATGACTTTTGGGGGCACATACCTAGTCCTTGATAGGTGCTACGTTCTTTCTCTCAGACTTAGTGAGTGCTGTGCAGCTATACATACAGATGTCCTGACTTAATTCCCTATTCCTCAGTTCTCTAAGCTCTTTTGCAGTACAGAAAGCTACAATTCAGAAAATATCCCAGAGAGGATAAGGTATTGAATTTTGTTTTTCTGTAACTCAGAGATTGGGAGGAGAGAGGGATATTTGAATTCTGTTCTAAGTATTTGAGTTGATTTGTACGACCCTGCTAGATTGGTATAAGGTGAGGGAGGGGCTGCTGAGTGAGCATGTTGCGGTTAGGGATTAGTTTTCTCTGCTGTTAGTTATTCCAGTTTTTATCTTATTTGGGTTCTTGGTGTCCTACATCATGGAGATAGCCAAAATTACTTTGTTTCTTGAGCAAGATTCATATTTTTGGAATTATTTAAGAGGTCATGAGGATAAAAAAGAAACTCATTTTTTTTATCTTGTTGGTTGTATGACCCTGAAGTCTTAATATAGCCTTGTCATCTTAATGGATTAATGATCAACTTTAATGGACTTGCTCATTCCATCAGTGCAACAATCAGGGACAATTTTGGGCTATCTGGGATGGAGAATACCATCTGTATCCAGAGAAAGAATTATGTAGTTTGAACAAAGACCAAAGGCCTTTAATATAAAAAATATAAAGGCCTTTAATATAAAAAAAAACCTTATCTTATTATGTAATTTTACTATCTCTTATACTTTCTTTTTTCCCCTTAAGGATATAATTTTTCTCTCATCACATGCAACTTAGATCAATGCATACTATGGAAACAATGTAAAGACTGACAGATTGCCTTCTGTGGGTGGGGGGGGTGGAAGGAGGGAAGAAAGATTAGGGGGAAAATTGTAAAATTCAAAATAAATTTTTTAAAAAATATTTTTAAAAAGCATATATGGAAGCTCATTACTCTTTTGCCTACATTTCTGCAATTATAGCTGTGAGTTAAATTCAAGCTATATACTGAGATTACTCATCATCACCTCTGAATAGGAATACCATGAGCCAAAGAGAGGGTGATTCTTTAGAGTCATCCCCAAACTTGAATATAGATTAAATAAGCCTATTTAAGGTGCTAGACATAGATTACAATTACAACAAAGAAAAGGAAGCTTGAAGTTATATTTCCCAGAAGATAGTAACTAGCAATGGAAAAAGAATTAAATATGGAATCAGAAGATCTGGGTTCAAATTCTGCTTCTAATGCTACCTATATAACTTTGGGTTATTCACTTAATCTCCCTATGCCTCAGTTTCCTCATCTATAAAGTTGAACTAGAGGGCCTTTGAGTGCCCTTCTAACTCTAGAGCTATGACAGTCAATAAATATTTATTAAACTCCTCCTTTTGTATGTCAGGCTAAGTGTTGGGGATGCAAAAAGGAGCAAAAGATAGTCTCTGCCCTCAAGGAGTTAACATTTTAATTTGAGAGACAACATGCAAAAATGTACAAACAAGCTACATATAGAATAAATAGGAAATAATTAACAAAGGGAAGGTACTTGAATTAAGAGGGGTTGGGGAAAAAACTTCCTATAGAAGATGAGATTTTAATTGGGACTTAAAAGAAACAAGGAAGCCAGGAGATTGAGTTGAGGAGGAGAATATTCCAAGCATGGAGGACAGCCAGAGAAAATGGGCAGAGCTGAGAAATGGAGCATCTTGGTTGTAGAACCAGGAGGCCAGAGCCACTGGATAGAAGAGTTGGCAGGGGGTAAGGTATAAGAAGACTATAAGGTAGAAAGGGACAAGGTTATAAAGGGATCTGCTCTTTAGGAAAATTATTTAGGTGGTTGAGTGGAAAATGGAGTGTGGAGAGACTTGAGCCTGGTACATCCATCACTGTGTTATTGCAATAGTCCAGGTGTGAGGTGATGAGGGTCTGTACCAGATTGGTAGAAAGCATTAGAGGAGAGAAGGAGGCATATTCAAGAGATGTTGCAAAGGTGAAATAGATAGGTCTTGGCAAATGGAAATGGGTGATGTGAGACAGTGAGAAGTCTAGGATCACTCCTAGATTGTGAGCCTATGGGACTGAGAGGATGATGTTGCCCAGTACAGTAATAGGGGAAGTGGGAGGGGGGAAGGCTTTAAGAATGAATGATAATGAGTTCTGTTTTAGATATGTAGAGTTGAAGATGTCTACTGGACATCCAGTTCTGATGTCTAAAAGGCAATTGGAGATGTGAGACTGGAGGTCAACAGAGTGGTTGGGGCAGGAAAGGTATATTTGAGAGTCATCAGCATAGAGATAGTCATTAAATACATGGGAGCTGATAAGATCACCAAGTGAAGCTGTATAAAGGGAGAAGAGAAAAGGACCCAGGACAGAACCCTGTGGGACACCTAGAGTTAGAGGGAATGATCTGCAATAAGGATCCAGCAAATTTGTTACTTTGTCCAAAAAGGTCAATAAAATACTAGATTTCATTTAGAAAAGTTTTGGAAACAAAAGAGCATAATACTCGTATAAATTACGGTAATCAAAAAGTTGAATACATCTGTAGTTATGATTACAGAAAATTGAGCAAAAGTACTTCTTGCCAATATGGCCACCTGAACAGGAAGCAGGCTCTCATGTACCTAGTCTAGCAAAACACTGAAGTCTGTATCAGACTGAACAGTGATGAAGAAATCCAATGAACAGCTACAGTAAGTAACTTTTTTCGGCCCAGGACTGTACAAGATATCAGCCAGAATCTCTGGGAAGTTAGGAGAGCAAAAACAAAGACAGTTAATTCAGATTAGGCTTCTGGCATGACCAAATTGGCCATAAATACCAGTTTCTTGAAAAACTCTATATCCCAAAACAGTGGATGGTTCCAGGGCTACCAGAAAGTTTCAGAGTGGGTTCCTTGGATCTACCTAGAATTGGTATCAACCAACCGGTGTTGTATTGCAATGCTCAGACAGCCCAGAAACACCAACCATAGTTGAAAAGTATTACAAATCTAGGGATTGGGCGGCTAGGTGGCGCAGTGGAGAGAGCACTGGCCCTAGAGTCAGGAGTACCTGAGTTCAAATCCAGCCTCAGACACTTAATAATTACCTAGCTGGGTGGCCTTTGGCAAGCCACTTAACCCCATTTCCCTTGCAAAAACCTAAAAAAAGTTGATCCTCAAATCTAGGGATCCCCCTAAAGGAAAAGAAAATAACTGTAAATATCATGCATGTCTCCATTGCTCTTTGGGTGACTCACAGATTTAATTTTTTGGTGACTGTAGTATTTTATATTTTAGTCATACTTTAGAAGATTAGGATTGGATTTCTAAATCAGGGAATTTGTTGGATTGAAATGAACTGAAAGAAGGAAGTCTGACTGTTTAATATGCTATTTTTGATGTGAAAAATTCTGTCAATCAACTAGAAAATGCAAATTTAAGGTCTTTAAACTCAGGACTCCCCAAAGTTACAGAGAATAGGCAGTCTTTTAGAGTACTAGTCCCATTGGTATTTACCTGAACTACCCAATAGTCAGTCCAGCTCTAGCAAACATAAATATTGATTTGTTATCTGGGCTTCAAGAAGCTAGCCAATACTCACTAGGCAGCCATATTAATAAGCATTTAGTGCCAGCAGCTTCCTAAAAGTGTCTTTTATCTTGCATGTTAAATGAAAAATCCTATTGGAGACTTTTGCAGTTCTTTAGACTCTTGCAACTGTCTACAACTTGGAAGGAGTAGGAAGAGACTTGGTTGGCATATATTTTTCTTTTTGCCTCCGAGTTTCTAGGTATCTCCTACCTCTTTCCTTGCCCAGTGATTGTTAAGGCCAGTAACCATAATATCCAGGAAGTTGCTGGATAGGTAGTCTAAGGATCCTCTTTACATCCTAATCAATATATGGTTATAGATAAACAAATGTGATAAAGCTATGGGGATGGATGAGAAGTCTCTCTCTCTCATTATTCTTGAATTTTCACCGAAGTGTTTGTGATCTTTAGTGAGAGAAAAGCAATTATATCTCAACAAGGATGGAGAAAATCCATTTGTTGTACAGAAAAATTCACAATTGAGAATTTCATTTAAACCAGATCAATAAAGTACTATCCTAACTGCATGCAAGTATTGTGCCCATTGTTATCGGCAGTTCCATAATAGCATTAACAGTAATAGGATTGGACCTCTGTAAGTGTCACTTCTAACCTCTGTGTCCTTGAAAAAGCCACTTTACTATTCTATACTTTGGTTTCTTCCACTCTAAAATAAGAAGGGTAGAATGAAATGTTCTTTGTCCAAGGTCTCTTCCAGCTCTAAGTGCCACGACTATAATTTTACATTATAAATCACAATAGCATTTTATATTACACTGAATGCCAACTTCACTTTGACTATTGTCAGTACTGTGAAAAAATGTTCAATTTTCTTTACCAAATATGTTCAGGTCTTGCTGATTCCCAGGAACAGAGAAAGAAGTGCTTTCCTACTGGATGCAATTTCTTTGTTCTTTGTTTGGGAATGTATGAAAAGGACTTCTTTTTTTAATTCTAGTATATAATATTTGACATTGGTCTATTAGTGAACAAGCAATTATTAAGCCACAACTAGGAGCTGGGCATTATGCTAAAATTCTTACCTTCAGGGAGCTCACATTCTAACAAGGGTGACAATATGAAAGTAACTAGGTACATAGAAGATACATCCAGGGTAGTTCAAAGGGAAGCTCAGAGGGAAAGGACCTAAGAACTGGGAAAGACTTCCAGAAGATGAGATTTGAATTGAATCTTGAAGAAAACCAGGGAAACTAAAAGGCAGAGGTGAGAGGGGTGAGCATTCCAGGCATGGGAACAGCCTGTGCAAAGGCATGGAGAAGGGAAATGGGAGTATCATGTGTGAAAAAAAGCAAAATTAATATGGCTAGATCATAAAAAAGAGTATAGTATAAGAAGATTGGAAAGGACCAGCTTGTGAATGAATGTCAGAGGACTTTATATTTGACCCTGGAAGTAATAGGGAGCCACTGGAGTTTATTGCATGGCCCTGTGCTTTAGGAAAACCACTTTGGCATCTGAATGGAGGATGGGCCGGAAGGGGGAGAGACTTGAGGTAGGCAGACCCACCAGCTATTGAAGTAATCCAGATATGAGGTGATAAGAGCCTGCACCAGAGGGGTGGCAGTATCAGAACAGAGAATAGGGTATATTCGAGAGACACTGTAGTACTTTGGTCCCAAGATGTAGGAATGGAGTCCTTCCCCACAAATCTGCTCTTGACTCTCAACAATGAACCTGCTCCCTACAGGTTGAAAAAAGGAGAGGGAAGTTACCAGGTTGGCATATTTTTCTCTTTCTCTTCTTTCTTCTATCCTGTATGGCTCAAGAGTTTTACCCATTTAATCTCCAGTTTCTCATACCAGAAAATTTTGACAGTTGAGGCAACTATCTTTATAAAGTTCTCCATTCAGTGTCATCTACTCAGAGGAAGATCAAGGCAAAAATCTTTCATTACTCTTCCTTTCCTCATTTTCCCTGCTTTCTCCTCAGAGCCCCTTCTCCTTTCTATCTTCTTTAGGCTCTCTCAGTTACTATTATACCTCTCATCACACAAGTACCCCTGGAGATGCACACACTTTGTTTTTCCTCAGTATTCAGATCAGAAAGGGGAAGAGGCAAATATTACATCACTATGATGTACCAGTTGGAAAATGAGAGTTAAGACCATCTGATACCTTCACTTTTATTCTCGTGATGCTGAATCAAACAGGAGAAAGCAGAAGAAAATCATGAAACCATGCTGACTGGGTCCTTTACAAATTTACTAAATATAATTTTAACTGGACCATTACTGTTGTAAGGCAATCTTTTTATACCTAACTTGCTCTCCCACTCACCACAGTGGCTCTTGCAAACCTTTCCATCACTTCCTAAATGTCCCATGGCTCCCCTACTTGCACCCTTTCAGTTGAGAACCTTGCTTCATATTTTACTGAAAAAATTGGAAGTATTCATTGAATACTCCCTTTTTCCTCCTCCTCCTCATCTCACATCACCCTGAACCTTCTGCTTCCTTCTACTTCCCCCCCCCATCTCTCTCATTAAGAGGCAAATCTCTCCACATGCACAAGTGATTGAATTTCATCCCATCTTCTCTAGTAGATTGCCCCTGCCATTATCCACACTCTCACTTATCTTCAGTCTCTCCCTAATGATTGCTTTCTTCCATCTACAAATATGCCTATGTCTCCACCATCCTCAAAAAAACATCACTTGATCCTTCCACCCTGTCTTTCATGGCTAAATTCCTTGAGAAGGTAGTCTACTAAGGTGATGCATTTACTTCCTCTCTTCTCCCTCTCTTCTTAATTCTCTACAGTCTGGCTTCTAATCTCATAATTTCATCAAAACTGCTCACCAATGATCTCTGATTGTCAAATCCAGTGGCTTTCTTTTCTCAGTCGTCATCCATCTCTGAAACATGTGACTATTGATTGCCTTCTCATTAATACTCTCTTCTCTAGGTTTTCAGACACCACTCTCTCCTGGCTCTCCTCCTATCTATCTGACTATTCCTTCTCAGTAATCCTTGCTGGATCTTCATCCTGATCATGCTTGGTAACAGTGAGTGCCCTACAGGACACTGTCCTGGGCCATCTTCTCTTCTATCTATATACTATTTCACTTGGTGATCTCATCAGCTCTCATCAATTCAACTATCATCTCTATGCTGATGATTCTCAAATTTCCTTATCCAACCATAACCTCTCTGTTGACCTCTAATCTTTCATTTCCAACTGCCTATTGGATATCTCAAACTGGATGTCCTGTATATCCACATATCCCAAACTAAATTCAATAACTTTTTCCCCAAAACCTTCCTCTCTTCTTAACATTTCTATTATTGTTGAGTATATCACTATCTCCCCAGTCATCCAGGTTCATATCTAGAGGTATCTTCCTTGCCTCCTCACTCTCTCACTTGTCTTTATGCAATCTGTTGCCAAGACCTATCTATTTTACCTGGGTAACTGCTCTTACCTCTCTCTCCTCTGACTCTGCTACCACCCTGGTACAGGCCCTCATCACCATATACCTGAACCATTGCAATAGCCTATTGGTGGGGCTGCCTGATTCAAACCTCTTACTCCAGCCCCTTCATTTAGCTCTCTCTAAAGTACAGGTCTATGGGGGCAGCTAGGTGGTACAGTGGATAGAGCACTGGCTCTGGAGTCAGGAGGACCTCCTGAGTTCAAATGCAGCCTCAGACACTTAGTAATTACCTATCTGTATGACCTTGGACAAGTAACTTAACCCCATTGCCTTAAATAAATAAAAAATTAAAAAATAAAGATTTATCTATATCATCTCCCCTTACTCAACCACTCTGGCTCCGAAATCACCTTCATAATCAAATATACAAAATATTTTATAACCCACCTCCCTTACCTTCCAGGATTTTTGCCTCCTCAGCAAATACACTTTGAATTTTTTCTTTTTCTTTTTTTGATGTCATTTGATTTTGATTAATCAATCAGCAAACATTAATTAAGTACCTACTATGAGCTTAACTTGCAAAGAGAGTTTTCAACATTCATCTTTTTGAAGGCTTTAGATTTCTACATTTTTACATCTCCCTCCCTTCCCTATCCCCCCCCCCCATGACTGTGAGTAATCTAATCTAAATTGTATCTTGTACAAGGTACTCCTTGATCCTGTGACACTGGCCTCCTGGCTGTTCTACAAACAAGAGGCTCTATCTCCCAACAGTGCATTTTCACTGGAAAGCCACCAGACCTGGAATCATCTCCCTCTTTGCACATGCCTCTTGATTTCCCTAACTTGCTTCAGGTTTCTGCTAAAATCACACCTTCTATAGGAAGCCTTTCTCTACCCCTCTTAACTTGAATGGCTTCTGTCTTTTGATTATCTCCAGTTTTTCCTATCTGCATCCCATTTGGATAGAATTGTTTGATACACATCATCTTCCCCATGAGACTTGAAAGCAGAGACTATCTTTTGCTTTTTGCATTCTCAGGATGTAGTGCAGTGATTGACATATAGTGGGTGCTTAATAGATACTTATTGATTGACTGACATAAGTGTAAAGGTAAAAGTGACCCAGAAATGAACATTCTGGCTTCTTTGAAACTTCAAAGGTTTGGTTAAACAGAGAATTTTGATGTGGCTTATATCATGTGAAAGTGCTCAAGTTCCCCAGCTCCCCACCCCTGTTTGTACCAGATGTAAGGAACTATACATCTCAGCTCTGCTATTATTATCTGGGTGATCTGGGCCAAATTACTTGCAATCCAATTGGAGAAGCATTTATTAAATGACAGCTTGTAACCAGACATGGTGCTTGATGTTGAAGATGCAAAACCAAAAGGAAACTCAGTCTCTGCTCTCAAGGAGATTATATTCTACTGGAGGAGAGGGGGGGGGGGAGGCATGATACAACATGTGGACGATATGGGATAAGCTGAGTAGAGAAAGAGAGTACTAAAAACTTAGGGGATCAGGAAAAGATCCTATAGGATATTGTACATGAACTGAGTATTGAAAGAAGTGATTTTAAGATGCAGAAGGGAGAAAGAAGCTATTAGTCAATGGTATCATCCTAGAGTACTGAGATCTAGATGGCTCACTCATGGTGATTTTAAACAATCAGCAAACATTAATTATCTACTATGTGCCCAATATTAAGCACTAGGGATATAAAAAGTGGAAAAAGATAGTCCATTCCTTCAAGGAGTTTACCATCTAATATGAGAGAGAAAATGTGCAAACCAAACAAGGTGTGTCTGTGTGTGTGTGTGTGTGTGTGTGTGTGTGTGTGTGTGTGTGTGTTTATGTTTGTGTGTGTGTGTGTGTGTGTGTGTGTGTGTTATAGGAAATAATTAACAGAGGGAAAGCCCTGGGATTAAGGGGATTAGTGAAGGTATCTTTTGGAAGCTGAACTTTTATTTGAGACTTTAAAGGAAACCAGACAGGACAGTAGTCAGAACAAAGGAAGGAGAGCATTTCAAACATGGGGGACAGAGAGAAAGATAAAATACCTGGAGCTGAGAAATGGAGTATCTTGTTTATGGATCAGCAGGAAGTCAATGATAGTAAAGAAAAATGTTACACACCAAGATTAAATGTGTGTGAACTACTGAATCCTGAATAAAAGAATGAAAGTGATTCAATAACATGATGTCATAAATTCAGAATATCCTAGATTATCTGTTGGGCATATCAGCAGATATATTATCTGAAGATAAAGAGACACCTTGTCCAATAGGAGTTTTCCAACTTAAACATGTACCCCAAGGGACATCTGGAGCACCTATCCCTTTTCAAGGATTCATGGGAAAAAAGGTGGTTGAGATACAAAGTAACATCAACTTTTAGACATGGCCAGTGTGGGAATATTTTTTGCCTAACCAGGCATATTTGCTACAAAGGTTTTGTTTCTTTTTTCTTTTTTTTCCAAAGGGGAAAGAGGTAAAGAAAATAAATGTTTAGTATAGAAAATAATAAAATAAAATAAAACTTTTTTTTTAAAAAAGATGTGAATAAAGTATCCACAAGCAGGGTCAAGATGGTAGATTAGGGGCAGCTACCCAACTCAACCCTCCCAACATTTCCTGCAAAATAACTTTAAAGTAATGCTTCAAATCAAATTTTGAAATAGCAGAAGCAACAAAAAAGTCAGAGTAAAATATTTTTCAGGTCTTAGAAAACTTAAAAAGTTTAGCAAAGAGAAATTTGTAACACCAGGATGGAGATCTGGTGGAGCTCTATCTGGAGCCCACACATACAGTAGGGGCAATAGCCATCACAGCTCCACAACTTCAGGAACTCTTATCTCAGAAATAGTGAAGGGGTTGGACAAAAACTCAAAAAGAGATTACAGGGGACTCTTCTGTCACTGTATAATTGGTGCTGATTGGAAACTGTACTGCACAGAAACAGTTTGGGGTTTCAGGTTCAGGGCAGAAAGGAGCACTGGCACATGCAGCTGCCAGGAATCAGGGCTCCTTGGTGGATAAAGATCAGTGTTCAGACCAGGATGGCAGTGATAAAACCTCTCCCAGGGTCACACCATCTTGGAAGCAATGAAAACTTGCAGATCCCCAGAACTAGTTCTGAAATCAATAGCATGAAAAAGCCTGAAACTCAAGACAGTAGCTCTCCATCCTCAGGCAAGCAGAACCCAACTTTAACATAATGTTCAAAGTCAAGAAATAGACTGGAAAAATGAAAAAATCTCACAATAAAAGGTACTAGAGTGGCAGGGAAGATTCAGACATAAAGGTGTAAATTGGAGGGGAGGGAAATGAGAGTGATACAAGAAAATTATGAAAACAGAATTTACAGCTTGGTAACAAGAGGCACAAAAAATACTGAAGAAAATGCCACCTTATAAAACAGACTAGGTCAAATGGAAAAAGGAGGTACAGAAAGAAAATAATCCCTTAAAATTTAGAATTGGATAAGTGGTAGCTAATGCCTTCATGAGATATCAAGAATAAAATAAAGCAAAAAGAATGAAAAAATAGAAGAAAATCTGAAATATCTCATCGAAAAGACATTTGATCTGGAAAATACATCAGGAAAAGGAAACTTGAGAATTATTAGACTACCTGAAAGGCATGATCAAAGGAAGAGTCTAGAAGATGGGTAAAATAGAAATTGGAAGAATCTACTGAAGTCCTCCTAAAAGAGATCCCAAGATGAAAATTCCCAGGAATATTATAGCCAAGTTTCAGAGCTTCCAGGTCAAAGACAAAAATCCTTCAGGCAGCCAGAAAGAAACAATTTAAATATTATGGAGCCACAGAAAGGATCACATAAGGTTTAGTGAGTTTCATGTTAAAGGAGCAGAGGGCTTAAAATATGAAATTCTGGAGTCAAAAGAGCTAGAACTACAACCAAGAATCACTCCCCAGCATAAAATTAGTATAATCCTTCAGGGAAAAATGTATATTTAATGAAATTGATGACTTTCAAATATTCTATGAAAAGATCCAAACTGAATAGAAAAGTTAACATTCAAACACAAGACTCAAGAGAAATATAAAAAGGTAACCTGGAAAGAGAAACCATAAGTCTCAATAAGGTTAAACTGTTTCCATTTTTATATGGGAAAATGATATATGTAATTCCTAAGATCTTTATCATTTCTAGAGCAGTTAAAAGTAGTTTACATAGACAGCATGATGTGAGTCAATAATGTTGGAATAATCTCCAATAAAATTAAGGTAGGAGAAAGAGGAATGCACTGGGAGCAGGGGTAAGGGAGAAGTAGAATGGGAAAATTTTCTCACCAAAAATTGATGTGCAATGAAGAATAGTTACAATGGAGGGGGAAATGGGGGAAGTGGCAGTCAGTACTTGAATCTCATTATCATTAAAATTGGTTCAAAGAAGGAAATATATAGATATATATACATACATATATATATACATACATATATATATATGTATGTATATATATGTGTGTGTGTGTGTGTGTGTGTGTGTGTGCTCTGCTAGGTGGCGCAGTGGATAGAGCACCGGCCCTGGAGTCAGGAGGACCTGGGTTCAAATCCGGTCTCAGACACTTCATAATTGCCTAGCCGTGTGGCCTTGGGCACGCCACTTAACCGCATTGCCTTGCAAAAAAACCTAAAAAAGGAAAATGTATATAGCATTCGGATCTAAATGTCCCCTGACTTCAGCTACCCTCAGTCTTCCAGGAGTCTAGCCATCCAATTCATCTTGGGGGCAACCTAAGACACTAAGGAATATCTTCTAGGAGGCACCAAGAGAGATGCTCATAACTTCACAGGAAGGAGCAATTAATGTCCAAAATGAAGGCTCACCTCTCCTTCATGTTCATTCAAGTGATCAGGGTCAAGTTTGATTAGCCCCTCAATATATTTGGGATAGAAATGCTGCTTGGGGTAGGTGGGTTACTGAGAACTGATAAAAAGCCATTCAGCTTTTATTTTGCTTAGATTTTCTCCATTAAAAAATAATCTCTGAACAGGGAAAGAGAGAAGAAAGATGGCTAATAAAATGGTGATAACCAATAATAAGTAGGGAAATAGTCAGAGAGCACTTTGCTGCCCCTGATGATCCATATAAGCTACTTCGTTAGGCACATGTGATTGCTGAGCTTGTCAGTGATCTTTGAAAGATCATTGAGAACATGGTAGGCACTGCAGGATCACATCCGAAAGAGGGCCTGAATTCATGCCATATGAGTATCAGCTGAAAGAATAATCTTTAGGTGGCACAGTGGATAGAGCACCGGCCCTGGAGTCAAGAGGACCTGAGTTCACATCCGGCCTCAGACACTTAATAATTACCTAGCTGTGTGATCTTGGGCAAGCTACTTAACCCCATTGCCCTGCAAAAACCTAAAAAAAAGAATAATGTTTAGCCTCTAGTAAGGATGATCTGGACGGGGGTTGGGGAGGGTGTTGACAAGTATCTTCAAATACTTAAAAGGGACCCAGTTGGCCATCTAATCCAACTCTGTACCTTAAGAATTCTCTCTATGGGGGTAGCTAGGTGGTGTAGGGAATAGAGCACCAGGCTGTCATATGGAAAATGATCTCCAGTGAGAGGGAACTCCTCATTATCTAACCTATTTAGGGAATTACCTAAGAAGGAAAACTTTTTTCACTTGTATAGCAGTAACCATTAGGAAGCTTTTCTGTGCATGGGGCAGTTAGGTGGCACAGTGAAGAGAGAGCAGATAAATATGGAGTCACGAGGTCTAAAATTCAAATCCAGCCTCTGACACTTCCTAGCTGTGGGACCCTGGATAAGTTACTTCACCTCTGTCTGCTTCAATTTCCATATATTAAAATGGGGATAATAACAGCATCTACTTCCCAGGGTTGTTGTCAGAATCAAATGAGATCATAATTGTGAGGTGTTTAGCACAGGTCCCGGAACATCATCAGTGCTAGATTAGATTTTTTTTTATTAAACCTAAATCTGTTTTGGGTAGGTTCTACCCATGTTCCTGGTTCTGACTTCTGACCCAATCCCTCTTCTACAGTTTCCACAACAAACCCCTCAGAAATCACACCAAAGACCAGGCCTGTAGGTGATTCTACTCTGAAGCCTACTCCCAGATGACCACCTCTCCCAGAATAGGATTTCAGTTATGGCTCAACCATGCCTCACTTTCTTCCCTCATCACTGGCCACCTCTTCCAAAGCTTCCCCTCTGCTTCCAGTTTTAGGACCATAAACCAGGAATAAGTCAATTCTGTTGTTGTTCCTAGAGAGAGTGGGTTAATCTTCCCTTTACTGGTCCCATTTTACATTTCTGTACCTCCTGGACCAGAGTCCTCCTCCCTGGCTACCTCTTTGCCATGTGTTTTGCTCCCTTCATCAGAATGTAAACTCCAGCTGAGCTTTGAAGTATATGCTTGTAATCTCTGCTGTTAGGGAAACTGAGTTGGAGGCATTTGCTTTGCTCAAGAGGTCCAAGCAATAGGCAGCTAGGTGGCATAGTGGACTGGATGCCCACTTGTCTGGGATATTTGTGGGGGGCGGTTCTTAGTCAGGAATGGATCTGACCATTTATGGCCTCTGAGGTTTCTTCCAACACAGAAATCTGGAATCCTATGAATTATCATGGTCTGAAGTCATTTAGGGGTTTTAGAGGCTAGATTTGACAACTGAGGAAAAATTGTCATTATTGTAAAAGCACCCCCCCCAGTGATCTTACAACACAGAATATTGTCAACAATTAGCCAAAAATTAAGCCAGCTGTCTTCTCTTCTCACCTCTATTCATTTATATTTGCTACCCACATACGAGATGCCTGCTCTTCTCACCTCTACCTCTTTGGAAAGTTTCTCAGGTTTCATCAAGGTCTTTCCTGATCCCCCACTAGATGATGCCATTTAAGCCAAACTCCTTTGGATTTAATTTTAATATTTTCTGCTGGGAGCAGCTAGGTAGCACAGGGGATACAACACCAGCCCTGGAGTCAAGAGGACCTGAGTTCAAAAATCCGACCTCAGACACTAAATAATAACCTAGCTGTGTGACCTTAGGCAAGTCACTTAACTCCATTGTCTTGCAAAAAACATATATATATATATTCTACTGGACTTATTTTTGTGGCTATTGTTTTCCCCAGTGGAATATGGGCTATTTGAGGGCAGAAACTGTTTCATTTTTGTCTTAGTATCTCAAGTGAACACAGTACAATGGTTTGCTTGATAAATGCTTATTGAAGTTGCCTTGGATGAATGACTGCAAGGCAATGAGACTGTAGGAAAAGATGAGGACTGGCTAGACTGGTGACAGCCTGAGGATGATGACTGTTTAAGATGAAATGGACCTTCAAGGTCATCTAATCCAATCCCCCCATTTCCAGATGTGAAAACTGAGATCTAGAACATCAAGTTACTCTTTGGATGTGGCCATAAAAGTGACTCTGTCTCTTTCTTATATCAAATCTATTATGATGTTCTGTGACTTGTTCCTTCAGTAGGCCTCTCAGCTTTCCCCCTAAGGTCTCTTGCATTCTGCCACCAGCCTCCATGATTGCGGATGCCCTATCTGCAGGCATCAGAGACTATGGTGACACCCAGAGAGGGTATATGGGCCATCTGTGATCTGAAGGCAGCAGGGTCCCTGACATAGGGAAACACAGCTGAGAATCTGGGATTTCCTCCAAACAGTGTAGCATTAGGGGAAGTCATTTACAAAGCTTTGAGCCAACTCTCCTTACCTCGGTTGAACACGGACAAGTAGAGGTGAGCCCAGCTGCAGGATGCAGTTCTATGTTGAATAATAAATGCTTGTTGAATGATTGAATGAGTGAACTAGCAATAATATTGGATAAGAGGGAACAGAATGATACTAAGGAAATAGAGCTAAGTTCCCCTGAAGGCAAACCACTGTTTCTAGAATGATGGAGGCTGGAATTTCATCATGAGAAATCCTACTGAATACATAAGAAAGAAATGAAATGTTATGCAAAGCATATGGACTCATGGCTATGAAAGCCCTCTCTGATGATTTTGGACACCTGAACCAAGAGACAATTGCACATCTGTTGTAAAAAAGATTCTACTGACCTTAAATAATAGGAAATATACACATGAAGGGTGAGACTTGTGCCCAGAGAATTTCCAAGACAAATACTGCCAACATAAACTATTTACCCAAATAGCAAGCAGTAGCAAAACTTTGAACCTCTGAATAAGCTTGTAGATTTTTTGACTTCTTAAAAAAATATGTTGATTTTTTAATTCAGATTTTAACAAACTCCCCCCCAATGGGCATTTCCATTTACATGGTAGAACAGTATAGAATTGCACATGAAATCTCAGATTTCTAAATATTTCACGTTATTCAGAAGTGTCCTGCTTATCTGTCCTTTTTTTCTGGCCTTCCTTCTGTTTTCCTCTTTTTTTAAAAAAAAGATGTCCTAATGACCCTCTTTTCCTTCTTTTCCTTTTTCCACCCTATTCCTATATCTCTTCATACTTCCAACCCAACTCCCAATTGGGGGGAAAAGGAAAAAAAACTTATGATGGAATATGCCATCCATATCCAGAGGAAAAAACTATGGAGTCTGAATGCAAACCAAAGCATATTATGTTCATTTTTTTAA
The DNA here is from genome assembly GCF_037893015.1 of Macrotis lagotis. Lineage (NCBI taxonomy): Eukaryota > Metazoa > Chordata > Mammalia > Peramelemorphia > Peramelidae > Macrotis > Macrotis lagotis. The sequence goes on from NC_133666.1 coordinate 31,087,257, forward strand.
AACTTCTTTTATGTTTTTTCTTACTTTCTTACAGTTTTTCCCCTTTAGTTCTGATTATTCTTTCACATAATGACTTAAGGAAATATGTTGAACATGATTGTACATGTACAATCTATGTCAGATTACTTACTACCACGGGGAGGGGGAAGGGAGGGGAGGACAGGAGAAAAGGTGGAACTCAAAAGCTTACAGAAAGATGAATGTTGAAAACTATCTTTGCATGTAATTGGAACAAAATAAAATAACATAAAAACATAAAGATAGGTAGCATGCTTCCTCATCAGTCCTCTGGCACTGTGTTTGATTATTGCATTGATCAGAGTTTTTTAGGATTTCAAAAGTTTTTCTCCATAGTATTGTTATTATTATGATTCTGCTCACTACATTCTGCATTAGTTCATATAGTTCTTCCCAGGTTATGGCACAGTGTTGTTGATGTTCAGTTGTGTTGGACTCTTCATGACTCCATTATGGGTTTTTTTTTCTGGCAAAGATACTGGTGGAGTAGTTTGCCATTTTCTTCTCTGGCAGATAAAGATAAATGGAGGTTAAGTGATTTGCCCAGAGTCACATAGCTAGGAAGTGAGCCTATCCACTGAGCCACCTAGCTAGCTCCTATGGTACAATAGGATTCCATTATTTTCATATATGATAATTTGTTCAACTATTCTTCAGTATATGGCTATTTCCTTTGTTTCCTTTTTTTGCCAACAGAAAAAGCTACTATAAATATTTAAGACATATGAATCCTTTCAGTCTTTCTTTTATCTCTGAAGTATTTCAAAGTACTTCAAAGAGAAATATAGTAATTAAATTGCTAGGTCAAAAGTTATGTATAATTTATTGGCCATGATAGAACCAAGGTTTTCTTGACTCAGCATCCCTAACTTTCTCCTACCATATGTTCATTCCTGATCCCAGCTTTTATGAATCAGCTTCCTGGCTGGGGGTCATAAAGGGTCCACCTGGTTGATCCACATGCTCCATCCACAGAACATTCACTATCATCTTGCCGATCTGGTGATGTCAAATGGCACTTGCATTTGTCTAACTATTAGTGATTTTGAACATTTTTTTCATTTTTGATAGCTTGAATTTCTTCCCTTGAAAACTGCCTGTTCACTTCCTTTGAACATGTATCTATTTGGGGAATGACTCTTGTTCTTACAAATTTGAATCAGTTCCTTAAAGTATCTTGGATATAAGACCTTTATCTAATATAGTTGCTACAAGAGTATTTTTCCTCACCTACTTGTTTCCCTTATAATTTTAAATGCATTGGTTTTGTTTGTACAAAAAGTTTAAAACTATATATAATCAAATTTTTCATTTCTCCTTTGGTGATCTTCTCTATCCCTTGCTTGATTATGAACTCTTCCCTTATCCATAGATCTAAAAGGCAATTACTTCTTTGCTGGTCTAATTTGTTTATGATGTCATTCTCTTGTCTGTCATATTTTCATTTGGAGTTTTCTAGATATGACTTAAGATATCTAGATATCTTATTATGAGGCTCTCTTAGCCTGGATTCCTTGAGGCTTATCAAACATTATCGCACAGTATTCATTTATTTCTGCATGTTATGTACCTAATATGTCCTAGTAAATGTTCTCTCTTTTTATTGCAGCCTTATCTAAAATCATGCATATTACCCTTGCTTTTGTTTAGTTTGCTTAAAGCATAGTAGCTTTTTTAAATTATACTTTTTTTAGTTTTCTTGAAGTGTAATAGATTCCACAGTTTTTTTTAACTATTTCTAAATCTTGATATTTCAGGTATGTTTCTTGTAAACAACATATTGTTAGATTCTGCTTTCTAATCCTTTTGACTGACTTATTCTGTTTTATAGGTGAATCTTTATTCTATTTTTTACTTTTCCTGCCTCTTTACCCTCATATTCTTTACAAAGATGAAGGAGGAAAGAAGAGATTGTCTAGCTTTCAGATGAAGAAATTAAAGCTATAATAGTCATATGAAAAAATGCTCCAAATCATTATTGATTAGAGAAATGCAAATTAACACAACACACCTATCAGATTGAATAAGATGGCAAAAAAAGGAAAATGATCAGTGTTGGAGAGGATGTAGGAAAATTGGAACATTAATGCACTGTTGATGGAGTTGTAAACTGATCAAGCCATTCTTGGAGAGCAATCTGGAACTATCACCAAAGAAACTGATCATACCCTTTGACCCTGCAATGCCAATACTAGGCCTATATCTAAAAGGAATCATAAAAACTGGGAAAAGTCCCACATGTTCAAAAACATTTATAACAGCTCTTTTTATAGTGGCAAAGAATTGGAAATTGAGGGGATGTCAATCAATAGGGGAATGGCTGGACAAGTTTTAGTATATGAATGTTATAGAATATTATTGTTCTATAAGAAACCATGAATGGCTGGACTTTAGAGAAGCATGGAAAGAATTACAGGATCTGTTGCTGAGTGAAGGGAGCAGAAGCAAGAGAACAACATTATGGGATGAACAACCTTGATGGAAGCAACTCCTCTCAGCAGTACAGACAGAGATCAAGGATAAAACTGGGAGACCTGTTATGGACAATGCTATCCATAGGAAAAAAAAAACAGTGGAATCTGAATGTATACTATGTTCACTTTTTTAAAAACTTCTCTTATGTTTTTCCTTCCTATCTCCTGGTTTTCTTTCTTTCTCCCTTGTCTTAATTCTTCTTACACAAAATGACTAATATGTAAATATGTTAAACACAAATGTACATGTACAATTTTTACCAGACTGTTTGCCACCAAGGGGAGGGGGGAGGGAACAGAGGGTGATAGAAAAATGTGTAACTTACAAATTTGCAAATGAATGAATGTTGAAAACTACCATAACTTGTAATTGGAAAAATCCAATAAAATATCAATTAAAAAAAGAAGAGATTGCCTAATGTCCGTGCTTTATAAAAGACATGTGTTTCTATTCTTTTGCTTTTCTCCTCTTCTTTCTGCCATAACCTGCTGATAAGTTTTTACTCTTTCTTCATTTCCTTTTAATTCCCGATTCATGCTCCCCTCTTGATGTTGGGGTTTATTTCACTGATGATCATTCTCTCGCTTTCCTTAAATCCCACTCTCCCAGTTCCCAATAATTTCCTTGTTGAGTTTAACATATTTCTAAAACATAATCTTTGTATATGAGTGTTTGGACAGTCTACATTCCTTTGTCCAGTTCCTATGAAAGTGAGGCCCATGTGATACCAGTCAGTTTTCCTCCATTCTGTATACTCTTTGTCTCATGTATTATGTTAAAGAGTAATTTACCTCCTCTTCTTCTTCCTTTCTTCACCAGTATAGTCCCTTTTACCTCTCACATACCTTCCTAATACCATGAAAACAGAACAAAACCACCCTCTGCCTATTCTATTTAACTTTCTCTATGATCCTTTAAGACATTAGCTTTCTGAAAGGACACTTTCTTTTTCCCCATTAGCAGGTAAGCTAGTACCTGCCAACTAATCAGATTGTACACCTTTCTCTAAGTTTCTCTTATCTCCCCAATTTCCATTTCAAGGTGTCTACTAGGTTCTGGCCTTTTCATTAGGAATACCTAAGATTACTCTATTTCATGAAAGATCAATTTTCTCCCCTCTAGGATTACACTTGGGTTTTCTGGGTAGATTGTATAAATTGTTATCTTTTGCTTCTTGAAATACTGTATTCCAAGATTTCTTCTCCTAATTACTGGTAGTATCCAATCTTATGTGATTTTGACTATGGGCTCCTCAACACTTGTGCCATTTCTTTTTGACTGCTTACAGCATTTTCCCTTGATTGGAAAACTCTGGATTTGGGCTATAATGTTCCTGGGGCTTTTCAGTTTGGGACTTCTTTCAGTAGATTCTTTATATTTTCACTTTGATGTCTAGGACTAAGAGATGGAGGTAGGGTATTCATTTTTAGGTAGTCTGATGAATCTTAGATTTTTCTCTTCCTAATCTGTTTTCTTTCTTTTGTTTTTTTTTTTTTTGTGAGGCAATCAGGGTTAAGTGACTTGCCAAGGGTCACACAGCTAGGATGTGTTAAGTGTCTGAGGTCAAATTTGAACTCAGATTCTCTTGACTCAAGGCTGGTGTTCTAGCCAGTACATCACCTAGCTGCCCCTGATGTTCTCTAGGTTGTTTTTGATAATATATACATTCTGTTTTCTTGTTCTTCAATCTTTTGATATGGAACAAAATTTGTTATTGTCTCATAGAGTCATTTTGTATTTGGCACATTCTAATTTTCAGAGGGTTCAATTCTTGGGTAAGGTTTATCTCTGTCTTAAGATATGAACTCTCCTTGCCATCCTGATCTATGGCCACTGGACCCAGATGGTTCTGGAGGAGAAAGTGAGGCTTACAGTAACATAGTGCAGCCCCTAGCTATTCCATTTAATATCTCTATTCCATTTCTTTCAGGTACTTTTATTCCTTGTAGCCAGGACATTCTTTCTTTTGGTTTTACTTGGTCTCCAACCTCAGTTAGGGGATTGTGTTTGAGTCATAGTGCTCTTCCTTACACCTCCATGGTGTGGATAGGCTCTACTTGATCCTGGCTAAGACTAGGCTTTGCCTTTTGCAGAAATTGTCTTGCCTTGTTTCTTCTTGGAGCCCATATTCCCTGAATCCTGATAAGACCCTTTATCCAGTCATGGATGAGACTCCTAAGTTCCCCTATGTTGGGCACTCCTCTGGCCCTATCTCCTGCCATGGAATGGGTCCTTGGTTTATCCTAAGTTAGCCCTGAACTGGTGCTATTTCATGCTGGGAGAGTGGGCTGCTCACAGTTCACCTGAGGCCTACCCTAGCTTGTCTCTGTTCCTTCTCTGCAGGTTTCTGGCAATCTTTTTGTAGTCCTTGACTTAATAAAAGACTTTGTAGCTGATTCTCTTTGGTTTTCTTTATCATTATTCATTCTGGTTCATTTTTAGAGCTCTACTAGGGTGTTAGTCTAATAGGACCAATTTCTACCACTGCAATATGGGCTTAGATAATTTGGGGGTTTTTTCCCCTAAAAGGGAATGAAACGCTTCAAGGACTTGATTGGCACAAAGAGCCAAAGTACAAGCTGTGCCTTCTTTAATTCTGATAGCCTCTGGCCTTATTGACTTGGTTTCCCAATCAAATAAGGGTATAAAAAGACTCCAGGTGGAAGATGTGACAAGGAGGACTTGAATCCAAGCCTTGCCTTCTGAGAAAATAGCATTAGTAGAGACTTTTTTGTTTTACTTAGGTCAGGGCTGTCCAAAATGCATGCTGACCTCAGTGTGATTTTATGTGGCACCCCCCCCAATGGGTTTACTAAATGCTTTAGTAAATGAAACCAAGTTACCACAGAGCTCTCACTAAAATGGCAAATCAAAATATATTGTCTATTGTTTCAATAAAAACTTTTTTGGACAGCCCTGACTTAGGTTACAGGGGCAGCTAGGTTATACAGTGAGTGGATAGAGCACTGGCCTTGGAGTCAGGATGGGAGTTCTAATCCAGCCTCAGATACTTGCCACTTACTAGCTGTGTGACCTTGGACAAATCGCTTAACCTTGACTGCCTTGCATCCAAGGCCATCTCCAGTCATCCTGATCTATGGCCACGGGGCCCAGATAGCACTGGAGGAGAAAGTGAGACTAGTAACATAGTACAAGTCCCCTCACTCAAATTCAATTCACTTGCTTGTCATGACATCACCTCCCTGATGTCATGGTCTTCTTCCTATAATGAAAGACAAACATCAACTCAGTTGTTGTTCATTTGTGTCTGAGTCGGGCTTTTCTTTGCAAAGATACTAGAATAACACAGTATATATCTGAGGCTGGATTTGAGCTTAGGTCTTACTGACTCCAGGGCTGTTACTCAATCTACTTGGTTTGTTTAGGGGTTATTTTTAGGTTTTTGCAAGGCAATGGGGTTAAGTGGCTTGCCCAAGGCCACACAGCTAGGTAATTATTAAGTGTCTGAGGCCGGATTTGAACTCAGGTACTCCTGACTGTAGGGCTGGTGGTCTATCTACTGTGCCACCTAGCCGCCCCTGCTCTATCTACTTGGACACATAGCTGCCCAACACATTGTGCTAAGTGCCATAGAGAAAGAAAAAATAAAAACAGACCCTGCCCTCAAGAAACTTACATTCTAATGGGGGAACAAATGTACATAAATAAGTACATACAAAATATAGACTGAGTAGATGGAAGACAACTATCAGGAAGGACAGGAAAGGTCTCCTACAGGGGATGTTGTTTGAGCTACGTCTTAGAGAAAGGTGACTGGAGATGCTTAGAGGAAAACATGAGGAGGGGAAATGTGCTTTTAGGGACTAAAGTTTAAGGAGACTGGAAGGGTAGGAAGAGGCCTTGTGGTAAAAGAGCTTTAAATGCTAAGCAGAGTATTTATATTTGATCCTAGAAGTAATAGAGAACCATTGTGATTTTGTGTGTGCGTGTGTGTGTGTCTGTGTGTGTGTGAGAGAGAAAGACAGAAACAGAGAGACAGAGACAGAGAGAGACAGAGAGACAGACAAAGAAAGACAGATAGACAGAGACAGATAGAGACAGAGAGACAGAGAGATATGTTTAGACTTGCACTTCATAGAAAGATGAATTGAAATGGAAAAAGTCTTGCAACAGGAAGACCAATTAGCAGATGGCTACAATGGTCTAGAGGTGATGTGGTCCTGAATTAGAGTGATCATCATGTGAGTGGAGAAATGTGGATGCATGTGAGAGATGGAGAGAAAGCATCAACAAGATTTTACAGCAGATATATGGGATGATTGAGAGCAAGGAATCCATGGATGACGTTGAGGTACCAGCCCTGCATGACTGGGAGGATGACAGTACCCAGAACAGAAATAGGCAAGTTTTGAAGAGGAGAAAGATTTTTGGGGAAAATAATGCACACTCATTTGACCATGTTGAGTTTGACATGTCTACCGGACATCAAGTTCAAAATGTAAAATAGGCAGTTGGTCACAGCTGCCTGTGTACCATCTGGTAACTTCCCATTTTAACCAATTATTCTTGCTAACTAGATGCTAAGCTCAGTTGTTTCTATATTTTTGAGAGCAATCAATGCCCTCTAAATTCTGGTGCTCTGAAACACCAGTTACCACAGTCTAATTACAGTATTGGGGAGGAGAGGGTGTTCAAATAACAATTTAACAATTTACAATTGTCAAATAATTAACAAATTGTCAAATAACAATTGAATTGAAATTTATATGTCTTGCTCTGCAATTTCCTAAAAGCAATCTAACCTGATTTCCTCTTCTTCAATTCTGGGCCCAACCAGTTTTCTGTTTTTTTCCCAACTCACTTTCCATTTGCAATGTATATCTAAGGGGCAGCTAGCACAGCACCCCCTCACTCAAATCCAATTCATGTGCTTGTCATGGTATCACCTCCCTGATGTAATGGTCTTATTCAAAACTGAAGGACAGGGGCAGCTAGGTGACCCAGTGGATAGATCACGGGCCTGGAGTCAGGAGTACCTGAGTTCAAAACCAACCACAGACACTTAATAATTACCTAGCTGTATGCCACTTAACCCTATTGTCTTGCAAAAAACCAAAAACCAAAACAAACAAACAAAAATGTATATCTAAGATATTTGTATGTGTTTATTGTGTATGTGCATATAAAATATGTGGTAATGTATTACACATTTATACTTGTTTATGAACTTGATGGGATGCTTATCATAATCTGAGCAATAAGCATTCTTCATTCATTTCTTTCAATGTGGATAGTTAGGCTAAACTCTTTTGAGTGACTCTAGATCTCACAGGGGAGGCCCTTCGACATCTGAGGTCTTGATGTAATCAACATAATGTTTCCAACCAGTATCATCTAGAGGAGCTCATCATCCATTGGAAATCAATCTCTCCTCATCTTGGACTCCAGTGAATCTATCTGCATTGGTGAATGCCTTTGATGAACATCGTGTCCTTTCTTTAGGCCTTGCTCTTTGTTAACGATTAGAAGGTTGTTGAACAAGTTTATCTCTGGTGTTACAACTTTCAAGGAATCATAAGGAATTTTGGCATGTGCATGGGAGACATATTGTTGAAGCTGAAAGCAATGTTTTGTTCTGCCAAATTAAATATCTTTTTATTACACCAAGCAATGAGCAAAATGGGATCTTATATTCTCTCCATCTTTCAGTCAATCATATTATGGAAAAGATGTGATCTATTGTGGAAAATCTTTGTGAAAGCTTGCTAGTTCCCTTCTAACTCCCTCATTAAGGCTGCCTTTACTATGTGTATAGATCATTCTCACAACACTTGTATATAGATGGGAAAGCAGGCCTTTAGGTTCCAAGATGTAATCTTGGTTGCCTTTTTCTGTGAGTTTTTTTCTACCTTTGTATCTTCTCCTACTTCAGATACCTTGTAATTTGATTTTTTAGAACCTTCAAACCTATGGAAAAATGTTTTTTAGTGATCCCTAGTTTCTCCATGAAAGAAAGACTTCTTTCTTCATATCAACATTCTTCTGATGTTGTCCTGTGGCTTGGAATCATGAAACATTCTAGTATTTAGTTAAAGACCACCCAAAAGGAAATCACATAACCCACTTAACAAAGAATTGGGCAGGAAAAGTAGTATAAAGGATATCATCAAAGAAATGTATGATTTTAAAGGAAGATGGGTAGACCATGTGACAAGAGGGAGAAATAACTGATAGCCCAAGTGTTCCTCTGGTACCTGCATGTTAGGAGAACTGGAGGAAGGCCCTCAGCATGATAGATCCATGCAAACCTAGTAGAGGACATGACTAGAGTCTCACAGGATGGACAGATATGGATAGATTCCAATCTGTTTCATTAAGGTGAACAGATTACAGAAAGTTGTGGTGAAAGAATATCTAACCCTGCCTCTATATGGAAGTTAGACTCATTTTTCCTTAAAAACTATTGAACTCCACTTTTTAAAACTTCTGTTATGTATTTTCTTTTTTATCATGGTTTTATCCCCTTTAGTTTTAATTCTTCTTTTTCAAGATGACTAATATGGAAATATGTTAAACAGGATTACACTTGTACAACCTATATAACATTGTCATTGCCTTGGGGAGGGTGAGGGAAAGGAGGGTGGTGAAAAAGTGTGGAATTCAAAAGCTTGTAAAAGGATGAATGTTAATAACTACCTTTACTGGCGGCTAGGTGGTGCAGTGGATAGAGCACTGGCCCTGGAGTCAGGAGGACCTGAGTTCAAATCTACCCTCAGACACTTAATAATTACCTAGCTGTGTGGCCTTGGGCAAGCCACTTAACCCCATTGCCATGTAAAACAAAAAACAAACAAAAATAATAATTACCTTTACTTGTAACTGGAAAATAAATTGATTAAATTTGAAAAGAAAAAGTACTGAACTCGTCCTTGACACATGAATGATTGACTCATGGGACTAAAGGCTAAGGATGGTGACATCACTTCCTGGTCATCTGAAGAAAAGCAGCCCAAATTATTTCAAGTGTGCTCTGATACTTGGCTGGGGTAAAACAATGGGCAACAGAGGCAGGTAAAGGTGAAGGTGAAGCTCTGCTGAGTATATCACCTTTTGTTAACTGCTGAATGGGATCTGAGTGTCATTTTGTTCCAATTTCAAACCTAGACTACCAGAACACTAGCCTGAGTAAGGCCCAGTCCAGAATAGGCCTACATTTTCCTCTGATTCTGGGGAGACTTACCTCCTTTGGTATGCCCCTGTCCATTCCTGTTTATAATAATAATAATAATGCAAAATGAGAGCTAACTTCAAGTCTTTGAAGAACTATCATGTGCCAGAGGCCTGACAATTCCTTTCCTACGTGTTCATTTGACTCAAGAAATATCCTATGAGTACTGCTTTGTAACTGTCCCCTTACTTCTTTTTTTCTGGCAAGGCAATGGGGTTAAGTGACTTGCCCAAGGCCACACAGCTAGGTAATTAATAAGTGTCTGAATCTGAATTTGAACTCAGGTCCTCCTGACTCCAGGGCCGTTGTTCTATCCACGGCATCACTTAGCTGCCCCAAAGATTGTTCCCCTACTTCTTAAAAAAATTCAATTTCAATGTACTTTCAGGTCTTCATTTTTCTTTCCTACCCTTTCCTTGACTTCAATTGAAAATGCAAGGGAAAAAAAAGACAAAACCCGTTACAAACATGTATAGTCAAGCAAAACAATTTCCCAAATGAGCCATATCTAAAGAAATGTTTCATTCGGTACCTTGAGTCCATCACGTCTCTATCAGGAGGTGGGGAGTATGTTTCACCATTAGTTTTGAGGAACTGTATTTCTGACTCTCTACTTTTAATCTTGTTCTCAGAGTTAATTTTCTGGAAGTTTTCCCAGTCCTCAGTCTCAAGTTAGTGCTTTTATATTGCTAACTTTCTTCTGGAATTTATTTCCTCAATCCTTACCTCTGATTTTGAGAGTCCTCTGGCTTCTAATCTTTTCCTACTGTTTCTTCCTCCAGGTAAATTTTCTCCATCCCCTCATGAACGCAGGTGGAGTGTGAGTCTACTCCTGGCTACATAATGAGAAGACTAAAAAAGAATAACAATGACTTAGACATCTGGGCATCCAGAATGAGAAAAAGGAGACATCACGTGCCAGGCAAGATCGACTATCTACCACCAGTTTGACCATCTGATGGCAGCCCAGGACCCTGGACCTAAGAGCCTTAGAAATGGCAGTGCTCTTCAAACCACCAGCCCCAGCCCGCACAGCCATTAATGAAGGGAGACATTATTGTAGAGAGGGGGCTCACCTTTCTCTTCCCCAACTGCCAAATGGACCAATAGAAGGCTAAAGTGTCTTGGTAGTAGTAGTAGCACATCCCACTTCACCTCCCCTGACCACCATTTTCACTTCCAATGCAACTCACTAGAATTCTCCTGGAAAGCAACTGTGGAGAAGGGACCAGTCATCCCAACCAATTGTCAAGGAACTGCCACACACACAGGGCAGGAGAATCAGTCTAGCCCCATGAAGGACAGGAGGTAGCATGGGTCACCACTATCTTCCCTTCTACCCTGATAGGGTCACCCTAGGACCAAGAACCCAAGAGAGACTTGGGAATAGCAATGCTTCCAGCTCAGCGTCCTCAGCTATCATTCTGGTGGAAATTCAACCTGGCTACTGCTCCTGCAATGAGTATATAACAGACATGGCCATTGAGGGCCCAGAAAGGAATGAAAACAAGCTTTCAAAGTCCTTGAGTGTAAATGACCAGTGTAAATGACATTAGAGAAGTATTACCATCTATTGCTGCAGAGTGCTAAGGACCATGGGATTTTTTCATCTGACTTGCAGCATGTCAAGACACCTGCCTAGAGTTAAATGTGTAACTTTTAAGTTGGTTTCCCTAACCTTTGACCTCAAACTGGCAATTTTAGTTGTTGTGGAAAGTCTTACAACTCTGAACATTGCTGTTGTTTTTGTTGTTTAGCTGGTTCAGTCATGTCAGACTCTGAGACCCAATCTGAGATTTTCTTGGCAAAGATACTGGAGAGGTTTGCCATTTCCTTCTCTAGCTCATTTTACAGAGGAGAAAACTGAGGCCAATTGGTTGCAGTGACTTGTCACACGGCTGCTAAGTGTGTGAGGCTGGAGTTGAACTCACAAAGTTGAACTCACCTGACTCCAGGCCTTGTCCTCCATCCACTGCCGCCTCACCTACCTGCCTCCACTCCTTTGGTAGAGAACATTATATGTAATAGAAAGAGATCTGGATAGTTGACTGGAAGAGCCTTTTTGAATCTTGCTTCTGCCATTTGCTCTCAGTGTGACCTTGAGCAAAGAATGTCAGAGTCAAGAAGGGCCTAAACAAAGATCCTCAAGGATTCTACAACATACCCAATAAATTGCTTATTCCATTTCTGAGCAAAGGCTTGCCATTAAGGACAATCTACTACCTTTCAATCAAATGAGATTTTAAAGATATTTCAAACCCTATGTAAATGTTGAAGAGGCAGTGTGGGATGATGAGTAGGGCAATGGCAATAGAATCTGGAATAACTAGGTTAAGATATTCATTAGGTCTGTGACGTTGGGCAGGTCATTTAACCTCTCCCTGTGCCTCAGTTGCTTCATCTACATAATGAGGGCATTGAACTCAATGGATTCTCATTGCTCATGAAGCTGATTTTGAGCTTCCCAACATAATTCTTTGAATGAAGGGAAGTATATTTGTGAATTTCCATGGGGAAAACTAATCTCTTTAATACTGATTGAATATAAGAGTTAGAAGGGCTCTTAGGGTTGTGGAGTTAATAATAATAATAATGTTTGTCCTTCATTTTTTTTTTTAGGTTTTTGCAAGGTTTTTCCCATTACATCAGGGAGGTGATGCCATGACAAGCACATGAATTGTTTTTGAGTGGGGGGGGGCTGTGCTAAGTCACCAGCCTCCTGTTTTCCTCTGAATCCATTTGAGTCCAGTGGCCAGATAGGAATCAGGATGACTGGAGATGGCCCTGGATGTGAGGCAATTGGGGGTGAAGGCATTTGCCCAAGGTCACATAAGTAGTAAGTGGCAAGTGTCTGAGGCAGGATTCGAACTCCTGTCCTCTGGACTGTAAAGTCAGTGTTCCATGTACTGCATCACCTAGGTGCCCTTTTTATGTAGTGAGCATTTGTGAAAATGGTGCCTTTTTCATTTTCTAAGTGGGTGCCTTTGAGCAGGAAAGTTTCCTTCTCTAGGCCTCAGTTTCCTTCCTTGCAAAATGAGGCAATTTGGACTAGATGACCTCTAAGTTCTGAGAGTATGGTCTTCCAGTTTGTCCTCATTTTACAGAGAAGGGAATAGAGCCCCAGACATGGGAAAGGACTCGCCTAAGGTCCAATGGGGTGTTGGAAGCTGGGTCAGAACCGGAAGCGTATCTCTTGGCCCACACTGCTTCTTTTCCATGTGTAAGGGGTCTGTCCGGAAATGATATCCCTGAGGATCTTGCCTGGCTGACTGGAATCCAAACACTGGGTGCTTAATCCACGGTGGACTGGGCTCGGCGCCTCCAGGCTGGATACTGCCCTCCCCGGCGGCAGGGGGCTGGACTACATGACCTTCCTCCCACTCACCCGGCTGCAGGGGCGCTGCTGAGGCGGTCCCTTTAAGAGCTCCGGCCGCGAGGAGTGGGCGGCCGCTCGATCAGCCAATGGCGGGCAGAATTGGCCTAGGCCCCGTCCCCCTTCCCATGAGCCCTCGGGAGTGGCCGGGGACAACAAACGGCATCTGGTTCGGGGGGCGGATGCGGCGGCATTGGGGCCAGGGAAACCATGGCACTAGGCGCCTGGCGAAGGGCTCCCATGCGCGGCAGCGGCAGCTCGAGCCCCCGCAGCCCCGCGCGCGGGCGGCTTCTCTGGCTACTCCTGGCCGTCGGCGCCTGCAGCTGGGCGGGCGCCCAGGACGGTGGCGGAGCCGGAGCCATCGGGGCCATGGAGGAGGAGATCGTGTCCGAGAAGCAGGCGGAGGCGAGCCACCGGCAGGACAGCGCCAACTTGCTCATCTTCATCCTCCTCCTCACCCTCACCATCCTCACCATCTGGCTCTTCAAGCACCGGCGGGCCCGTTTCCTGCATGAGACCGGCCTGGCCATGATTTACGGCGAGTGCCTCCCCTCGGGCCCCCAACCCGCCTCTGCGCTCTTCTCGGGGACCCCGGGGAGGAGGGGCCGGAGCGCGCTGGGGAGATGTGCCTCTTTGCCAAGGAATCGGGGTTCCCTTGCGGGGGGGGCGGGGGCGGGGTCTGGACTCGAGGAGCCCCCTCGTCCGATTCGACCTCGCCTGGTCTTCTCGGCTCCCTGGCCTCGAGGTGTCTTTTAGCTCTCCCTGGGTGGTCACACTTGAAGCCAAGGGTCCCCGGGGAACCCCTGTGTGGATCCCTAACAGTCAGCTGGGTCTCCTCAGCAACCTGTTGGGCGCAGGCTAGTGGGAACTTCCCTAGACCCCCCGCCCGAGGTTCAGGTTGGCCCAGGTCAGCGCACGAAAGAGTTAAAAGTTTTCCCAGGACGCTTGTTACTACCTAGAGATGCAGACGGTTAATCTAAAACTAATTATAAGCACCACACATCTGCAGTCATGAGATCCTTAACCCTTTACGAGGGCTCTCTAGAGCTTTCGGGCTTGGCTTCCCCGCACCCCCCTTTCCTTTCTTCTTTTTCTTAACGGGGGAGGAGGGCAGGAATGGCCAGAGGCCCCCTTGGGAGAAACTGATCTATCTCATTCCTATACTGCTGCCTCTAGAGAGGTATTGTTGTCTGTCTTAATCAAAGATGACTCCAGTGAGCGATCACTGTCTAGATGGGTCTTTGTTTATGTCTGAAGAGGTCGTTGTCGACAAATAATCCCTTCTGCACAGCATACAGGTGAGATTGTTTTTTTTTCCTCACTTGTGGCTGTGGCAGGGAGCCCGCTAATGTTTGCCCCTTTGCCTCAGACTCAAGTCAGTTGAAGACTTTGGCTCCCAAAGAGCCACTCCATTCATGAAATGTTTACCTCTGAGTATGTATCTCAAGGAGGATAAGAAAAGGTAGTTCTCTGTGAGTTTCAGAAAAATGCACCCCCCCCCCCCAATCATTTTCACTCCTAAGGTAAGGATTTTCTTACATTGGAACACAGCATAGCTTTGGAAACTTAGCTAACTTTTCCTTCTCTTTGCCTTTCTAAAGACACGAGAGGGCACGATCCGATCCGTGGAAGGCTTACATAAAACTTTAGAAATTGTGCAGTCTAACATCTGGGGAGGGGTGGGGGGGGGTCTCAGTTTACCATGTTCCCTAGCTTTTGCATAAAATTGGATCTTCCATATTTTGAATTTTTTCACTTTAATTTTTTTAATCCAAGTAAATAATCTAGATAGCTGGATTTATACATCTTGCTATAAAATGCTCAGTCTCTATTATCATGACTAACATTTATTGGGTACCTACGGTGTGCTAGAAATAACCCCCAGACTGTAAGACAGTCTACTCTACTTAGCCAGACAGAATGAAAACACACACACACACACACACACACACACACAAATATCATCTACTGATTGCAGCTGCCCGTGTACCATCTGGTAACTTCCCATTTTAACCGATTATTCGTGCTAACTAGATGCAAAGCTCTGTTGTTTCTATACTTTCGAGGTGCCATCAATGCCCTCTAAATTCTGGTGCTCTGAAACAATATAAGGTTCTATATGTTAAATGCCAGATTTTCCCTTCTTAGGAAATCTGGATTTTCCTAGGTTAGGCTGGCTGAAATTCTATAAATGCTCAGTTGTATGTTGGAAGCATAAAATCTTTCTCTGATCATTTTAAAATGTTGCATTAAAAAAACAGGTGGGTCACTTTTAACCTTTGCTAACTGGATAAAGATTAAGCTCACAGAACCAGGGAATTTTAGTAGAAACGATTAATTATTGCATTTGCTGAGAACATAAAATCAGACAAAAGCAAGGAAAGGATGTCTATTCCTCTCTGGGTTTTGGGAGGGGGCGTTTTTTTTCTCTTGCAGTGCCTAATAGAAATACACTAATTTAATTTTCCATGTAAGAAGCATTACTCAAAGCTAGGGGAGAACAAACAGGAATAGGGCTAGGTTTTTAGCATTTTAAAGTTTAGGGGAATATAAGACAGGTTAAAAAAAAAATCTTCATTTTTGTTTAAGTGTTTTGGAGAGGACCAGAGAGCTGTGAGGGAGAAGCTCCTGCTGGGAGGGTCAGAAAAGGCTTCTTGAGGTGCCTACCTAGTTTGGACCTTAAAGGTGGGGATCAATTTCCACTCTGGACTGGGGACTGGAGTCCACTCCAAATGTGCAAGGGCTCTCCACTGACTATTCCCCCTTGTCACTTGTTTTTCTTTGATGACTCTCTAACCTCTCAAGGTTTCTCAGTATGTAAAATGGGGATTAGTGATATTTGTCAATCTTTCTGTCTCTGAGGGTTAGGATGAGCCTGGATGAGAGGTTGCAAAAAGCTTTCAGATTCTTAGTGCTACACAGAGTAAGCTTGGTTTGGGTTTTTCTTTGAATCCAATTGAGTCTCTTTCCCAGTTTTTTCTTGTACCTGTCACTTTTATTCCTTTCTTGCCTACCCTCTATTAAGATTGAACCCACTGATTTTTTTTCTCCCTTAGCTTCGAGTCAGTTTTTCTATTTGAATTCTAGAAATTAAAAGGGATAGGAAAACTCTTTAACTCTGCTTTTCTCTTGAAAAATAATATTTTCTGTAAAGACTAGAGATTAGATAAACTAATGGATTAGTTGATTGTCCATATTATACCTCAAAATCTAAGCATTTGAGTATTTTTGTTCATTTAGCTAGCTTTCTTAAAGAATTTAACATTGTCACACTTAAACAAAAATTATTAAGTTGAGCCTTACGTTGATCTTCCACTGTGATAAGAATGTCAGTTTGCCTATATAAATAGTAATAAGAAGGGTTAGAACAATTCTTTTTGTTTTAAGCTTCAGGCAACCTAAAGGTCACTTATTGTGATTTATTGAAGATTGTTCCGAGGGTAACAAAAATTGTAGTTCATTTTCTGACTATTCTCTCTGTCTTGTTAGACTGTGAGATCTAATCCAACAGCCTTAAAAAATGAGTAGATCAAGGGTGTGTGGTGTTTGTGTGTGTGTGTGTGTGTGTGTGTGTGTGTTAAAGACTATAAAATGTTATCTGCTTTGGCTGTGATCGATGACCAAATGATAAGATATCTCATCTTGGGCATCTGAATCTTGATTTCTCCTTCTGCAGACTGGAACAATGAATTGAAATCAACAGGATGAAATTTAAGAGGGATAAATTTTTGGCTGGGAAAAAACCCTCACAAATTGTCCGAGCATGGGAAGAGGGGGAACCTGTCAAATGAATCATGGGTGGGGGTGGAAAACTAATTTTTAATATGATTGCACTATGAAATGGGGAAGTCATGCAGTGGAGTCTATGAAAAGATGATTTGTAAGATATTTTCTCATTAGGTAATCTTCCTGCTCTATTACTTATATGCTGCTCTAGAAATATTGGGGTTAGTGATCTGTGATATTACACTGGGGAAAATTACCCATCTGTCCATCCCCTGCTTATGAGGATGTCAGGTCCTCCGACTTAGGAATTGAGCAGTAATTTCAAACATGTTTGTATTCCTGCCCGAGTACTGATTCTGAAGCCCCGGCTTGGCTAACATCATTGATTTTTTTTTTTTTTTTTGCGTTGAAAACCAATGAAGTTTTTAGGGGATTTAAGGAACCGGTTGATGCCTACAAGGAGCTCACAAGCATTCTCTCTTTTTAAATTCCAGGGCTTTTGGTTGGCTTGGTGCTTCGATATGGCGTTCATGTTCCGAGTGATGTTAATAATGTGACATTAAGCTGTCAAATGCAGACAAGTCCGGCTACCTTATTAGTGAATGTTAGTGGAAAATTTTATGAATATACACTGAAAGGAGAGATCAGCTCACATGAACTCAATAACGTGCAGGATAATGAAATGCTTAGGAAGGTAAGCTTCTAGTTTTGAATTTTTTTTTATTTCTAGCAGCAAAGTGATACAGAAGGGGAAAAAATGACCCATGTTTTTAACTCAATGAATTCTTAATATACACAGAAAAATGTCAGTTAGCTATATAATGCTTAGGATATTTTATTTTCTAATTAATTATTTCATTAAGTTTTCAATTTTGACAAGTGTTCCAAATATTTCTAATCTGCCTTCTTGCCTTAATCTTTCTTTGATTCAATTGTTGCAATGCTTCAAGATGCTTAAAAATAATAACTCCTCATGCTGTAGTATTTGACAGTTTATCAAAGAACTCTCCTCCCAACAACCTTATGAGTTAAGGTAGTATATGAATACTACATCCCCATTTTTCAGATGAGGAAACTGAGGCACTGAAATGTTAATGGAGTGCCTTGTCCAAGATCACATGGCTAGTAAGTGCTAAAAGCCAGGATTGATATCCAGTTCTCTTTTTTTAAAACCAGTCATTTCCTGATATATTTCTTCCCCTCCACCATTGACCCTTCCCTTGGAACAAAGGAAAACAGTTAAGCAAACTGACTGGCAAAGCAATCATGTCTGGAAATGTAGGCTACATTCGACACACATCCTTATGTGTGTCTTCCATCTTTCCAGCACTTATTTCACCACATGTACTGCTGTATCAGTTCCTACCATATGGAGTTTTGAGAATGTGGATTCTATAGGGGACTGAGTTGACTCTGTCCTGTCACTTCCCTCTTCCTTTTCCCACTATGCATAGGCACTCCAAAAGTTGTTTGCCTCTACCTCCATTTCCCATTCCCACCTTGGTCCCTTTCCCCTAGCTTTTCTATGCCACATTTGCTGGGGTTTTTACTTTCTCCCCCCCCCTTCCCTTAAATTTTCCAGTCTTCTTCCCTTTGGTCAGCAAAATAACCAAGGATCCATAAAAGAAGAATCCACTGAGTGCTTGTCACAGCATTCCTTTGAACTCAGTGTCTTCTCTGTTGGAAACTGGCTAACATTGTTCCCCTTAATTTCTTTCTGTTGAATTTTATTTGTTTTAATGATGAAGTGGCCACACAATAAGTTAAAATAACATACTTATCATTTAATAGTAGAAGCTTTTAATTTACTTTGTGGTTTAGTGTGAGGGCTTACAAAATATTTTTATTTTGAAGAACTCAAACCTTTTTTTTTTCACCTTTTTAAACAGGTAACCTTTGATCCTGAAGTATTTTTCAATATATTACTTCCTCCAATTATCTTTTATGCGGGATACAGTCTGAAACGGGTAGGTGCTTGCTTCTGTACTTAATGGGTGCTAAGTGTTTTTTGAATTCAGTTGATTTTCCTATGTACATGTGCTTGAGGATCTCCCTAGTCTCCCTAACTCTTCTTTCTCCAGCCCCCTCTCATCTTTTGCTTTTTTTCCTTTTCTCTTTTTTTCTTTTTCTCTTACTCTTCTTCTTTTACATCCTCTTTTTCTGTTCAGGCCCTCACATTGTTGCCTTTTTGACTCTTATAATGCATGGTATATTAACACCTGAGTTTTGAGTTTTTGTTGTCAGCCAGTTGGTATGTATCTCACAAACGTTGATCAAATTGAGTAACCAGAGATTTTGTTTTTTAGAGGCATTTTTTCCGAAATCTTGGTTCGATCCTTGCTTATGCTTTTCTGGGGACAGCCATTTCTTGCTTTGTGATAGGGTAAGTATTTGTAGCCTGAGATAATTAACCTGGATTCCAAGATCTATCTAAATGTGATATATGTATCCATGTACCTACATTTGTGCCTGCATCTATGGCTTGTTAGAGCATTGTATCTCTGAATGTCTTTGTGGTACAGTGTTTTCAGTTCCCCTTTTGCTCATATTTCTCAAAAGACTGGACCATGTTTCCATGTCCTAGCGATAACATGAGTTGAGATCCCCTAGAAGATACTTAACTGGGTTTCTATTATTCTCTATTCTCTGTTTGTGTCTGAGTTGTGGATATTTGTACCCAACAGGTCAATCATGTATGGCTGTGTAACCCTGATGAAAGTGACAGGACAGCTTGGAGGTGACTTCTACTTCACCGATTGCTTGTTGTTTGGTGCTATTGTATCAGCAACCGATCCAGGTAATCCTTCTGGGAGCCCATTCTGTGTCTAGTTTCCTTTTTGGCAGTGTGGCTCATATGTTTCATTTTTTCTTGTAGGTTTTCTCAATCCAAGCAGTAAAAACCACGGTCTGGGTTTCTCTGTGGCTTAAGCACATACATTGATTTACTTGTACTTTATTGACTGTTAAATTGGATGCTATTTAAGACTCAAAATATTTTTTTATGTAGTACCAATTGTGGTGGTACGTGTCTTTTTTGCCTGATAGTGGGAACTGGGTTAAATATGTTCGTTAAATTGGTAACATCTAAACAGTTCTTCCACATTCCTAGGAGAGTAGTCAACTAAAATCGTTGCAATTGCAACTTCTGGCTTTAGAGTTTCCGAATGACAAAGGATGTGAAATGATGGTTGCAAGTCATTTGTACCAAGTACACTTTTAACTCTACTGGGTACAGTTTAATTGTGTTGGGAGGCTTTTGTTTGCCTAGCAGAAAATGCTTCTCCAAGATTGGATTTATGCTTACTAAGAGGTGTTTAATACAGTCTTTCCAGTCTACCCTCCTACGTGCTAGTGTTGCAGGGTCAGTTTAATTAGAGTGAATGGGATTGTAGACCTTCACTTCCAGCCTTAGTTTGGTGGACAGCCACATTCCATTGAGGGATAAAGGAGGCAGGAAGCACAGAGGCTGAGGTTTTCAAGGGCTCAGTCAGAAGCTTTGCCTCTATTGCATCTTTTGGTCTCATTTGGAAGAGACTTGTTCCCCTTTGCCTTTTGACCTTGGAAATGACCTCTCTCACTATCTTGAAGTCTCAAAATGTGGTAAAGCTTAAAGTTACCTCTGAGAAACTCTTTAGGCTTTATGGGAAAGGGAGGAAAAATGTCTCCTTTTTTCTGGTATAAGTTGACCTTGGATTAAAATCAGGCAGGATGTTTTGAGGCCAGCAGTTGGTATCATTTACCATTTTAAGATGGCGCTCAAGTGATTTTCTTGAAGACCTCCAGGGCTTTCTTCTTAACGTTCGTATGTACAGGTATCAGTACAAGGTTATCTTAGCCCAGAAGGCTCAAACCTTATGGCTTTCTGCAGCCAGCAGTTTAGTTGGTTGTTCTTTTCCAGGAGCCAGCAAGCACAGCCTCCCTTACCGAAAGAGAATTGCCCATACTCTTCCAATTCTCGAGGCAGTCAGATTACTTATTCAAGATGATCTGTTTGGCCTTGTTGTTTCAACCTCCTGTTTTTTTTCCTTTGCTTGTAAAAAGTAGCTAGTGGGTTGGTTCAAACAAAACCCCTTTTTCTTGACTCTTCCAGATAGACATCTTTATGTTCACTTGAAGTAGACAGACATTCTCCTCAATCTTTGCCTTGGACAATGGGACTAACCTTGTCATGTTGCAGCAGCTCACCTTAAGAGAGGAGAGTCATAGGTTACTATTTAATATTCTGGAAGCCACGCTTGGTCCCCTCATGCTTTGCTATTATGCTATCTGTATGTTCCAGTTGAAGTACTTTACAAGGGAAATTGCATCTTTTCGAAATGCTGGCTTCTCCATTTTAGTTGCCTTTGGTAGAGGCTCTAGCATTTTTGGACTACATTAATCTTTCATGGTAGCCTTGGTTTATGCAGCAAGTGGGCCGTGCATGACTCAGCAGTGGAGGTTATAATACATATGGCTTCAGTCTCTTCTTATTTCTCTAGGGTTTCCATATAAGTAGTTTTTTCAATGTGGGTGAGTTACTTTGCTGCCTCCCTCTCTCCCCAAGGCAGTAATGAATCAGTATAATTGACTTCTTGTTATAGTAAATAGCCCACCTGTTATTGTGGCCATTATCCTTGGTGGAAGATTTTGACACCAACCAAAAACCAACCTTGTTCTTGTTTTCCCTATTGTTCATGTAAAGCATTGTTCTTGATATTTGGATGCCTTATAGAGAAAACAAACTAAAAGGTAAAGTCCACAGTGGACTCTCTATCTGTCTGTCTGTCTGTCTATCTATGTATCTATGTATCTATGTATCTATCTATCTATCTATGTATCTATCTATCTCTGTCTCCCTATCTCTCTCTGTCTGCCTATCTCTTTCTATTTTTCTGTCTTTATACAATTTCTACAATGTAGAAGGGAGATGACTACTTGCTATAAAACAATGAATAAGATCTAGATGGAAAAGAAAGATGAAGAGATGTTTTTGAAGCTCTTGTTCTTTGTGTGGTTCTACTCAGTCCTCCTGAGTATTAAGAAAACCCAATTCTTTTAAGCTGCTTTGGAGATGGGAAAAGAAATTTTTGTGTGCATGCAATTGAGAGGATGGTGTTTTTGATATAATAATATAAAAAGAAATTTTGGCACCTAAATTTGTGTTATACATTGTCTCAGAATTTTGTGAAAGAGTGAATTTCTGGGAAAATGATTCAAGTACCTTTTATTATAAAGAAAATCACTTGTGGTAAGTATATTGACAATGATCATTCTTAAAACATTAAAAAATTCTTGTCTTTGTCAGTGACTGTTCTCGCCATATTCCACGAACTTCAAGTTGACGTTGAGCTCTATGCGCTTCTCTTTGGGGAGAGTGTCCTTAATGATGCCGTTGCTATAGTGCTGTCTTCGTAAGTGTGTTGGGTTTTGTTTCTTAAAACTTGGGTTCTGAGTGTGAAGTATTAGGGCATAAGAGCCAAAAGCCACCTATATAAACCAAATGTAATCTGGAGCAAAATATTTCTAAGCTGCATTATCTAACTTTATTGTTTGAAGTTGCTATCCTGATGTATCTCCCCCCTCTTTCCATAATAGATAGATTAAAAATTCTGTGGTCCTCCAATACATTGAATTCCCTCCACTACTGACTAAGTCCCCCAAGGTGCTCTGGATCTGTTCTTTCCATATATGGGTGGGGGGAGAATAGAGGAGACAGAAGCCCATATATTTTTTTCTTTCATTCCCTTTCTTCCTCAGGTTTCACCTTCTACATATGATAGCACTAATTTCACCAGCCTAAATACTGTTTTTTGCCTTGCTGCCAAATGGGAAATCATTCTTTGGGCATTGGCTGTCCTGTACTGGTTTCATTTCCTCCTCTTAAGTTTTGTCATTTAGAATTTGGGTTTTAGATTTCAGGGAGTATCGTTCTAGAAGGCCTTCCCCCCCATCTCTCTCATTTTCATCCCTGAATTTTTGCAGCTGTTCAGCTAAGACTAATTTCTTATAGAGATTCAAACAGTTTCACTCCTTTGGAGAACCTCGATGCAGAATCAGAACTGTGCACTAATTAGGAGTAGGAAGAACGAATGCTGAGGCTTCTAAGGCACTGTTTTTTTCTAAGGCACAGTGTTGTTTTCCAAGTTGCTAAAAACAACATATTCTTTGTTGTGGATGGAATGCTGTGCATTAGTTGCTGAGGGAGATGCATCCAGCCTCTGTCCTCATGGAGCTTTCAATCCTTTTAAAGATTCCAGTTTTCTGGACCATTTGTTTAACTCAGCTCACGGATGCTGACTTCAAAGAGGTGAAGAGAACAGGGGAGAGCTAACTTCTTGATTGTCCTTGTTCCCAGAAAATGTCACTGACAAAACAGTCTGTCTTTCTCAATGGCTTCAGGGCTTGAGCGTCGTGGGGGGGGGGGGAAATAAAAACAAAACCTGTTCTGACTCAGATATACTCTCAGCTTTTTTTTCCTATTTAAAACCAGAAATAATATTTTAGAACAGTGGATTTAAAAGATCATCTGTGAAGCTTTGAGGTATGATATAGAAGTAGAAATGTTGCAAAGAATCATTTTTAAAAATTCCCTTGTCATTATTGGCTGGGTGTGTCTGAAGAGGTCCTCTTTGAAGAACACCAGCTAGAATAATAACTTAAATTTCTTCAGCACTCTGAGGTTGGAAAGGTGCTTCCCTCGCTTACCTCACCCCTCTCTTTCCCTGCCACTGTTCTTCCCATTTTAGAGCTGAGTGGATTCTGTGACCACTTGACCACTGAGGAATAAAAACTCAGGCCTCTGTAAACCAGTGTTCTTTACCTCACACCCCAGTGCCTTTCGAGAGGCTGCATGATTGTCTTAACCCAGTTGGATAAATGAATTCCCATCTCAAAGCAGGGAAGAATCAGACTGGAGCAGGGTTTCACTGCCCCCAGGGCATTGAGCGCTTTTAGCAGCACCCTTCATTTGCTTTTTGGATAGATCCAAAATCCCAAGTCTGGGATGGCTGGGTAAACCAGTTTAGATGGATTGGCCCCCCTCTGATACCAGCATCCTCTGCATTGGAGGAAGGGGAGCTGGGCCTGGGTCTTCCAAGTGAGAAAAGCTAAAGGAAGCCATTGAGAAAAGCAGTTTCAGGCAGCTCAAATTATGTCCGTGAGATAAGATGTTTGCTTGATGGTGAAAAATCTGAGCTAAAACCAGTCTGGAGGGCAGCTTTTGTAATGAAAGAAAGCCTTCCATTTGCTTGTAACCCCTGGTCAATCTTCATTTTCCACTGACATTTTGTTTTGGGGTCCTTGGAAGTGAGTATATAGATGATCAGGGTGATTCATTTTGATCACCTATATATTCTTTGACAAGGGAAAAGCTGAGGGAAGAGCAACCTTTTCAAGCCAAATTATAGGTGTTTTATTGGAGTCATTACTCTGAAAATAGCCCTCAGGGAAAGGAAGCAGCCCTTTCTTATCTCTGGTCAGCTGTGGCCCAGGCTGTTATCCTGAGTGTGTCTCTTCATAGTGGAGTGACCCATACCATTAAAAAAAGAAAGAAAGAACATACATTAGTTCATTAAAGGTTATTATATAGTTATTTGAGCAAGATGATGTCTCACCATCAAAGACTATTATATTATTTTGAAATGTTTCACTCACATGTTTACATTTTTAGTTTTGAGTCAGTATGAAATTTTGATGTCAGCCTCCATTTGCCTCAGTTTTGTATATTTGGTCTGGTTTTTAAGCACATTTTATTGACTTAAACTGGTGGTTAGAAAGAAAGTCTTGCCTGTTCAATAGACCAAGCATTTTTATACTTGTAATCAGAAGCATATCGCAACAGCCACAGGGCGGATGATCGAACATGTGTTTTGTCTGTTTGGAGGGTGCCCTGGCCACCCCCTCACCTACCTATTACTGATGAATCTTCTTTGATAGCCTGAACTGACAGGACATTTTTTCTCCCTATAGTAACTAGTTAACTGAACCCAAACCTGATTTAAGAATAGAGTGTCATCACTGGGGACCTAGATTTTGCTGTTCAAATCTGTGTTTATTTCAAAGGGTGAATGCTGCCAAAGTCCTGTTGAGCCCAGACTTGGGT
Organism: Macrotis lagotis; assembly: GCF_037893015.1. Taxonomy (NCBI): domain Eukaryota; kingdom Metazoa; phylum Chordata; class Mammalia; order Peramelemorphia; family Peramelidae; genus Macrotis; species Macrotis lagotis. Next base: position 31,112,118 of record NC_133666.1, read on the forward strand.
CAGAAAGTTGAGGTAGGGGTGACTTCCCGTTCAGTGAGGGGTTTGACTCTTATGGAGGGACTTGAATAGTTAATATTCCAGTGGGTTAGGGAGAAATGGATTCACTGGAAATGCTGCCAAGTGGATTGTTAGACATACTTGAGCTCCGTGAGCAGTCTCCGTGGGTCCTCCTCTCTACAAAATGTTCATTCCCCTGGGTAGCTCTGGGGGTGGTTCTTATGGCTGAAAAGTACTTTAGGCAAACCAGGTTGATAGCTCGAACAGCATGGATGTATTGATGCCTCTGCTTAGAATAAGTGGGCCCAGTTTGCATTATCTTGGTCACGTTAGTATCTAGGGTTGTGAGGCACTCATTCTAAGGGAACTCTGTGTGCAGATAGCTGACTCTAGCTGCTTGAAGGAGAGAGAGCTCAAGGCCTAATTCAGATTTCAATACAGAGTCCAACAGTATTTTTTTTAATCTAGAATTGCAATTGACATTTAAGCCAAAACTGAGGTCTTTTTGGTTTTTATCTGGAGGTTTGGACAGATAGTCTTTGCTCTTATTTGTGTAATTTGAAGCCAAATAGTCCCTTTCTCCAACACCAACCAGCCCCCTTCTTGAATGTGAGTTTTCACCTAAGAGTAGCAAAGTCTTCTTTTTTTAAAAAAAAAATTTATTTATTTAAGGCAATTGCGTTAAGTGACTTGCCCAAGGCCACACAGCTAGGTCATTATTAAGTGTCTGAGGCCAGATTTGAACTCAGGTCCTCCTGCCTGCAGGGCCTGTGCTCTATCCACTGCATTGCCTAGCTGCCCCCAAGTCTCTCTTCTTAAGCAATAAGGGAGGTCTCTCTTCTTTTGCAGTTCCATCGTGGCGTACCAACCAGCTGGAGACAATAGCCATACCTTTGATGTGACAGCCATGTTTAAATCCATCGGGATCTTCCTGGGGATATTCAGTGGTTCCTTTGCCATGGGAGCTGCCACAGGAGTGGTCACAGCTTTGATATCCTTTCATTATTCTCTTGGGAAGGTGTTTCTATGCCTAGCACTTATGCTCTGGGTTTTGAAATGTAGGCCATCATATAGGGATTATTTTAGGACTGCTGAATCTTACCTGTTGCTTGTTTGTTCTTTCAAAAGATCAGGTAACAACTTTGACCAGCTAGGCATCAGTGAAAAGGCAGCATAGTAGGTGTGACTTTAACAGCAAAAGATGAATTTGGTGCATTGTCACCCCTACTCCTTTTTCTAAGTTTCCAGAACAAATTGATGTGAATGTATATACGATCACAATATTTTCTGGCTTAAAATGCCTTGTTGGTTTTTTTCTCCTTGGCACTGTGGTTAATGAGAAAAGCAGGAAATGTCAGCCTCTGGTGTCCAATAGGCCACGTATTTAGCTTGAATAAATAGAAGTCTGAATAGTTTCATCTTCTAGAATGTTAGACTTGAGGGGGTGGGAGGGAATAAGTACTTATTAACTGTGTCTACTGTTTGCCAAATACACTACAGATAATAACTCACAACAACCCTGAGAAGTAAGTACTGTTATTCTCTTCATTTTATAGATATGGAAATGGAGGCAGACATATGAAATGACTTGCCCAGGGTCGCACAGCTAGGGAGTGTCTGAGGCCAGATTGCAACTCAAGTTCAGGTCTTCCTGACTCCAGGCCCAGTGCTCTGACCTTTGAGAGATAATAGTGTCCGGTCATCTCACTTCACAAGTGGGACTGAGGCCCAGGGAAAGGAAAGGACTTGCTCAAGTTCAGGGAGCAAGTAAAGTAGTGTAGCTGGGACCTCAGTTCTATTAATGATCTTTGCTTTTTGCTTAAGATTTCTCCCTTCTAAAGGCAAGGATCTCCAAGGGTACTTTAATTTGCTTTTGTGGGGGGAGTTGGTACTCTTTGCTTCTTGGAAGGTAAATAAACAGACCCATTTGTGCACCTCATTGTACTGGTAATCAGCCAGAAACAATCATTTTTGAGGTGAAGTAGTTAATCTGTTCCTCAGTTTCCCCCTGTGTACAATGCTTGACCATTTTCCCAGGTGCTTATAGGATAAAATGAGCCGGGAAATGCTTTGGAAAATCAAAAAGGCTAATACTGATACACCATTTTAACATGGACACACCTAAAGAGAGCTTTGTCAGGTTTTATTCTAATTTACTGCTCTCATCTCTTCCTTATGTTATGTTCTCCACATATTTGGGGGAGAAACCAGATGCCTAAAAAGCGCTTTGACTAGAAAGAATATGGTTTATGAAGGAGAGGCTACAGGTCCCCCTCTTGGTGAGGTCTGGGGCTTCCTTACCTTTGAGATCCCGGACTGTTCACTGACTGCCAGGTTCAGAAGTCTTGCTGCTGCCTTTTGGGTCCTTGTTGTTATTTTTGATTTCAGTATTTAGACTTTGTTCTAATAATTTTGAGGGGAATGGAGAGAGTATATTAACATTGAATAGGAACGTGCTAGTTTCTCATGCTGAAATTAAAGTTTCATCATGTTATGACCGACCTTAATAATTGTACGTGACGAAGTTCACTAAACTGCGAGAGTTCCACTTGTTGGAAACAGGCTTGTTCTTCTTGATGTCTTGGAGTACTTTCCTTCTGGCTGAAGCCTGGGGTTTCACTGGTAGGTCATATTACCTTTGTGATTTTAAACATTGAGAGGGAATAACTGGGCTGACTGCTCTCCCTTCCCCCCTCCTTCCTTCTCCTTCCCCTCCCTTCCTTCTCTTTTCTCTCCTCTTTCCTTCCTTCTCTCCTCCACCTGCCCCCCCCAAAGGAAGACGGGAAGAAAGAGTGAGCCTCTCCTCAACTACAAAAGTGGATTTCTCAAGATTGTAGTCCCCCCCCCCAAATTTTGCTTTAAGAGAGTAAAATTACTTTTTGTATGAAACCATGGGGGGATTGCAGAATTAAGGGAACTAATCATAAAAGAGTTCAGAAGTTCTTTTTTTGCTAGCAAGTTTCTTGGCTAACTCTGGCCTTTTGTCTTCACTTGCAGGTGTTGTTGCAGTCCTGTTTTGTGGCATCACACAAGCACACTACACATACAATAACTTGTCCCCGGACTCTCAGCATAGAACCAAGCAGGTGAGAAAGACCTTGGAACTTGCTTAGAATTTGCCAAGCAGTAGCCTTTGGACTGGATGCCCAACTCCCCTTCCATGACTTAAGTCTTGTTTGCCCAATCTGGCCCCCAACACCACCTCCCCTTCCCCAGGAGTCAGGGTGGACAGGATGAGGAGCTTCCCTACTCTTTCAGAGTTCTCCATCTGTAGCAGCTTTGAAGAAGTGGAAAGGGACTGTGTCTGGGAGGTCCAGAAAAGACTAACATGCCTTCCCCCTCCATTTCGGTCTCATCACTGACAACTCTAGGGATGCTGTGGCCTTGGAAGCAGGAGGGGGCTCCAGCAAGGGGGGCTTCTTGAGTGATCCCACAGACAGGGTATCTGGGGATCAGGCAGAGTCTGGGCCCTCCAATTTGCAGGCTAATGAGGGAGGGAGGACAATGAATGAAAAATGTGCCAGATACAAATTTGTACTTGATTACGACTGTGTGGAGAGAGTAAAGTGTTCTCAGGCTGCTTAAGTGATTAGGACCAGGCGGGATTAGTTAGAAAGGCTGCAGTAACTATCAGTGAAGTGGCAGCAAAGACATTTTTCTTGTTAACGAATTGAGTTCATGGCTCCAAGAGACACTGTTTTTCCTTTCACCTCAGAGACAAAGTATTTTTAAAAGAATGTTTTGTTTTTTAAACCTGGGTCACTCCTTTTTACAGATTAGTTTAGTCTATCTGTGAGGCCAGTATTTTGCTAGGTACAGTGGGTAGATTTGAAAGAGACTGAGAGAGTGGGAAAGATGGAGAGAGGAGAGAGAAGGGGGGGGGAATACAGAGAGAGGGCCAAAAAACAGAAGGGGAAATAGTAGGAAAGAGAGACAGAGAAGGTGGGATGGAGACCCAGGGAAAAGCATAGAGTTGAGTGAAGGGAGAGAGGAGAGAAAATGGAGAGAAGGGGCCAGAAATAGAGGGAAGGAGAGAGAAAACTGGGAAAGAGAGGGAGAGACAAACAGAAAGGGGAAGAGAGAGAAATGAGGATCCAGGAAGAGAGGCCTTCCCTTATAGCCCAGGGAGAGAGAAAAGATTCCTACAAGTCAGAGTGTATAATCCTGATTGTTCAATAATGATAAGATATGTGATAATAGTCTTCAGAGAATGCAGGGCTCATGGTAGTGTGGACTTGTCAGGAATGATTGAGTTGGACCTTGAAGATCTGGGGCAGGGGCAGGGGCAGGGGCTGGGGCTGGGGCTGGGGCTGGGGCTGGGGGAGTGGTGAATGACTGGGCAAGAAAGATCACAATGATATCTTTGGAATCTGATAGAGAGCAGCCCTTTTTATTCAGTTCCTTATAAGAAAAAGGGGGGAGGGTGGAGTCTTCCATGGAAGGAAGTCATTGTAAAGAATATAAAGTAACCTAAGCCTTCCTTTCCACCTTTCATGGAGATAATCATCTCATTGTAGACAAGATAAGTGATAATAACCAGTGAACCTGAACCTTGATCCTGAGGCAACATGGTAGAGCTAGCCTTGGAAGCAAGAAAGAGACCTGAGTTCAAATCCCCCATTTATCTAGGAAACCATGGGCAAATCCCCTAACTTCTTGGAGCCTCAAAGTCCTAATCTATAAAATGAGGATTCTCCTTCTTAAATTGCCTAGCTCCCAGGATTGTGATAAACCAACCATGAAGCAGTCCAGCCATGCAAGAAGGTGAAGAGGGTTGGCAGGGAGGAGTCACTAAAGCATTTTGAGCAGAGTTGTGAGTTAATAAGAATGATGGTTTAGGAAAATTCATTTGGTGGAAGGGAATGAAAGAATGACTGGATGATGATGGAGGAAACAAGAGGCAAGGAAATCCTTTAGGAGACTATTAACATTCATTAAGGTGGGAGATGATGAGTTTATACTCAGGTGATAATAACAATCATGGGGTAGGATGTAAGAAAGAAATATAAAAGACTTCTTCTAAATCTGCCCAGCCAAGTTCTGTAATGATGATCCAGATGACTAGGAGAATGATGATACCATTGGTTGGCAGAAATAGGGAAGTCGGAAAGGGGGAAGCTAAGTTTTTGACCTTCAGATATGACTCCTGGAAAGTTTTTGAGACTGGGATGGACAGATACACAGTTTTCTGTGTCAGTTTTTAGGATATGTGAGTGAGCACTTGTTTCATGTGATTCAAGCTTGGTTGAAGATAATGTAATTATTTCTTCCCTAGAAAACATTTTTATAATCACTTTTTTTTAGTTGTTTGAGCTTCTCAATTTCTTGGCGGAAAATTTCATCTTCTCATACATGGGACTGACACTCTTCACCTTTCAGAACCACGTCTTTAACCCAACTTTCGTGGTGGGCGCTTTTGTATCCTTGCTTGTCTGGTGGTATGGGGGCAGCATTTTACAGTTACACTAATTTGGATGGGGAGGGCACAAGAATGCATTTATGATACAAGTGTATACAATTTCCTCCATCCCAAAATATCACAATTCTCCATCCCCCCCCCCCCCGCTTGTTATCAAATTTGTTCAGAGATGTTGATTTCTAAAGCATACCTTCAGCCAAAAATTCCCTACATTTCAACAAATTGTCCCCCCCTCCTCCCAAATGCATGTTGTTAGTTAATAAATTTGGGTCAGGGATAGGAACTGGAGGGATGGTGATCAAGAGCAGCTCGACTCTCTCCCTATTCTTCCTTTACTCTCCATTCCTCTCACCTTGGGGGGTGGGAAAGGGACAGTTGCTCCTATGAGAATAGTTTGGCAACCACTTGGAGCAAGCCAAGGGTGACTGCAGCAGTGCTGTGGAGATAGGAGCAGGATGTGGTATGCCCAACACAGTGGTACCTGTCTTTATTGCTTGCTGGCCTACTTCTTTGTATAGCTTTTTCTACAGCTTTCTCCCTCTTCTCTTCACTTATGGGGTACTAGGTGAGACAGGTGTGGGGGCATTGCAGGTGATGATGAGGTCTCTGAAAGTTAATCGTGTGAATCTCCACATGAAGGAAGGGCCTCGCCATCAGCAGTGGGCCTCAAAGGAGGGTTCTTTGCTAGCCATGAGTAAGAAAGGAGATAAAGAAGGGGCTACTCTTGTTACAGAAAGGCTGCTCTGTAAACTTAGCCTAGCAGTTGGCAACAGACACAGGGCATAAAACAATCGATTACTAAGGAAGAGAAAACATTGGATGAGAAGCCCACTAAAGAAATATATTTCCAGTCTGTGAGAAAAACCAAATGAGGCAGAAGCAGGTAACCAAGTTGTAAACAAGAAAATCTGAAGAAAATTCACTCTGTTCAGAAGTGCAGTTTGTCCTTTGATCTTCATAAGAGAATGTTTACTTCAACATTGGCTCCTCTAAGGCCCCAGGCTTTGCTTTTCTCTTGGCTTCTTCTACTTTTCTCTGTACTTAGTTTAGAAGAGTGACAAAGACAATTCTATAATTAACCTATGAAAACAAGGTGGAATTGTCAAATATCTTTTCTTCCCACTTGGCCGTCAGAAAAGAGGAAAATATGCTTCTAACTAAACTTTGTTTGCTTGACAGTAAGCCCTTTCTTACCAGTCAGACAGGAGGACTATACTTGGATCAGGGTCCCCCCAGATCTTAAAAGGGCAAAGTAATTAAGGTTCCCCTGTTCTACATCCTGAGGAAGGGTCAGTTAAGAGGCAATAGAAGTCAGTGCCTAACAAATGGGACAAGAAAACACTTTGATTCTACCAAAATTATCACATAAATGAGTCAATTTTAGTCTTCCCTCAGATTTTTTTTTTAGTGTAATTCTTTAAAATTAGATTTTCATTCATCTTCTAGTGAATATTCAGTGGGTGATTGGCAGCCAGAAAGTTTGGAGAGTTAGAATTTTCAGTGTTGAAGGGGCCCTCAAAGGCCATCCCATGCCCAGCTGGTGAATTCCATATACAGCAATATCCTCAGTAGCTAGGCATCCAGCCTCCAGGGAAATGGAGCTTACTGTCCCGGCCCCTAAGGCAGCCTCTTCTAGCTATAATTGTTAGGAAGGTTTTTTCCCTGTGTTGATTGAAAATCTACTTCTGGGGGCAGCTAGGTGGCGCAGTGGATAACGCACCGGCCCTGGAGTCAAGAGTACCTGGGTTCAAATTTGCTCTCAGACACTTAATTACCTAGCCGTGTGGCCTTGGGCAAGCCACTTAACCCAATTTGCCTTGCAAAAACCTAAAAAAAACTCCAAACAAACAAAAAAAAACAAAAAACAAACAAAATCTACTTCTGTGATTTATATCCATTGGTCCTAATTCTACTCTCTGGGGCCAAGCAAAACAAATCTCACATGCAAGAAGGATCAGATCTCTTCATATATTTGAAGGCTGTCATTGTCATCGTAGTCTAGCTTCTCCAGGCAGCATCATGCTGGTTGTTCTCCTTTGGATACACACCTTGTCAGTGTCCCAACTCAAAGGTGGGGTACCATGATTCCTAACTAGGGTCCGACTAGTGCAGCAGCCTTGTTCTGAACTACATATTTCTAGAAACATTATAGTGTTTTCCAAAAGCCAATCTTGGGCTCAGACAACGCAAATTGAGTCCCAGCACTGTTATATGGTAGCTGTATCAGTTGTATGGCCATTGCCAAGTTACTCTTCAACTCTCCAAACCTCATTTTCCTCATCTGCCCCTTATCTTACAGGGTGATGAGAAAAGCTGTTTGAAAACATAATTGCAAACTCTTATTATCCTTATTTATTAAATAAATTATAAACTTAGCCATCACATTACTAGCTCAGATTGAGCTTTCATTCCATTAGAACCTCCTAGAACTGCCTTGCAGGCATATCTTCCTTATCTTATTTTTGTACAATTGATTTTTCTTTTTATCCAAGTGTTAAGTTGGGGGGCGTGTCTATCTGACACATGCTTGGTTGAGAACAATTTATTCTAACGGCCAGGAAGGCAACTGAAGCAGGTGCTGTGGAGAGCTTGGTCAGGCATGGAAAATGACAAGGTCATACACTGTATCCCAGGCCATTGCCTTTTGTCTTGCTACTGGACTTCCATGACTCTGGGAGAGTTGAGGCTGACAACTTCAGCCAATTCTACTTTATTTAAATTCAGTTCATGCCCAAGTCAAGACATTACCTTGTGATGTCATTTGTCTTCTTCAAAAAGGACAAAACATTAAGCACTGTTTAAATTAATTTTACCTTCGTTCATTTTGATCTTTTTGGATTCCCCTGTATTGAACTATCCTTTCCAGCTTTGGCTTTATTTACAAATTTGATAACCACAGCCTTCCCATAGTCTAATAATCTTGTCAAAAAAGGAAATGAGGTTAGTCCAGAACGATTTGTTCTCAGTGTAACCATGCTGGGGTTTAGTGACTACCTGCTTCTAGGTGTCCACAAACTGTCCCTTTTACTAATTTATCTTGCTTTAGAATTTGAGTTCAGTGCCTCAGATTCTCTCCCATTTTTGCCTTTTATTCAAATCATTGATAATGCTGAACAAAATGGAGCCTCCCTTTAGTTGTCTGCTCCGTTAACCAGACTTCTTGGTTTTGATTGGTCAACCAGTTCTGAACCCACATAATTACTATCATCCAGGCCACATCTGTCTGTCGCAAGGATATCTAAAAGATCTCATCAGTGCCTTGTTGAAATTCAATTGTCACTACAGCCTTCCCGTAGTCTAATAAGCCTGTCAAAAAAGGAAATTAGGTTAGTCTCTAGAGTGATTTGTTCTCAGTGTAACCATACTGGGGTTTAGTGATTACCTGCTTCCAGGTGTTCACAAACTATCCCTTTTAATAATTTATCTTGCTTTAGAATTTGGGTTTAGACTTTTTCCCATCACCATTAGCATCATTTTAACAAATAAGTTTAAACAAGTGAAAGAAATTGATCCTTAATGTGTTAATGTGTTTAGCTTGCCATTTTCCTGGGAAGAGCTGCCAATATTTATCCCTTATCCTTTTTACTTAATTTGGGCAGAAGAAATAAAATTGGATCGAATTTTCAACATATGATGATGTTTGCTGGTAAGTATGTGATTCTCTTCTTTTCCTCCCCAAGCCATCACATGGAATACAAAATTATTGTCTAAATGGAAATGGCTGCTGGTGACATCAAAGCCTTTTAATTATTGAAGTGACAATAGAGGCAGCTGTGGTACAGTGGATAGGAGGTACTGGGCTGGAGTCAGGAAGCCCTGTATTCCAATCTTGTCTCAGAAGAGTTACCATCTGCAGTTGTGAAGAATTCTTCACATTGATGAAATTGTAATGCTTTCATGTATTTTGAGTATTGAAGTTAGAATTTTATTGCCCATTAGATTGTGTACTCCTGGGGCAGCTAGGTGATGCAGTGGATAGAGCCCTGGAGTCAGGAGTACCTAAGTTCAAATCCGGCCAAAGACACTTAATAATGACCTAGCTGTGTGGCCTTGGGCAAGCCACTTAACCCCATTGCCTTGCAAAAACCTGGGGGGGGGGGTGGAGATTGGGTACTCCTTGAGGGTCAGGAGCTGCCTTTTGCCTCTTTGTATCTCCTGAACCTAACTCAGTGATTGGTTCCTAGTCAACATTAAATAAAAGTTAATCTATTGATGTCATCTCATGTTGAATTATGCCCCTTTCTCTACCATTGTTATTTTAACTCATTTTAACTCTTCATTCCTAGTTTACATTCAACAAACGTTTATTAAATGCCTGTCACCAGGCTTGAGGCTATGGATACAAAGACAAAAATGAACTAGTCCCTGTTTACAAAGAGCTTTCATCCTACTACTGGGTTTGGGAGACTAAGAATACAACTCTACCCTATGTGACTTTGTCTCAACGAGTGTGGTTTGGCACTAATGGCATTGATCTTTTGTAATCAAACTCCACCACACTTTGATAATAACTGCCCCTTGTAATGTTCTCCTTGGCATTGTTAGGTAGGAAGTAGGAGAAGAGGACTTGGGAGATGAGGTGGGGAGGATGAAGATGAGTGATGGTCAGCACTATGTACTAGACTTTAAAGAAAAGATTATTTTCTGTCTCTTCTCATCTCTCCCTAATTCTGTTGCTTCTGTGGATTTCTTGTAGTTCCCTTGTTTGATGAGTTAATAAGCATAAAATTATCCCTTGTTTCCTTCCAGGCCTTCGTGGCGCGATGGCCTTTGCCTTGGCCATTCGGGACACCGCCACCTATGCAAGGCAGATGATGTTCAGCACGACACTCCTGATTGTATTTTTTACAGTGTGGGTTTTTGGTGGGGGCACCACAGCCATGTTATCATGTCTGAACATCCGGTAGGTGCACACTAGATGCTCTGGTGTTGTATTGTTCAACTCCAGTTCAGATGTTTGATTGGATTGTGAGCTTGTAGAGGAATTTTAGGCTTTACCCAAAGAGCAGCATTGTTTGTGACCAAGCACTCCCAGGTTAAAGTTGGGAGACTTTTATTTTTAATATTTGAAAATGTACTGACTTTGAAAGCTATCTATTTCTCATCTCCCCAGTCCCATATCTGTTTCTATGGAAACAGCAGCCTGGGCTGTTAAACCTTTGTAGGTTTTTAACTGTGTGTACTAGCTGAGACTTCCTATGTCCTAGGAACCTGATGAATTCCCCAAATTTACAACATTGACTAAAAAAACAATACAATCCATTACCAAAAAGTTCAGTTTGACTCCTTTCCTTTTCTATTTCCCCCTTTTTTGGGAAAAGGAGCTAAAAACCAGATGTTCAATCCACCCATACATGTCTAATTCTAGTGAATTATTTTCTTAATCTAGATCAACCCCTGAGATACCTGCTTTCTTACAGTGTCCAAGATGGTCATTTATACATCTGTGCAAATGGAAAAAACCCCAATGTTATTTCAGGTGATAGTACTTTTAGAAATTAGCAATATTTAGATTATTTTCCTTCGAGGAAATACTATAGAATGATATGCTACTTACTTTAAAAATTATAACTAAAGGGATAATTATGGTTTCCTGAATTATCTTAAGCCAATTTCCCAGCAAGGTCTTTTTCTTTTTGAGGGTGGGGGAAGGGTTAAGTCGATGCAAACAAGGCCCCCCCCCCCAAAAACAAAATTGGGTCTAAAACTCTTGCCTTTCTGTGGCTCTACCCTCCTCTTGGTCCCATCGCATACAGTTGAATTTGTGATTTTGTATTTTGTATTCCATGAGTGTGGGTTTTGGCACCCCAAGTAAGATCTTTGAGGGGAGACTGAAAATCACTTCTGTGCCTTCCATAGTATTTACCTGATGTGGGCTTGCCAGTGGAGACATTGGATCATTGGGGGGGGGGGGGGGGAATGATTCTAAGTGTAATGACTGTCTCTGACCACTAGATGTCACCGGCTATTCATGCATTTGCTTAGGATCGCCTGTGACCATAACCAATACATCCTTTTGACATTTTAAAGCCATAAACAATGAGTTTCTGACCACGCCTTTGTTAGACTATCCTATTCGGATCTTTTTCTTCCTCCAGGTTTTACTTTAGTTCCACAATAGCTCATTTTTCTGTGGTGTTAGCCATGGTTTTGAACACATCCCAGAAAGTCAGAAATGACCCCTGAGACCCCGACTTGTCCATTAGTCTTTGACAGAGACGGATGGTGGGTGGTGGAAATGATCTTGAGGGGCTAAAAAGAAAGCTATCCTTCCTCAATACTTTTCTTTGTTGTTGGGGTTTTATACCCCTGGCCTTCTCCCTCTTTTAAAGGGGGAGATGTGGTAACATAACTGTAATTTCCAGGGAAAAAAATGTCATTTTTATATTAGAGATTGAGAAGCCTCCTAAAATCCTATTTGTAAACCACTCAGCACAGTGCTTGTGGCACAGTAGGTGTCCAACAACTACTTATTCCTTCTTTCTCCTAGTAAGATTGGCAGTCGTTGCCAAATCCGAAATCCAGGCTTTTTTTTTTTTTTTTATTAATGATGGCTTCACAGCAAGGGCCAACATTTTCACAGTTTTCTCCTTTTGATTCCACAAAAACTCTTTGAAATTGGTGAGGCATATATGACTCTTGGTATGTTGACTTTGGAGTCAGGAAACCTTGGGTTCAAGAACACCTTGCCTCTGACACAGCCTGACTATGTGACTGTGGGCAAGTCACTTAACCTTTCAACAGCCCACACATCACACCAAGAGTAAGCTTCTAATTCTTGGTGAGTGGAGGGAATTTTCCCACCAGGAGCTTTCTGTGCCAGGCCAAATCAGAGATGTAGACCAAAAAAACAAAATAATAAAGCTCATTAAAATTGCCATCTGCTTTATTGGAAGGGGTTCCCACCCTGCACTGATGAAATTAATTCTATCAAATACTGAGTTGAGCCATGGTATTGCAAAGACAAAAATGGAAACTTGTCTCAGGCCTTCAGATATCACCCTTTTACTAGGAGATAAAATTTGTGGACAGATGCCCACATAGAAGACAATTTGAGGAGTCACCTGCATCAATAACTAGAGAAAAGAAATTGAGGAAGATTAATCCCAGATCCAGACAAAACCTAGATGAGGGAAACTGATGCCCACAGAGACTGTGACTGCCAGGTGTCACGGGTAGCAAGTGGGGCAGAACTGAGACTCCAGCTGAGATCTTCTCATTCTAAGCCTAGTACTCCCCCCATCATATACTGACACATTTCTTGTGTTTAAAAAATGAGCTGCCATAAGTTTCAGAGCCCAGATTCTCATCTGATATGTGTACTTCCTCCTTTAGGGTTGGAGTTGATTCAGACCAGGATCATCTGGTAAGTACATAGGGAATTTTTTGTCTTATATGAAGTTGCTTCTAATGAAAGGGCATAAAAGCTCCATCACACTGAACCTCAGTTTCTTAACTCCTTTAATCGGTTTTAAACGAAGTTGTTCTTTGCCTTTCCTACTGCCTTATAGGAACCAAAGCAGTGAATGGCTAGGGTCATGGTATCCAAGGTGATGACGCTCCTATCTGTAGGTCACCCTTGAAAAGAGAGCAGAGCATTTTCAAGTGACTGCTCTGGCAAGGGGAGTCTTTTTCCACATGGATTTGTGCACAAAGACTGGAGTCTAATGGAAGCTTACCTTTGGCTATCTGAATACCCTTGCTTCCAAACTGGGTGACTAGCAGCATCCCTTCGGAATTATCTAGAAATCTTTGAGCCTACCTATTTAAAGCACTAGATTTTCCTTGTCCCAACTCCTTGCACATTTTGGAGTACTGTTTGAAATACAAGAATAAACCTATTAAGGTTTCTACCAGACTTACTTCTTTCTGATGGTCATTGGCTTCCTATTTTACCAAGTCCTATCACCCAGTACAGAGACACATAACTCTTTTCTTTGAAGGACGACTTGAATGTCTGAATGACAGGTATAAAATATTATTATATACAATTATTATTAATTATTATCAACATTTATATAGTATCATAGGGCTTTGGATGGTTTTTTGTTGCAAAACACATTTCTTCTGGTCTGAACCAAACCTTGGTTTTATTTGCCTTCATAGTAGGATCAAAAGAAATCAATTGATTAACTTCATCTTGCTAAGTGATTAAACTAGCCAGCTAGTGAGGAGACTACGTGCTTTCTGGGCTTGGCATCATTCCCTAGAGCAGACAACTAGTCCTCATGGCAGGTTACTGGTCACATTTGGCAGATAAGAGTTTCTTCCATGGGGAGAGAGGTGGCAGTGGGAATAGCAAAGAGGGTACCAGGCAACATCAAAATGACTCTTCATAATAGCACAGGGTAGGAAGTCCCCCCCCCCAATCTTTGAGAGAGAATGGGTGTCATTAACCAGTTGTTCCATTGGCCTAATCTCTTTCTCTTCTGGCCACAGGGTTTCCCAGAGAGTGAGAGAAGAAACACAAAAGCTGAAAGCGCTTGGCTTTTCAGGATGTGGTACAACTTTGATCATAAGTATCCTTAAATCGAGGAGGATCTAGAGGGTGGGCAATGAGAATTCCGACTTGGCTACTCTTGGCTTTGGGCCTCCCCTGTTATGAGGAGAGAGCAAGACCTAGCTTTAGCTCTTCTTAGATAAGAGGATTTTGAGATACTAAAACCAAAAGTTACAAGCAGGATAAAGACGATTTTTCTTTCTCTTTGTAAATATTCTCATCTGATAATTGACAGCAGTGCTGCGAGATGTCATTCTCCACTTTACAGATGAGAAAACTGAGGCTCTTGAGGAAAAATGCCCATCATCATGCGAGAACTCCCAAGTTGTTTGATTCCAGGTCCACTGATCTTTGTTGCTGTCTTTCCCCATTGTTATTGGGATTATTTATGATTTTGATTCTCCTGAGACCAGGGTGTCCATGACTTAGAGACAAGTAGCTTCATATTCTGATGTTAAAAGAGATGAGATTTTGTGACATTGAACAGTTGGAGATCATTGAAAGCACTGTCCAATTCCCTGAGTGTAGTAGGGGGAGGGGTGTGTGTGTATGTATGTGTATGTATATGTAGACAAACACACATAGGATGTAATTGGGCAGTATGCAGTTTTCATTTACTTTTTACCATTGTGAATGTCATTTAGGGGATTTTTTTATTGGTCAGGACTCCAAAATAGAGAATGATGGAAAAAACCTTTTAAGAAGTGGGGTGTGTGTGTCTCTGTGTGTTTGTGTGTGTGTGTGTGTGTGTGTGTAGACAGACACACATAGTATGTAATTGGGCAGTGTGTAGTTTTCATCTACTTTTTTCATTGTGGATATCATTTAGGAGATTTTTTTAATTGTTCAGGATTCAAAAATAGAGAATGATAGAAAAAAAACCTTTAGGAATTTGGATTTTGGGGGCAGCTAGGTGGCACAGTGGATAAAGCACCGGCCCTGGAGTCAGGAGTACCTGGGTTCAAATCCGGTCTCAGACACTTAATAATTACCTAGCTGTGTGGCCTTGGGCAAGCCACTTAACCACATTTGCCCTGCAAAAAAACCTAAAAAAAAGAATTTGCATTATCAGCAGTGCACATGCCTTTCCTGCCCTTTTCCTGAAGGATCCTTCTAGCTCTAACTCTGGTCCACACAAGCCTTATTTTCCAGCTGTTATAGCCCCCAGAGTGACCATTTCAATTATTTCCTAGGTTTCTAACCTCTGCCCAATCCCCTTCCCCTCCCACCCCCACATAACTACAGTCCTTTTTAGACTCACTTTTGACAGTGCAGTGTTGCTCCTTTGCAGGCTGCTTAAACCATATGCTTCTTGAATGAGTCCCTTATTAATATTGATTAAAATTAATTTCCTGAAGATTAAGCTGACAATTGAACAGAGGGAAGGATCATAAAATTCACTTTCATAACTGGGTTTCTCAAGTCTTGTTTACTAGAATTTGATGTTCTCCATCATTGAGACCCACTTAGGAAATATGTAAACACATAAGATGTCCCCCCATTCTTTCTATGCACAAGAGACCATCTAATCCAACTCCTTCATCCAATAGACGGGGAAACTGAGGTCTAGAGAGGTGAAGTGACTTTTCAAGGTCTCTCAGGTAGCAACACTTGGATTCAAACCAGGACTGGGATTTGAACTCAGTTCCCCTGGCTTGAAATCCAGCATCCTTAGATTAGAACCAAAGTTCTTCCTCCTTTTTGATCCTTGGACCTCATGGGCAAACTGGTGGAAGCCTCTGGACCATTTCTCAGTACAACATTTGTACATATAAAAGATACCATACATAGGACCACAGAGGAAACCAAAGGTTAGTCAAAATAAAGTTGTCGTTTTTTTCCCCTTTCCAAGTTCATGGATCCCCATTAATTCCAACCAAAGGGTCCCCTGTGTAAGAACCCCTGAATTAAATAATGAGAGCTTTCAAAAGAGAATGAGCACTCATCTTTTCCTCTTGTCCATTTGGCCCAGAGCCTGCAGTATGTTGTAACATAATGGACTCTTGCTTCTAAAACAAATCGCTACAAGAAGCAAAAATGTCTAATACGTTCTTGTGGTACATTAAGGCTTCCATTAGGGAGAGAGCCCTAGTTTTGCAAAATTGCTTAATATTAATTAAATAAGCAGCAATTTTATCAGCATTTGGAATATAGGCCCCTTCTGGATCTTTGATGGTTTTTATCCATTTTACTTCATTGAACAAATAATTTGAGTGCCTTCTGGGTAAATTTTGTTTTTTTTAATCAGTGCTAATGTAAGGATAATGTATGATATGAAATAACAGAATTATCCTCTTGTAAAAACATGCTGTTTAAAATAGGGACATGTTTTTCTATATACTTCTGTTGGTCTCCAAGACTTCAGTCACCTCTGTGGTACCAGGTAGACTAGTAAGAATTGCAGTTTGGCTTGTATATCTTGTATGGTCTTAACATTTTTTTCCCTTTCCTTAAATTGGATAACCCCCAACAAATTTAGTAGCACCTCTCAGTCCTCCTCCTTGTGGCAAGAGACCTATAGTATGGGCACAGTAGATGGAATGTAATCTTCATCACTGGTGGTGATGGCCAAGTTGATGAGAACAGAGATCTGTTGGAGTGTAGGGATATTTGAATAAATGGATTCATTTTACCAGAATCTGACAGCTTCTACCTCAGGTTTATAAACCTGGTAGTCATGAAATCTTCATTTACATGATAATTCAGCAAGCATTTGTTCAGTACCTTTCATGTGCCAGGCCTTGTGCTGGCATTAGGGATACAGACAGGTGAGACTGACCATGCCTGCCCCTGGGGCATTTATATTTTATTTGAAAAATTTGACTTTCTTACTGGGAAAAGTAGGTAGGTGATCTTCTTTTGGTTTGCCTTGGCAGTGGAGATGGGGAGAGAGGTATATTATTCCCAATGATAATTTCCCAAGGACAATACTGTTTCAACCTGTTGAATTTTCATGCAAGTACTAATAGGTCTATTTCTTGGGATTAAATAGTCATGATAAAGACTTGTGTAATGATCAAGATATTTCTGAATACTAGGTCCTTGAAAATTGATTTGGAGGAGGTGGGGTTGAATGAAGGCAATTTCTGCCTACATTGTTACTGTCATTTCCTTCTCTAGGCTGCTCATTGTCTCATGATAATTAGATATTCTTTTTGAGGGGAACAAATGAATATTGAAGCTAGACCAGATGGAAGTATATAATTTTAAAAAATAACAATTTAGTGAGGTCTTTGAAATTGGCTTGGTTCCCCTTTGACAACTTTTTGAGCAATAATTATAAGGCTTCCACTTGGAGGTTTTGATGGAGGGCTTGCTTTTGCCACTACTAATCAGATTCACATGATTAAAGCTACTGTCTTTCTCCGGATGATGAATTGATTAGCAGAACCTTTCCTTTTCTGTTCCTCTTCCTTAGTTAATTAAGGAGTAACTTGAAAGTGATTCAGGCTCTTATTCTTAGTATTGAATTCTTCCATTAGCTAAGTTGGGCATTTTGGCATGATTAATAAGAACAATTGAGGTTCTTTCTCCCTTAACAAGTACAGCTATCTGAAGCCACTCCTGACCCACAGTGGGCCTCCTCTGACTTCAACACTCCCTAGTTTCTGTGGACCCCTTGCAAGATGTCTGACCAGCCCTCAAGCTTACGAAGTAAGTAGTTCTTGTCTGACAGCTCTGCTTGACCTAAGAACCTCATCTTGTCCAGCCCCTAGACTTCTTTTTTTTTTATCTTTAAATCATGAAATCATGCATGGGCTTTTAGAAAGTGAACACCATTTACTTAGCCAGCAAGTCATTTGAGCATGCCCAGAAACCTTTGTGTGTGATTCTGACTGCAAGTCTAATGGGCAATAGAAATAAGCAGTACCAAGTACTGTCTTTGAAGCACCTGGAGCCTTCTGGTGGTCCCTGGTTTGGTCCCCAGCATTGCAGTATATGTGACCTGGTCTAGGTGTTTTTTATGTCCTCAACCATGAAGTGGCAGGAGGATCTTGGTTCCTGTTTGTGAAGCTCCCGTGAGTAACAGCTGATGTGTGGTGATGTGTGCTTTTACTCTTGTGGATCTGGGACACGACTCCTCTTCCCTCTTGTTGGAGCCATGAGCATGTCAAGGCATCATCTAGACCCCCTCTTTCTTTCCTTAGCTTCCAGTTTGGGGTTTGTGAGACCTTGCATTCAATCCTAAGCATTAGAGCTTAGGAAAGAAGTCTGATTTTTTTTAAAAGTAGTTTTATTTTTTACATCTGAAACCCAACCTTCTAATCCCAGACCTACCCTCTAAAAAGAATCCATGGAATAGCATATTTATCTCAGCTGTTTCGGGACAAGAAATTCCCAACTGTTGAAGAAACGGAGGGTATCATCTCAGCCAAGATGGATGTGGTCAGATATTAATGGTAATAACACACACCTGGATTTGCAAAGTGCCTTTCTCCCCTGAGGCATTGTATGCCTCTAGAGAATTGTGTTCAGTTCTGGCTACCACCATTTGGGGGGACATTGTGTCCAGAGTATGGTGACTGGAATGGCAAGATGGCAGCTATGACGTAGAGATATCAATTGAAAGAACTGGGGCTGTTTAGCCTGAAGAAGGGAAGGTAATGGGGTGGAGGGATGGCACAGTAGCTGTCTTCAAGTATTTAAAGGCTGTCATATGAAGGAAGGCTTAATTGTTCAGCTTGGCCCCAGAGGGCAGAACCAGGAACAGTGGTGGGAAGGTATAGTGTGGCAAACTGATTCTTAGGCCCATGAAATTATAATTATTCTTATTATCATCATTATCATTATTATTTACCATTTTTTTCTCTGCTGTGAGGGATTTATTCATTGCAAGGCAATTTACAGTTAAAGAGAGTTATTAGAGCCTTCAATTGTTGACCTGGAAGATCGATGATCTGATGCTAAGGCTGCCTGCTGTTCTTTATCTTTTCTTCAGAATTAAGTATTCTGGGGATCACTTATTCCTAGGCACTACTTA
This sequence comes from Macrotis lagotis, assembly GCF_037893015.1. Classification (NCBI taxonomy): domain Eukaryota; kingdom Metazoa; phylum Chordata; class Mammalia; order Peramelemorphia; family Peramelidae; genus Macrotis; species Macrotis lagotis. Next base: position 31,131,015 of record NC_133666.1, read on the forward strand.
TAGAAAAGCAAATAATATTTTTCATGGACCTAGCTCAACTGTGACTTTTACCTTTTGGTCTTTAGATAAGAACATTGTCTTGAAAATAACATTTGTTTTATCTTTTCATTTAGAATCAGGAACAACTCAAAGATGATGATTCTGATCTTATCTTGAATGATGGTGACATTAGCTTGACATATGGCGATTCTACCGTTAGCACTGACTCCATGTCAGCCAGTGCTCCCAGGAGGCTTATGGGAAATGCCTCTGAAGATGTCCTGGATCGAGAACTTGCATTTGGGGACCACGAACTTGTAATTCGCGGAACCCGCCTGGTTCTGCCAATGGATGATTCTGAGCCTCCCTTAAATATGTTAGATAATGCAAGGCATGGGCCAGCTTAACGTGTCTGTTGCTCATTAATATACGCAATTGTGAAGAAATATGTACTACCTACCAAGTCCAATGCATGTATCTGATCGTTTAAGCTATATAAATTGTGTTTATATGGCAAAGCAAGAATTTATATGTGTTCTGTACAAAACAGATTATGAACAAGAAGCTCTTTGACTTTAAAAAAATCCCCTGTTGCCTGCACTTTGTGGAGTGGTGTTGTTTCCAGCCCCCTGCATAGTGATAGCGTGGGTCCTGCTACCTTCCTCAGTTCAGTACAAAAAGAGGCCGAATTACTCATTCTTCTAGTTCTTTGACACTTAATGAAAATATCAAACTTAGGGAGTATAGGTTTAATTTGAGATGGAGGGGATGTGTCTTTCTTTCCCAGAAGATCTTTAGGGCAAAGTCTATTTCAGATACTACAACTTCAGCAACACTCCAATGGGTCCTGCCTTTCTGGGTCATTCTACTTCTAAGTGACCTATTGTAGTCTAGAACATAGCAGAACTGCTGACAGGCTTTAGTTCTAACCATGTGTCACCCAGGGTGTGTGTGTGTGTGTGTGTGTGTGTGTGGATGATGTTAACAACAGATGGGGAGGTCACATGTTTGCCTGGGTCAGAAAGAGCCAGACTGATGAGCATAGTTCTATGCTCTTTGTAAAAAAAGGATGAGGGGAAAGTGACTTTGAAATAATTTTTTAAAAGTCTCCTGGTCAGTAACATCCTTGGAGGACTTTGAACCCAGCTCTTTATTCCTACTGAAAGATCTCCATAGCACAGCACATTCTTTATGGGGGTCTACGGGTGGGAGGGTGATCCTAATAGAATGGGGATTTCATAGGCCTCTCCTGAAACATAGAAATAGTCTGCCTCAGATATGATTACATTTAGATGCTAAATTACTATTTAAGTTTTGATCCTATATGGGATACATAGAGCAAGCTTTGTGATTGGACCCTTTCTCTTTAAGGCATTATTTAAGCCGCTTTTCTCACCGTAAGCAGTAGACATAGCACTCTCAAGACAACCACGTCCAAATGTCTTTTGTGTAATACTGTAGTTGATATGGAAAATTAATTTATAGATCTATTATCGCACTTGTGCCCACTCCCCGCATCCAATGGAAATGGAATGGGACCCAACTGCTGTTGGGTAAACTGGAGCTTGGCTTCATCTCCAAGTCACGTTTCCAAAACTGATTGCAAACTGAAAGGGAGAAGAATGTTGCCTTTTCAGTAGTTAAAAACCATTGCACTTTGAGAACTCCTTAGCATGCTTTGTGTCTAGTTGTCTTTGTTTCTCTATTCCTTTTTAAGATGAAATATTTGAGCTGCCATATAAATTTGAAAGTTTTTGGTTTTTTTCCATGGAAGAGCACAGAACAAAATTGATCATTTTGAGTTCGGTTTAATGTGATGGAAATTATTTGAGATGTAATGCATTCAGAGAACTTTTTTTATTTTTCAGATACAAACTGACTACTTATATTTAAGGAAAAACAATACAACAGTTTTTTTTTGTTTCTTATCTTTTGTTTTCTTGGATCTGAATAACTTTGCTTTAAATTGTTTTCTCCTTGCCTAGAACTGATCTCTTTGGTTTTCTCAAGTCCCAATGTGAGTTTGTTGAGTTTGTTCTGAGCAAGCTGTATTCTTGCCCCTGCTCTTTTGTGTAGTTTAGGTTTGCCTATAGCTATGGCAGTTTTAGCTTTGGATGTAGCCATTGGTACTGTAGTGTTAGTGACTTTCCTGCCATGCAGGAATTCTGTGACGTGTTCATTTCTCCAATGTGTGATTCTTCATGTAGTCAAAAGATTTTGTCATTGTGTGTTTTGAGGTTCTGTATCACTTCCCCATACTATTATACATGTTTCAAAAGGATATTCAATAAAGTTCTGCCACTTTTTTATGCTGTCAGATAACCGAGTTCAGTTTCTGAATTGTTAGAATTCCATCAAATGTCATTTCCCACCGAACTGATTCTTGCCTTTTGGGACTCTGTGTGTGTTGGGGGGGGGGGCAGGGGGAGGGGGTCCTGAGACCTCTTTAATGAGCTCATCACTTTTTAGTTGGGGCAGATCTACATATCAACTTGCATGGAGGGCAAGGAGGGAAGGTTGCCATTCCAGTGTCACCCTATGGAAGGTTTTACAGTACAGCATTTGTTGGCAGACTTTGGGAACAGAACTCTTGGAAAAGGATGGTTGAAGGGTCACTAGGGTTTCACCTTCACTTGTGTTGTAGGGTAATTGCTTTTAGATATTCGTACTCCCTTTCATTTTCCCTCAGAGGACTTGTGAAAATGTTCTAGGAATTTCTCTTAGAAAAGGCTGTCTTTTAAGAAAGAAAAAAAAAAACCCCAGCCTTTCAAAGCCATTCTTAGTAATAAGGAACAAGTGCTACCTTCCTTTTAAATTTTCTGCCATCCTTTTAGTTTTATACCTTTGGGAAGAGGGTTGATTAAGCAGACAAAAACAAGAAGATGAAACTCATGAACCAACAAATGTCTGCTATGTATCTGTACATCAGGGAGAGCCTGCTTCTGCTCACGGTGGAGCTGTTCAAGAAAAAGGAGTCAAAGCAATTGACGATTGCTTTGGGGACCAGTTTGGCCAACTGAAAGGAGCTGCAAATGCTTTGATTTTAATTTCAGGAAAGATGAAATTCCATACCCAGGGACCATTTTGAAGCATGACTGAGATAACAAATATATTTCTTGCTTTTTGCATACATCAAATTGTTGGTACAATTAAAATTTTAGAAGTATATTTGGTCCAATAGAAACTTTGGTTTGCCATAGCTACTGAGCATTGTTGTAACTGTTCATGTTGACTATTTCTTTGCACCATTAAAGGATTCTGGGCATTAAATAGCAAGGTCATTTCTTGAATTAAGTTTCTATCATTTCCTGATTCATTCAAGATAAAAGTCTGGAACAGATTTCAGTAACTAAAAGATTCCTTTGTGGGGCAGCTAGGTAGCTTAGTAGAGCACCGTCCCTGGAGTCAGGAGTACCTGAGTTCAAACCGGGCCTTAATAATTACCTAGCTGCATGGCCTTGGGCAAGCCACTTAACCCCATTTGTCTTGCAAAAAAAAAATTTAAATAAAGATTCCTTTGCTGTGAAAGGAAAAGGTTTTAAGCCCAATATAGTTGTTGGAAAGGATGGCTCTGGTGGCACCAGGTAAAAATGCTCATTACCAATGGTCCTAGGAAAAGTTATAAACATCTTTGGTGGGCTTTATATTTTCACTTTTGTGAAACTTTCACATTTGTCAATTTATATAGAGAATACATTTACTGACACCTTTTTTAAAATTGGTCATTTCTGGAAGAACCACTTGGAATCCCTGTGCGATTGAACTCTTCCTTTGTCACAAAGAAAAACAATTAAGCAAAAATACTGTCATCAGATCAGACAGCATAGACAATATTCTGTCCTAGGAGCACCCTCCCTTCAAAGTCAGGTATATTTTACTCTCAGCTCTCTGGCATCACTTACTGGTTTTTTCAATTATATACAAATTTGCTCCCCTTTCTCTGGTATCTTGTTTTTTCCTGCTTGGAACGTGGCCAACCTCTCTCTGCCTGAGTCCAGGGAAGATCACTAAGGGAAATCCGCCAAAGGCATCTTGTCCAGCCATCCCATTTTACAGAGGAGAAATGCTGTGACCCCAGTAGATGAAGTGATGGTCTACAATGACATGGCATGGGCAATAACAGTTGGTGGGAATGGGGAGGGGGGGAGGATTTGAACCCAGACTTGGTTTCAGGTTCCAGGGCTTCTTTCTGCTCTACCACTTCTTTGGCTAAAGACACTTAGGAATTTGAACCAGATTCAAGCAAGCATGATGTTAAAGCACCTATGTGTGAACTGTTAGGGATACAGATCCCAAACCCACAATTCCTACTTCGCAGTTTGTATTCTGTTAGGGATACACAATGTGAGAGTGTCTGTGTGTGTGTGTGTGTGTGTGTGTGTGTCTGTATGTCTGTGTGACTATGGGTGTATTTGTGTGTCTTGGTGCGCCTCTGTGACTGTTTGTGTGTTTGTCTATGTGTCTGTGTGATTATGTCTAAATATCTGTCTTTTTGTGTGTCTGTGTGTGTCTGTCTTGAAGACTATGTCTCTGTGTATGTGTATGTGTCTGTGTGATTATGTCTAAATATCTGTGTATCTCTGTCTCTATGTGTGTCTGTGTGTGTGACTTTATGTATGTCTATGAGTATCCATGTGTCTATCTTTCTGTGTGCCTGTCTGTCCCCCACTGTGTCTCTCTTTTTAGGCTTCTGCATGCCTCTATGTGTGGTGACTGCATGTGTCTATATGTCTGTGTGTATAGATGACTGTGTGTGTGTCACTCTGGGTCCATGTGTCCCACTGAGTCTGTGTTCTGTGTCCGTCTGTGCATCCCTCTGTGTCTGTGTATCCCTCCATGTATGTATGTCCCTCTGGGTCTGTCTCATTGCTTTGCAAAAACCTAAAAACAAAAAAAGAGTTAATATTCTTAGTGAAATCCTCTCAGGGTTAAAAATCATTAAAACAAAGACAGACTATTACTCTTAGGAGAGGGAGAGAGGCCTTGCATTCCCAGTCAGACACCCTCCTGATTCTGCTGGGGAGTGAAACAGTGGACTATTTCCAGAAAGACCTTGCATTGATTCTGTTAGGGAGGGAAACTGGAAGACTTCCAGAGAAGAGACCTTGCAGTCTGAGTTCGCCACCTGTTTGATAATGGCCTGTGAGAACAGTAGCCTGCCTTCTCTTGTTTGATAAGTACTAAACTAGGAAGACCTTGCAGACTCAGACATTAACAGAAGGTCATTAGAAATCTTCTGATAGCCTTGCCATCTGGATGGTGAGGTAATATTTTATAAAAACCTTTATTCTTCCCTTCGTTGCTGGGTAAACTTTTTGTGTAAAGACTGTAACTCTGAAAATCTTAACCAATCAGGTTGGAAGAGAGGGGGTTAGGGAGGGGGGGAATCATGCTAGGTCATATAATCCTTTTTTATTTTTAGGGTTTTTTTTTGCAAGGCAATGGGATTAAGTGCCCAAGGCACCACAGCTAGGGAATTATGAAGTGTCTGAGGCTGGATTTGAAGTCAGGTACTCCTGACTCCAGAGCTGGTGCTCTATCTACTGTGCCACCTAGCTACCTTGTTTGACTGTCACCTGGGGCAGCTCCTTGATCTTCACTACCTTTGTGAGACTTGAGGGTGCCCGTTTGTGGAGAAAAGCCAAAATAAACTTTCCTTTTGCTCACACACTTTGACCCAGCAATTCCAATATCCAGAAGACATTATAAAAAAGGGAAAGGTTCCACTTGTTCCAACCTATTCACAGCAGCTCTTTTTGTAGTGGCAAAGAACTGGGAATTGAGGGGATGCCCATCCATTGGGCAATGGTTAAACAAGTTATGGCACATGAAGACTATGGAATACTATTGTTCTAGAGAAACATGGAATGATTTATGGGATCTGCTACTGAGTGAAGAGAGCAGAACCAAGAGAACAGTGTACACATCAACATTAGGGGATGAACAACCTTAATGGAAGCAGCTCCTTTCCGCAGTTCAGAGAGCTTGGACAACCCTGGAAGACCTGTTATGGACAACACTATATCCAGAAAAAGAGAAACAAAGCAAAACAAAACAAAAATCCTTTCAGTATCTGAATGAACACTAAGCTCACTTTTTAAAAATTTCTATTATGCTTTTCTTTCCTTTCTCCTAGTTTCCTTTCGTTTCCCTTAGTCCTAATCCCTCATACAGAAATTGACTAATCTGCAAACACGTTAAACACAAATGGACAGGTACAATATTCACCTGACTGCCACTGAGGAAAGGGGGGTAGGAAGGAAAGGATGAAGGAAATTATGTAATTTTAAAATATACATATACATGTGGATGAGTGCTGGAAAACTTTCATACCATGGAATTGGGAAAATAAAACAAAATATCAATTAAAAATATATTTGTCTAGGATTTCCTCAAAATGTCTGTGTGTCCCTCTGGGTCTGTCCATGTGTCCCTCAATATGTCTGTGTATCCCTCCATTTGTCTGTCTGTGTGTCCTTCAATATGCCTATCTGTGTGTCCTGTGGTTCTGTCTGTCTGTCCCCTTGTTCTGTCCGTGTGTCTCTCTGGGTCTGTCTGTCTATCCCTCTGGATATGTTGTTTGTCCCCTCCACAGAGGAACAGACACAGGAACAAAGATAGATACACAGGGACACATAAAGACAAGTAGACATGCATACACAGACACATAGACAGAAACGAATACACAGGAAACAGACATACAGAAAGCACAGAATCGCACACAATGACACAAACAGACATAGAGACACCCAGAGATCCACACTGATACAGAAAGGGACACGCAGACAGATCCCAAGGGACAGACAAACACATAGATACCCAGACACATGCAGAGGGATACATACACATAGAGACTCAGACACATACTGACACCCCCCACCAAGTCTGTCTGTGTGTCCATCATTTCTGCATATACCTCTGTCTGTGTCTTTGTCTCTGTGTGAATGTCTTTGTGTGTGTCCATGTGTCTGTTTGTGCTTTTGTATGTGCCTCTGTGCGCCTGTGTGTTTGTTTCCTGTGTTCTCTCTGTGCCTCTGTGTGTGTTTGGGTCTGTTTCTGTATAGATCTGTGTGTGTCTATGTCTATGTGTCTGTGTCTATATTTGAATGTCTCTCTGTGTTTCTGGGTGTCTGTGTCTTTATTGTGTGTCTGTGTGTCTTTGTCTTTGTGTCTGTGTATATGTATAGAGAATTATGTAGAATTTCATATAGCAAGTTGTATATAGAGTTATGTAAAGATAAATCTGGTTCTGTATAATTATACAAATATAAATATACATCTATCTAGAAGTATATATGTTTGTGTATACACCCACCAAATAAACACAAGGTAACCTGGGAGGAAAGGCAGAGGAGGAGATCAAGAAAAAGGTTCTGGAAGAAGCTGAAACTTGAAATGAATCTTGAAGGAAGAGAAGGATTCTAGGAAGCAGAGAAGAAGAAATCCATTGCAGACACAGGGTCAAGTTTTGTTGGGACCATTTCCAGGGATGGAATGTTCTTTGTCAGTAACACCCATCCCCATGAGACCTCCAGTTAGGATTCCTAAAGCAAGGCAAGGTCAAATGCTTTGAAGGAATTTTGTGAGATAATTAAAAGAGAGAAAGCATGACTTTTGAGGTGGGAAGACTGGGTTCAGGCAGGTGACTAAGCCTGTAGAATTTTCAGTGTTTCAGTCTTGAGGACTAAACTAAAGTTTACCTACCTGCCTGCATCTGTGGAGGGACTTTTCTGTCCTACATATTCCCCCACCAATGAAAGCATGGGTTCAAACCAAAAAGTTAAAAAAAATGAACTGAATGAATGAATGAATGAATGAATGAAGCAAGTGCACGGCAGAGGGGAAGAGAGGCAATATGGAACACATGTGTGCTCATACACACACACACACCCACACACACACACACCCTTTAAATGGAGCTGAAGATCCCCATTTTGAAATTTTTTTTTAGATTTTTTTTTGCAAGGCAATGGGGTTAAGTGGCTTGCCCAAAGCCACACAGCTAGGTCATTATTAAGTGTCTGAGACTGGATTTGAACCCAGATCCTCCTGACTCCAGGGCTGGTGCTTTATCCACTGTGCCACCTAGCTGCCCCCATTTTGAATTTTTAAAGGGTCCAATATTTCAATAAACTTTGTGTCACTTCTATGAAAGGAGTTCTCCCTAAAATCCAGCCCACCCCTGCCCCAGCACTCCATGTTGGCATGGATATGAAGACCAGTGGGCTCCAGCTGCAACCCCCCCCCCCTGCCCCCACAAGCTGACCAGGTTTTGGCACTAGGTTGGAGCTGAACTGTGTATCTATCAGCTGAGGCCCAGCCCAGTAGAGAGACTCCAGAGGGCTGGACACCAGGAGATAGGAAACCATAAAGTCCAGCTACTAAAGTAGAGTGGTAGAATTGGAGTCAGGAAAGCCTGGGTTCAAATCTGTCGCTTGCTGGTTATGTGAGCCTGGACAAGTCATTTAACTTGTACTAGCCTATAAAATGGAGGTAATAATAGATTCTACCCTACAGGATTGCTGTGAGTAAAAAAGGGATCAGATTTGTAAAATACTCCGCAAAGCTGAAAGTACTAAAGAAATGCTAGCTGTTATTATCATTGTTCTTCAGAATCAACTGACCAATGATTGCAGTCTGTCCGTGTCCTTCCCCAAATGGAACCCCCCTACTTGAGTACAACATTCCAGATAGTATGCTCTACCCCCAGCAGGGGCTGGTGGAACTTTCCATTATCTCCTCTCTCTCTCTCTCCCTCCCTCCCTCTCTCTCTTTGCAAGGCAATGGGGTTAAGTGGCTTGCCCAAGGCCACACAGCCAGGTAACTAATACGTGTCTGAGGCTGGATTTGAACTCAGGTCCTCCTTAATCCAGGGCCAGTGTTTTATCCACCTAGATGCCCCCATTATACATTCCTGTGCCACTGTATCAACTCCCATAGCATATGATGTCCACTAAACTCTCTAGAGCTTTTTTGCTCACCTCCACACACCTCCCATCTTGCACTCATGAACTGATTATTTTGAAGTCAAGTTGTTTAATCCTATCATATCATTTGAATAGATCCCTAGGGTACTCCACTAGAGACTTCTTTTCAAATATGCCTCAAACCATTAATGACTCTTGGGTCTAGTCATCCCATCAGTTCCAAAACCACAGCAGTATTGGCTAACCCAAGCTTTTCATCTTGTTGTTTTGTTGAATACTTTGCTCAAATCTAAGTAACATATCTATCCTGCCAGTCAGGATCATTAGAGTTGAAAGAGACCTCGAACTTCGTCTAGTCTAATTCCCTAATTTGACAGAAGTACCTGCGGTCTAGGGAGTAAACAGACTGGCCAACCAGGAAAGCGCCACAGAAGCCATCTAATCCAATTCCCTAATTTGACAGAGGAGGAAACCAAGGCCCAGGGAAATGCACTGACTTGCTCGAAGTCACCCAGGTAAGTATCAGAACCAGCATTTGAACTCAGGGCTTTTGACTCTAAATCTAACACTTTCATCAAGTCAACAGTGTCAACAAAAGAGATGGGGTGAGTAGTGTAGCATGACCTGCTCTTTGTGAAGGCCTGCTGCCTTTCCTACATGTCCCCTTAGCAATCCTTGAAATTAGATGATCAAATCTTTGCCAAGAGTCAAAATCAAGCCCACTGGTCTAGAGGCTGGATCCTTCATTTGTCTTCCTCTTTTTCACAATAGGGACAACTAGCGCTACAAGTCCATTAGCCCTTCTAGGCGATGAATGATCCTCCTTTGGCCGAGGTTTGGGTGCTCCAATTGCTGAAGCTCCTGGCCTTGCCATGGTAGTGAGTAAGTAGCTCCAGCTGAAGAATCCATCACTGGCTGATGGTAATGAGCCTCAGATGTGGGTCCCCAGATGCTTGATTGACATGCAATAGATCAGGAAGCTCAGTATTTGAAACCTTTTCTGGCTTGGGAGGAATTTCATAGTCAAGTCAGTCAACACACTTATTAAGTGCTTGCTATGGATCAGGAGGAGAAGGAAAGCACAGCCTGTCCTCAAGAAACTTACACTCTAAGGGGGAAGAGAACATGGAAATAACTGGATACAGCCAACAATTATGGGCCAGACATTGTGCTAAGTAAGCCCTGAGGGGATACAAAAGGAGGCAAAAGATAGTCCTTGCCCTCAAGGAGCTTATAGTCTAATGGGGAAGAGAACATGGAAATAACTCTAACCATTATGGGTCAGACACTGTACTAAGTTAGCTATTGAGTAGCTGACATGTAATGTCAATGGGAAAGCATTAGCAGCTGGGGGGTGGAGGGAGAGACTGAATGGAGCCTCTGGTCAAAGGTGAAAATTGATGTGTCTTGAAGGAAGTCAGAGAAAGTAAGAGAAAGCTGTTACAAGGGTAGATGGAGGACAATCACCAATGCAAAGGCATGGAGTTTGTTGATGTAGGAAGAATCCTGTTTGGGGCATGGCAAGGAGACCAAAATTCTTGGATGGCAATGTGCTTGGTAGAGAGCAAAGTGCTGAAAGATTGGCAAAGTCAGAAGGAGCTAGGTTGCAAAAAGTTTTACATGCCAAAGAGAGACATTTAGATTTTTTTCCCAGAGGTAATAGGGAGCCACAGCATTTAGTGAGAGGACTGTGAAACATGGTCAGACTTGCACTTTGGCTGCTGAATGAAGGATAGTTTGGAGTAGGAAGAGACTTGAGGCAGGAAGACCAATGGGGAAGTCATGGAAAGAATCCAGTTGAAAGGTGTTAAAGACATATCCTCGGATGGTGACTATTTGAGTGGAGAGAAAGATATATACATATATGAAATGGCGTGAGGGTAAAATGGCCAGATTTGACCATGGATTGGATATGTTAGGATTAGTGAGAAAAACAAGCTGCAGATGACTCCCCTAAGGTGTGTAGGATGGTGGTACCCTCAATAGCAGTAGGAAAAGTGGGAAGAGGAGAGGATTTTCAGCAAAAGATGATGAATTCTATTTTTGACTTACTAGGTTTGAGATGGTAATGGGACATCCAGTTTGCAGTAGCCAAGAGGTAGTTGCTAATGTAGGGTAAGTTTGGGAGAGAGACTACCCTAGAGAGCTGCAGATCATTGAAGCTATGGGAGCTGATGAGAACACCAAGCAATACTGCATGGATTAGAAAAGGAGAAGAAAAGAAGGCCTTAGGAGACAGCCATGGATGAGACCTGAATGAAGATTCAGCCAAGGAAACTGAGAAGGAACAGGTGGGAGGAGAAGGGGAAGGGAGCGGTGCCATGCAGACCTGGAAAAGAGCAAAAAGCCAGGAAGAAAAGGTAAGCAATAGTAGAAAAAGGAGGTTAAGAAGAGGCCATTAGATAGGACAATTAAAAGTGTCTTTTGTTTTGTTCATAATCATTTCCAGATACCTTCCCCTCCTCGCCCAAAAGAAGAGTACACACATCTGGCAATTTGGGAAACATTTCATACTCAGCAGTTCCCCATTCTCCTACCATAGGAGAAGGGTATGTTCCTCTATCACTTTGACAGGACCAATACTGACCAGAAAGATTTCAATACATCCAGCTTTGTTTCATTGTTCTTTTCATTCACAGCCTTGTGTATATTGTTCTCTGGGTTCTACTCCATTCTACTGCAGGCCAGACAAGTCTTCCTATTTCCCTGGCATAAGTATCATCCCCATTTGCAGAAACTGAGGCCCAGAGAAGGAAGTGATTTGGTCAAGGTCTGGGATCTCTGAGAGCCTTTCAAAAGGGGGTAATTTGATTTTTCCATATATATTTCAAGAAACATAGTTTACTTTGCATTTACTTAATCTTCGACAGGGAGTGGACTTGGGATTTCATTGCTTTAGAGAATTGAGGAAGATGAAAACTCCCTCTCCCAGTATAGTTTGGCACTTGTTCTGCCACTTGGAGACTTAGAGATTAAATGACTTTCCCATAGTGATATAGTTAAGACATATAAAAAAAAGACTTGAAATAATATTACTTTAAGCAAGGCTCTGAAAAGTATAAAGACCAGTGTGTGTATATGCCTTTTTGATAAGGGGCCTCATAGCTTAGTGGTTTGAAGCAGCTGCCTAGGAAGCAGGATGATTCTGGGTTCAAATCCCCATGGGGCTTCATTTTTCTACTGCTATCTATTTTTTTAAAAATCTCCAAATTTAATCTTTTTCTTCTACTTGCATTTATGTCATATTACCCCCCCCCTTTTACTTTCCTCATTTGATACTCCCTTAGAGCTGTGTGGTTATATAATTTGGGCAGAACATTCAGACTACTTTTGTCTTAAAAGGCCAGAAACTCACTGTTTAAATAAGAGATATAACTCATTTTGGGGAACATTGTGACCCTCCACCAGAGAAAGGTTGGGGGCTGGCTGGACCCCAGTGTTTTGGCGTGAAATTTACCCTGCACACATTTCACACATAATAATCCCATCTGCAATAAAAGTTCATTTATCTGTCATGCTGAAGTATACTAATTAAAAAAAATAAATTCCACCTCACTGAGTTATATTAACTTGGGTTTATATGTGACATTTAGAAAATCTCTGCTGGAGTCCTGAGGCTTAGGAGAGCAGTGATAGAAATGTAAATCTAGTGTTGCTTTTGGGTCCCTGTCAGGAAGGTGAGAGCTGAGTCAGACCCAGACAGGGTTAGGCCCTGAGCTTGGGGACATACTAATGTTTGTCCTTCATTCTTGAAGACCACAACATCAGAGAGGTGATGCCATGACAAACACAGGAATTGGATTTGAGTGGGGGGGGCTGTGTTAAGTCACCAGCCTACTTTCTCCTCCAGAGTCATCTGGATCCAGTGGTTAGATATGAATCAGAACAACTGGACATGGCCCTGGATGATGCAAGGCAATCAGAGTGAAGTGACTTGTCCAAGGTCACATAGCTAGTAAGAGTCAAGTGTCTGAGGCCAGATTCAAACTCTCATCCTCCTGAATCCAAGGCCAGTGCTCTATCCACTGCACCACCTAGCTGCCCTGCGTGGGGATATGATAAGAAGAAGATAGAAAATGTTTTTGATGTTTTTTTAAGTTTTTTTTTTTGCTAGGCAATGGGGTTAAGTAGCTTGCCCAAGGCCACACAGCTAGGTAATTATTAAGTGTCTGAGACCGGATTTGAACCCAGGTACTCCTGACTCCAGGGCCGGTGCTTTATCCACTGTGCCACCTAGTCGCCCTGTTTCTGTTTTTTAACTACAGACTTAGCCTTAGACTTGCAGACCCAGGACAAAGTAAGAAGCAAAGGCAACTGGGTTTTGTGAAAGGAGAGGCCCAGGGCAAAGAATGGGAGTTGTGAGCATGAGTAGTGATGGGGGATGCCAGGGGGTCCTATGGACCAGATTTCATTGGCCACATCAGAATGATAACTGATATTGATTGAGAGCCTTAAGGTTGGCAAAGTACTACCCATACAAGTGTTGTTGGGGACTCCCCTCCAAAGTCAAAAATAACTTGAGGATTTGGAGACCTGAGACAAGCACTATGGTCTCTGTTGAGAACAAGTGATGGGAAGCATCTGTCTGTTGTGGGAAAGGGGAATGGTCAGGATAGCTCACTAGCTCAGCCCTAATGGGTAGCTTCCTAGTTTAACTAATAGGAATAAACTAGATTGTAAGATCTGTTTCCTCTACTTATAGAAAGACTGCCAGAGTCTAGTCATCCTGCCCTCTAATTACTATCCTCCCCATTTTTACAGATGAAAAAAAAATGGAGACTGGGAGAGGAAAGAGACTTGCTCAAGGTCCCACAGCTTAGAAAGCGGGATTTCAGCACAGTCCTTCCTGACTCCATAGTCCATCAATCTCTCCACTATACCACTTCAACTTGAGACAGGGGTCTGGTTTTACTGTCATCCGAACTGAACTAACCTACTTGATTAGAGAGACAGAGGAAGGCAGCCTGCCTGGAGCCCAGGTCCTGTTGCAAGGCACCCCATCAGATACTAGAAACTGCAGCTCTTTCCCTTATCTGCCTTGGGTCATAAATTTGACAAATTTTTAAAAGCCCTATGGAAGTGGAGGAAAAAAGAGAAGGACATGGTTGGTTGGGAGCGTGGAAGTCAACAGCAGCAACTGGTATTTACATAACTGCCTTAAGTTTGTAAAATGCCTTCCATAAATTTCTTCCTTGAATCTCCCAACAACCCTGGGAATAGGGAGGGAGATATTTCTACCCCTATGATACAGATGAAGAAACTGAGGTTCAGCAAGATTCACAGAATTGTAGATTTAATGTTGGGAGGGACCTTAGAGGCAATTTAATTTGAAAAAAATCATCAATTTACAGATGAGAAAACTGAGGCCTACAGGAATGAAGTGATTTGACTAATGTCAAACATAAGCTCATAGAACTAAAATTGGAGGTCATCTGGTTCAATTCCTTCTTCTGACAGAAGAGGAAACTGAGGCCCAGGGAAGGAAAGGCACTTGCTCACGGTCACACAAAGGATCATAATTCTAGAGCTCGAAGGGACTTTAGATACCATCTAGTCCAAGCATCTTATTTTCCAGAGGAAGAATCTGAAACATGCAGAGGGGGAGTGATCTGCCCAAGGTGACACAGGTAACAGGAAGCTGGGCCCAGAATTTGATTCTGATTCCAAATCAGCACTCTTTTTTTATTTTGCAAGGCAAATGGGGTTAAGTGGCTTGCCCAAGGCCACACAGCTAGGTAATTATTAAGTGTCTGAGGCTGGATTTGAACTCAGGTACTCCTGACTCCAGGGTCTATGCTCTATCCACTGCACCACCTAGCTGCCCCGAAATCAGCACTCTTAAATCAAATCTAGTAAGACTTGTAAATAAAAAAGGAAATATGCCATAGCTACCACTCCACACTGCCTCTTTCAGATTCCAAGTCTACTCTTGTTCCCACATTGGATCATGATCACTGGGAACAGCAAAGGCATCATGGTGTCATTTCAAAAGGTGCTAAATCTATCTTGAATCCCACTTCCTCCACATCTTGGTTGTGTGACCTTGGGTGGGTCCTGTCCCTCACTGAGCCTCAGTTTCCCAAATTATAAACTGGAGATAAAGACCTAAATTACTTATCTCATACAGCTGTCAGAAGGACTAAAGGAGAGCCTGCTCAGGAAGCTCTTTGTAAACCTGAAAGAGTTATAGAAATGTCAGCTACCATCATGTATTAGTTTGTGAAAGCAACTCTCCTCCTCAGTTAGATTGGAAAAAGCAGGGTCCCTGACCAAGATACTCAGCTCTATGAACTCATCTCCTATTATAGCTAATGTTATCTTCCACACAGCAGTCATTTCAGGAAATGAGAAAATGTCTGAGGGCTTTGAGAACACACTAAACCAAACAGAAAGTTGCCTGGAAAAAAATCAATGAAAAATCTTCGCTGAAAATATCTCTGATAAAGTCTAAATTGGCAAGCTATATGGAAGAGTGCATACAAATATTTAAAGCCAAGAGTCATTCCCTGATAGATAAGTGGTCGAAGGATATGCATAGCCAGTTGTGTCAAATAAAGAAATCGAAACTATCAGTGACCATATGAAAAATCACTCTGAATCACTAATAATAAGAAAAATCAAAATCAAAACAACACCAAGATCCCGTGTCCCATCAGCAAATCGACCCAGATTGCAAAAGATGAAAATAATGATGTTGGAGGGGTGGTGAGACACAGACACACTGTGGGCAGAACTGTGAGTTGGCTCAACTATCTATCCAGTAGTTCAATTTGGAACTCTACCCAAAAGTCACTAAACTGTGTGTTCCCTTTGATGCTACTAATATCACTCCTGGGTTGATACTCCAAAGAGGTCAAGGCAGGGGGAAAAGACCAAGAGAGAACAAATCTTTGTAGCAGCTCTTTTGATGGTGTCAAAAAATCAGAAGCAAAAGTGATGTTCATCTATCCAGAATGGTTGACCAGATCCTGGGGTGTGAATGCAATGGTGTATTGTTCCCTAGGTAAAGACTCAAAGGAATTTAAGAAGGTCCAGATGAACTGACACAGAGCCGAGTAGAGGTGCTGAAATTAAAGAGGAAAATGAAGCATACTGTGAGTAGATTTATTTTCCTTGATTATACTTATTTGTTGCAAAGGAGTGTTGGGGGGACAGGGCAGGAAACTGGGGTATTAGATTTCTTCAGTCCCAGTTAAGTGAGGTTGGTGTGGGAGAGGGAGAAGGTAGATTTATGCTGATTGAAATATCAATCCTTTTAAGCAATTCTTTTAAAAAAATTATATATACATATATATAATTTTTAGAAAAAGAACAAAAAGACTTGATGAGGCAACTTGCAATGGCAAAAAGAGCTCTGGAGACAGAGTCAGAGAATTGAAGTCTAATCCTGGTTCTGCTACTTACTCCCTGGGGGAGCTTGGACAAATATCTCACATTCTCTGGGCCTCAATTTCCTCCTCTGTAAAATGAAGGTATTGATTTCCAGTTGATTTCTCAGGTCCTTTTAGATTTAAAATCACTAGTCTCAGACTCAGGTGATTTTTTTTTGTGCCAATGTGATTCTCTGTTGCTGCCACTATCTAATCCTGTGGTCCTGAGCAAGTTTTTTCCTCAGTATCCTTATACAAGGATAGCTGTTGAAGTGATTGACGCCCAAAGCTCCTGGATGAAAATGGGGGGAGAAGGGCATAACGGGGGAGGGGAAGTGCTTTATAAACAATCTAGTATAACAGAAACAGGATTTAGGATTGGTAGCAAGTAAGAATCAATCAATAAACATCAATTATGTGCCAGTTGGGACAACCAGGTGGTACAGTAGTGTGCCAGACCAGGAGTCAGGAAGACCTGAATTCAAATCTGACCTGAGATACTAGCTGTATGACCCTGGGTAAGTCATTTCACCCTATTTGCCTCAGTTTCCTCATCTGTAAAATGAGCTGGAAAAGGAAATAGAAGACCACTCCTGTATCTTTGCCAAGAAAACCTCAAAATAGGATCATGACTGAAAAATGATTCAACAACATTATCTACACAGCATTGTGTTCCCTGCCAAGGATACAAAACTGCTGAGAGAAGAACCCTAGAGCCAAAAGATCATCTGCTTCAAACTCCTTATTTTACAGAGGAGCAAACTGAGGTCTATGAAAGGGAAAGAAGCTCCCAAAGGTCCCATGGTTTATAACAAAGTCAGGTTCTCTGACTGGTCTTCTCTATGCTGCTAACCCAACTGTGGAATTGTAAGGATAACAGGAGCCGATATCAACATTTTTTTTGGATTCCTTGGGGGAGGAAAAGCTGGAGCCCCTGCAATTGTTGGCATGCCCATCTACCTTAATCTTCTTAGCAGTAGGCCGATAAAGTTGTTCTTTCTTTCTCTCTTTAATAACAGAGACTTTAACATGACTTGCACATATTTACAATAGGTTTTGTTTTTATTCATGTTTTTCAGCTCCAAATTCTCTCTCTCCCTTCCCCCTTCCCCCTTCCCCCTTCCCCCTTCCCCCTTCCCCCATACAATGAGCAGGCTAACAAACCCTATTACAAATACATAGAGTCATGTAAAAGAAATTCCTGCAATAGCCATGTCCTAAAAAAGAAAGGAACAAAAAAAATATGTTTCAAACTGCACTCTGAGGCCAATCTGGAGGGGATAACATGTTCCAGCCTCAGTCCTTTGGAATTGTGGTGGGTCACGGTATTGATCAGAGTTCCTACATCTTTCTAAGTTGATTGTTATCACAATATTACTGTTACCATGTACATTGTCCCCCGGGTTGGGCTCACTTGACTTGGCATCAGCTCATACAGGTCTTCCCAGGTTTTTTGTTTTGTGGTTTGTTTTTGCAAGGCAAATGGGGTTAAGTGGGTTGCCCAGGGCCACACAGCTAGGTAATTATTAGGTGGCCTCCATAATTATTAAGTGTCTGTGGTCAGATTTGAACTCAGTTCCACCTGACTCCAGGGCTGGTGCTCTATCCACTGTGCCACCTAGCTGCTGTGCCCTGCCCCCCGCCCAGGTTTTTCTGAAACCATCCTCTTCATTTCTTACAGCAGGTTTATCAAATACCAGGCTACTGTGCTAAGTTGCCTCTGTTTATTATATCCCTAATGGGTTCCATTGATCAACAACATCTCTTACACAGTGCTTGTGTTTTGATGATTACAGTTTTGTAGTATAGTTAGAGATCTGGTACTGCTGGGCCTCCCTCCTTCTAATTATTTTTCCATTGATTATTCTTATATTCTTGATCTTTTGTTCCTTCTGATGACTAAAATTTTTTTTCTAGCTCTATAAAGTGGTTCTTTAGTAGTTTGATAGGGATGGAATAAAGGAAGTAAACTTAATTTAAATGGTAGTTTCATTTTTATTATGTTGGCTCAGCCTACCCATATGCAATGACTATTTCTCTAATTATTTAGATCTTTATGCTGGTGACTGTTAAATGTGTTTATCCAACCCTAACCTTTCCACTCACATTTATATACCGTAGCTTGTTTAACCAATTGATGGGAGCCTCTCAGTTTCCAATCTGCCACCTCAAAAAGAGCTTCTATAAATATTTTTGGCCTTTTCCTTTTCCTTTAATCTCTTTGGGGATATAACCTTAGTAGCAGTATCACTGGGTCAAAGTATATACATAGTTTAATAACTTTGGGGGCATCATTCCCAAATGTTTTCTAGAATTGTTGGCCTAGCTCCACCAACAATCTATCAATTCCTCTATTGGATGTTTAAAGCCCTTCTCAATCTTCCACTTCCCAGTTTTCTTATACCCTCCCATGTACCCTGGAGTCACATTGGCCTCCTTGCAATTCCTCAAACAAAACACTCTTGTCTCCAGACCTCAAATCTTTCCCTGGCTGTTTCCCCTGCCTGGGATGCTCTCCCTCCTCATCTCTGTCTCCAGCCTCCCCTGGCTTTCTTCATGTCCCAGTTCAGTCCCCACCTTCTACTAGAAGTCTTCCCCAGTCTTCCCTCTGTTGGTGATCTCCAATTTACCCCATCTACAATTTGTATACAGTTGTTTGCATATTGTCTCCCCCATTAGACTAGGAGCTCCTTGAGAGCAGGACCTGGCTTTTGCCTTTCTTTGTGTTCCTAGCACAGTGACTGGCATACAGTAGGTGTTTAATCAATGTTTAGTGACTGCCTGAGATAGATAAAGTCCCTTCCAGCTCCAGATCTTAGGACTGATGATGCTAGTACTCCTGACTATCAGACCAGAGCACTTTCTATTAGAGCACGCCTTGGTGGAAATCTGTATCTGATTTAACCAAATTGAATCAAAACATAGGCATTCAATGTCCCCTCTGTACTTTATTTCTTGATAGATTTTATTATTCCCTCTGGTTTTATATCACAGTCATTTCTGTTTGCACCAGTCAGACTTGAGTCCCCTACCTCTTCACTATATATCTTCTAGTAGGCTTCACTTTCTATCTTCTCGGACCTGCTGTTGTAGTTCAGTTGCTTAAAGCTAGGCTTCCTTTCAGTGACCTTTTCATTTTATTTCATCCTAGACACTTGTGTATAGTGTTCTTTCGATTCCTTGGCAGCAGTTCACTTCCCCCACATTGTACACATCCTCCCTAGCCCCAGCCTGCCTTTATAGGGCTTCCAGTGAGTTCTATGGCTCTCAAACTTTCTAACTCAAAATTACCCAAAGCTCATTAATCCCCACAGCTTCCTTCCTTGCAAGGGGTAGATGAATACCATATGCTTTTGCTCCCCAGATGAGCTGCTTCTACCCATCAAGGAGGCAGACTCTTCTTCTCTGCTATCACCTCTAGCCTCTCCCACCCCTGTTGGAAGCAGAAAGGCAATGGACTTCCAACGGAGAGTGTTAACTTGGAAAGGTCCAGACCTTCTTGTTTGACAAACTTCCCAGCATCCTTATGTGGGAGGCAGGAGTTGGGAGGCCGAGGGGGGTGCAGGGGACACCAGCAGAGTTAAGCAAAGCCCAACTGGGAAGTGAAGTTATACTACTTTTTGTGGTGCTGGAATTTTCCATCTCCTATCCATTTCCTCCTTTCCCTAATACCATTTTGTTCCCAATACCCCAAACCCCTGGGCATCTCACAAGGGTTGCTTGGGTGATTGATGGTCATAGTTCTTTTAGATAAACACTGAGTTTACTGGTGCTGAGAAACTCCCTTGATCAATGCTGATCAGCACCTCATAATCTTGGAAAATTGACCAGGGCATGGAGACTTTAAGTGACTTGTCCAGTTAATACCCCTCAAAGGCAAGATCTGAACCCTCTTCTCTGTCTGCTTCTCCACCCTGTTTCTCAATTCCAAGGTTCTCACCTATCAAGTCAGTGGTGGAGAAGAAAAACCATGGATATGATCTCCCTAGACTGATGCTACTGATATGTTTTGTTTTGACATCACCTAGATTGCAGCATTTCCTAATGTGTCTTCCCTCTTCCCCTGGCAAAGTGCCATTCCTCTTTGTAATAAAATTAAAAAGAGGAGGAAAAAGAGCTCATTGAAACTAACTGAGTTATGGACAAGTTGGCCTTTTCTGCAGCGTTCCTCACCCAAGGTCCCTCTACCTCTAGTGAGCAGTGGAAGGGAGGAGCCTCCTCATCACTGACATGCCAAGCAGAGCCCCTTGGGTCTGCTGATTTCATTTGCTACCTATTTGACCTAGGTCTTCTATGCTTTTGTTTCTTACCACACAGTAACAGTCCACTATGTTCATGTACCACAACTTATTTAGCCATTCCTTAATCACTAAGCATCTATTTTGTTTCCTGGAAGGTAGGAATAAGGATTTATAAAGTACTGACTGTGTGCCAGCCAGTATGCTGAGGGCTTTATAAATATTATCTCATTTGATCCTCATAACAATCCTTTATGATTCCCATTTTGCAAATGAAGAACCTGAGGTACCCAGATGTGAAGTGACTTGCCCAAGGTTATACAGCATTACGAATCTGAGTCTGGATTGACACTCAAGTTTTTCTGACTCCAAGGTAGCTAGGTGGCACAGTGGACAGAGCATTTTTTGGGCTGGAGTTCAAAAGATTTATTTTCCTGAGTTCAAATCCAGCCTCAGGCACTTTACTATGTGATCCTGTTTGCCTCAGGTGTCCTCATCTGTAAAATGAGTTAGAGAAGGA
Source organism: Macrotis lagotis (assembly GCF_037893015.1). NCBI lineage: Eukaryota > Metazoa > Chordata > Mammalia > Peramelemorphia > Peramelidae > Macrotis > Macrotis lagotis. The sequence goes on from NC_133666.1 coordinate 31,152,049, forward strand.
AATGAGAAACCACTCCAGAATTTCTGTCAAAAAACCCCCAATTGGGGTCACAAGAGTCAGACATGACTGAACGACAACAAACTTCCTGACTATAGGCCCAGGCCTCCAGTCACTGCAATGCCACTTAACTGCCTTTCATATGTGGCTCCTAGACTCAAATTCTTGGAAAAGAAGTTTTATGAGTGCCCTTTTTTTGTCTCTACTTCATTGTCATTCCCCAATGACTTCCCATACACCTGGAGGGATGCTTCCCTTGCAACAAATAAGTACAGTCAAGCAAAACAAATAAACACACCAACCGTGTCTGACAATGTATGCCTCATTCCACATCTGTAGCCCCCCTCGTCTTTGTTGAAAGGTGAGATGCATGCTTTCTCATTAGTCCTTTAAGGGAATGCTTGGTCAAACTTAGGTATTTCTGACTATCTGAAGCATGGTATAGCACGACAATTCCTGTAGCTGAGATTGGAAAGCCTGGGTTTGAATTGCTGTGTGACCTTGGCAGGTCCCTTCCCTGTCTAAGACTCAGTTTCCTTTTCTGACCAATGAAGGGGTTGAGCCTAATGTTCTCTGGGCTCCTTTCCAGCTCTAAGGCCTCTGACTTTTTTCACTAGGCTGTATACATCTCTGTGTCCTTGATATCAAGGATATGACCAGTAACTGACATTTTTATACAGCACCTTGAAGTTTTTCATGTACCATGTCATTTATCCTCCTGATGCCTCTGTGAGGTCAGCAGCTCTAATTCTTTCCATTTTACAGATGAGGAAACTGAGGCTTAGAGAGGTTCAGTGTCTGATTTGAAGCAGCTAGGTGTCACAGTAGATAGTGTACCAGGCCTGGAGTCAGAAAGACTCATGTTTTCATGAGTTCAAATCTGGTTTTAGATACTTCCTAGCCATGGGACCTTGGACAAGTCACTTCACCCTATTTGTCTCAGTTTCCTCATCTTTAAAATGAGAAGAAAATGGCAAACCACTCCAGTATCTTTGTCAAGAAAATACCAAATAGGGTCAGGAAGAGTTAGACATGACTGAAAATGACTCAACAACAGCATACTTCCTGCCTGGGAGTCCAGGGCTCTAACCCTTTTGCCACACTATCTTGTACTTCTCAGGAACTGAATCAAATATAGCATCTTTATATCCTCAGATGCTCAGATCCAGGGGCTGATGGGAGGGGGACAGTTACTGGAATCCCCCTTGAATGTTTAGATAGATACATAGGTAGCAGATTTGGGGTTATTTGTGGACAAAGCCCTTCTGAAAGAAGGCTCTGTTGGCCTTCTCTGAGAGGTGCCAAACTGTCTCCGGCTGAGAGATGCTGCGTGGCCCAGAGAGCTGCAATGCAGTGCCTTTTATGGGTAAAATCTCCTAACTGGGCAAGTCATATTACATGGTCCAGCCACATCCACTTTTAAGGTTATGTGTGAACATTCATTGTCTTCCTGTTTGCACAAGCTGTGGGGAATGTAGCTTTTACAGACTTAAAAAGCACATGGATGGCTTGCTTTGATTTGGCCATTATTTCTCCTTTCCAAGTCAAAGCAGAAGTGGGGGGGGCGGGGAATGACATTCTTGTCAGGATTAGGACCTTGAATACTTTTCTTTTTGTGCTTTTGTGTAATGCTCAGTAAGAAGAAGAAGGGAACTTGAGAGCTAGGGGAAGTTTAGGGCTTATTTGATCCAACCACTCTCATTTGATAAGATCCAGAGGAAGGAAACGGACTGGTCCAAGGTCACACAGTCAGTGGTGAAGCTGAGACTAGAATCCCTTGCCCTTAGTCTCCTGACTTCTGACTTCCAGAAAGAGCAGGACTTTTCCCACTGTGGCAAAATATTTCAGCTAGCCCTGATAGCTGGAAAAATATTCTAGGTCTAGGAAGCAACTCCCCCTGCCCTTCCTACCCCCCTCCCCAAAGCCCCTCCCCCTGCCCTTTATGGCCAGGGCTCTGAGTCCTGGACCCCACTTTCAGTCTGCCTGATAGAACCTCCAGACCCCTTCCTTCTCAAAATAGGGGTAGTATTGCCTTCTTTTATCATTTTCCATCTAAATCTCATCCAAATCTACCCTGAGATCTGTCTACAAACTCCAAGTGACTGACCCTGAGTCTGTTCCCATCCTTTCATTAGACAGAGAAGGAAACTGAAGACTAGAGCGGACTGGGATTTGTCCAAGATCACATAACCAGTCAACAGCTGACCTGAGATTAGTCTCCAGGAAGTGTTGTTTGTCTTGCTTTGGTTCATGTCCCAGAATCCCACTTTGTGTTCAATGGAGGGTGAAAGCCCAGGTAACATCTAAGGAGGGGAGGATGGAGGTAGCCCTATCTCCTGATGCTAGCCAGCATCTAAGAAGGTTTGTTGGATGACCTCTTCTAGTCAAGGTAGAGTTTGGAGAGTAGAGCTGGCGGGGCATTAATGGGACTCCCAGGCACTGACAGGACATATCCTTCAACAATATATTTGAGGAAGGCAGCATGGTAGGGAAGGAGAAACCTGGGGTCCAATCCTACCTCTGACATCTACTAGTTTTATGACTCTGGGAAAATCACTTCCCTGATCCACCCCCAGCTTAAAATTTCATTTTCATCATTCTTTATCTCATTTGAGCTCCACAACAATCCTGTGAAGCAAGTGTAATTATCAGCACTTCCATTTTACAGATGAGGAAAACTGAGACTTGGAGAGATCAGGTGACTTGCCCAAAGTCACATAGTTAATAAATGCTTGAGGTGGGATCAGAAACCTTTTCCAAATGTAAGGTCAGTGCCAGAAGAGTTGAGGTCTATGAAGGAGGTTTTCAAACCTTAAAGTACCTCATTTCCACTTTTGATTGAGTGAGTGATTCAGTGACAATTCCTGGGCCTTCTTTGATTTACTGGGTTCAGGACTGGGCCTCTTATACAAGACCATTTACAGTCTGGATTTGGATTTTATTGGTGCATGGGAAAGAACTTCTCAAGCAAGGTGGATGAGATCACCAAGCACATACTTCAAGCTCACCTCCTTTTAGAGTAGCTTTGCCAAAGATTTTGGTCCATTGGCTCAGAATCTAAAGGAACCCATTGTCCTCTGCAAGTTGTAATAAGACATCTGGGATGATTTTCATGAAGGAGGTTAGATCCTAAGAGGCAAAAACATTATAAAGCTGTCAGTGGGACAGCAGTGGGGGCAGTGACAGGAAGGAAAGGATTCAAGAGCCAGCAGCAACTGTTGATGGGTTTTATGGGAGGAGGGGGGGAAGGGGAAGTTGCTTCATCTTTCAGTGCTTCTGAGAGCACTTTGGGTAAGTGTTCATCTTGCCTGAATCGTGTTGTGGAAAGAGTACACTGACTCTGGAGAAGAAAGATCTGAGTTCAAATGTTGGGTCTTACACTTAGCAGCTGTATAACAGAGCAAGTCATAGTTTATGAAATATCCATTGAAGGATCCTGGGAATGTCTAGCCTAGAGGAAAAGTTTTAGGAAGGCCACAGGCCTGTTCCATGGAAAGAGATTTAGCTTTGTTTCTTTTAGTTCCAGAGGGAAGAACCAGGAGCAATGGGTGGGGGAGGGAGGGGAGGGAGGGGAGGGAGAGGCGATTCTGGTTCTCTATATAAGTAGAAACTTCTTCACAATGAGAGCTGCCCCAAAATGGAAAAGGATGCTTTGGAAGACACCTCATTGGTGGTCTTCAAAAAAAGGCTGGAGGCCCACTCAACAGGAATGCTGGGAGTAGATTCTTGTCCAGGAATGGGTTGTACACAATGCTTCTGAGCTTCCTTCCAACCCAGATATCCTAGGCTTCTATGGATTGCTTTCTATTTGAATGGCTCTGATCCACTTGAACTGAGATGAGTTGGAATCTGCATAGTTTAGGACCTGAGTGTCCCATTTTGCTCTGAGTCATATGACCTTGTCAGTGACCCAGGGTATTTCTGGATGACTTCATGGGATTAAGCTGCAGAGACTTTATGGGAAGCTGGAGAAAAGTGTTTGTTCAAGGAGAGGGTTCTGGAATTGCATCTCTCCCCTTTAGTAAATCTCCTTAGTTTTGAATTGAATCTCACCAGTTCCAGATGAACAGTCCCATTATGCTGCAGCCTTCCCTTCTCTACCTCTAAAATGCAGAATAGGTAGAAAGCTTGGGCATTGGGGTAGAGCTGAGGGTACTACATGGGAAGAGAGGATGTGAGTTCAACTCTACTAACTTGTTCCATGTGTGACTATGGGCAAATCACTGCCCTCGGATGAAGTCTTTTTCCCCTCACATTGCTACTCAAGGTACAGCTGGTGCCTTTCATTTTTATATTATAGTCATTTCTTCAGCCACTCCCATAAATTTTCTCTGGCTTTTAAAAAGTGCACCAAAACCATTTGACAAGCAACTAGAGTCAACAGTTGTGTGTAACATTCTGAACCCATAGTTCCCTACCTCTCTTGGTCAAAATGGGTGATTATTCAGTTACTGACTTCATTTTCATGTTATTTTTATTATTAGAGTCAATCAGTCCATCCATCTATAGGCATTCATTAAGTGCCTACTTTGCATATACTCTTTTGGCTGAATTTACTCATTCTCTGAGACAGTTTTATATACATCTCCTTAGGGTTCTTTGAATTCTTCCAGCTACTACTTCATCTGCTGTAGTAACATGACATTGCAGCCATATCCCCCAGTTTGCTTAGCCAGTCCCCACTCAGGGGACATCCTTATTGCTTCCTGTTCTTTCGGTGTCTCATTTTACACAGGGGAAACTCTGTCTATGAAAATAATGCCTGAATGTGGGGGGAATCTTTAAGAGTTCTCTTCTCAGGACTTCTAAAGTCTTCAGGTGGCTCTTGAAGGTCTATGCCAGATCACTAGTTTCTGGACCTGCCCCCTAAACACACAGTATGGGGCCTGTTAGGAATGTGAAGCTTATCAAGATTCCATTCCCAAAGGAACAATTTCCTTAGCTTGGCCAGGAGCCATCTGTCTGCTTTTATAAGAAGAAGAAGAGAAGGATCTCACTCAGGCTCAACTGGGGAAGCTGAAGCTGGGAGAAGCCCAAGAATTCTGACCTTAGGTCTGGCCTTCTGGGTGGGAAGACTGGGTGAGGCGGCTGTGGACTATGAGAGCCAGGAAGAACACGTCTTACAAAATCTCTCCCACTAAAGGAAAATTCCACTTCTTAGGCTTTGGGGTTAACAAATGACCTTGTCATCCTCCACTGGGGAAAGTCTTAGGGGGCTTCCCATTGTTTTGAGGATCAAATACTAACTCCTCAGTCTGGCACTGAAGGTCCCTCCACTGTCTGATTCCCACATCTTTTCCCTTTTAGGGACTCTCTCTATGGACTCCCTAGTTGTGACCCCAAATCCCCTTCCTGTTCAGGCTACTCCCTTTCCTGAAATCCACTCCTTCCTCTTTCCCTTGGAGTCAGTTAATGTATTACCTCTGACTTCTTTGATTTCCTTCTTCCAGGTGTTTATTCTCTCTCCCTCCACTGTCTATCTAGGTGGCATAGTAGATAGAGCACTGACCTTGGAGTCAGGATGACAGGAGTTCGAATCCAGCCTCAGTCACTTGACTCATACTAGCTGTGTGACCTTGGGCAAGTCACTTAACCCTGATCGCCCCTCATCCGGGCCATCTCCAGTGTCCTGATTCCTATCTGACCACTGACCCCAGATGACTCTAGAGGAGAAAGTGAGGCTGGGGACTTAGCATAGCACCCCCTCACTCAAATCCAATTCACAAGTTTGTCATGGCACAAACTCCCTGATGTTGTGGGCTTATTGGAAAAGGAAGGACAAACATTATTACTGTCTAACTGGTTTTAATCTATCTATGTAGCCTTTGCTCCCAATCAAATGTAAGCTCCCTAGGGGACTGGCTTGATTTAAACAGAAAAGGTTCTCAATAACATATGCTGAATTGAATTGCAAATACTACTGGAGATGGATACTTCTAGAGCTGCACACCCCCTTTCCCACTACTGAATAGTATGTGATTGTTTTAATGAGATTGTATTCCTCTAATATCTTGAGGCACAGTTAGGTGGTGCACTGGATAGAGCACTGACCCTGAAGTCAGGAGGGCCTGAGTTCAAATCTGCCCTCAGACACTTAATATGTACTAGCTGTGTGACCTTAGGTAAGTCACTTAATTCCAGGGACATCTCCAGTCATCTCAATCCATATCTGGCCAATAGACCCAGATGGTTCTAGAGAAGAAAGTGAGGCTGATGACTGAGCACAGCCCCCTCACTCAAATCTGGCTCATGTGCTTGTCATGGCATCACCAAATTGATGTCATGGTCTTTGAGAACAAAGGACAAACATCATCATCATAAGTTGAGGTCAGCCAAAGTAATAATAATTATTATTTTTATTACTGAAAGGTGACCATAATGTAATGGATAGAGACCAAATCTCAGAGTCAGGGAAGACCCAGTTTAAGTCCTGCCTCTGACATCTACTACATAGTTACTTCACCTCTCAGTGTTCTATGCAACTCTTTAAACCTGTAAATTACTATAAGAAAAGGTGTCAATCTATAATAAGGCAGTTTCTCCATCTTGCAGTATGTATCCTAATGAAATTACAGGTCTAGTCATCTTCTTTATAAATGGGGTAATTTCTATCTGAATCATATCAAAAAAGATAAAAATGAGGTGATAATAATAATCATCGATCTATGAAAGGGACTTTAAAGGGCATCTAAGTCCAGTGCTCTCATTTTACAGGTGAGGAAACTGAGACCCAGAGTGTGTCTAAGGTCACTCAGATAGTAAGTGGCAAAAATATTCTTCAAATTCAGGTCCCATTACTCTAAGGTCAATGTTCATTCCACTGTATTATGCTTCTAAAATATTTTTGCTACTTAAAGATGAGGAAGAGGAGGCTCAGCAAAGTAAAATGAATTATCCAAGGTCCCTCAGATAGTCTATGGAAAAGTCAGAATTTGAACACAGATCTTCTAACTCCAAATCTAGCACATTTCCACCTAGGAGAGGGCAGTGCAGACAAGAATGTGGCATGAAATAATTCCTGGATAGTATCTAAAGAGGAAACAAGTGTGTCATTGAGAGAGAGAGATAGAGAGAGAGAGAGAGAGAGAGAGAGAGAGAGATGAAGAGATGAGGTCTCTTTTAGGATCAGCCCCCTGGCTAAAAGAGAACAGTGACCATTTCACAAGGTAAATTAGATGATCTTTCTGCTTGACCTCTATGGTTTACTGGATATCACTGAAGTAAATTCAATCAGCTTATTTTTAGTTTTATCTATTTATGTCTTTTTGCTACCCTAAGGAGAGAATGAATTTTACTAATCTGTGAAGTTTCAGAGAGCCATAGAAACCTAGGATAATATTTTTGTAGCCTTGCCATAAAACTAGTATTGCATTCTGGACAGGTTCACCTTGGCTCATAAAAGTGTGTTCAGCAAGAGCCTTTTTCAGTTGGTTCTGCCTCATTTCCAGTGGTGGAGTTCAAATCCTTGAAATGCCTTTCTATTTGGGATAGAAAAACTTTTATCATGAGCTGGGTGGGTTTGCTTTCTAGTCAAATCTAAGACTAGGAGAGGGTGAGAGAAGGATGATTATTAGGTCTTTTCAAATCTGCTGTGCAGAAGTAATTTCAAAATTGAGGCTATAGTTATAGTTCCCCCAAGCTACTTCTAAAATTATAAAGCCTGACTTGGGTTCAATTCACTCAAATGAATACTCAAAAGTCCTCAGATCCCTCTGAATTTCCTCCTCAAAAAAACTCAAGCCATGCTATAATCATTGAATGATATGTAATAGAGGCAACTGGCAATGGACCACTGAAAGCATCAACTAATGACTATGCCACATTGTCCAAGGTCCCCTATTAAATAGCATAGTATTGTATTGTGAAGATATATCCTGGAAGGACATGTCACCTACCCCATTAACATCTTCCTTGATCTCCTCTCCTGATTCCCTCCTCTATTTGACTATGTATGTATGTATGTATGTATCCTCTATCTTGTAACTTGTATTGAGTTGGAAGGGCCTCAGTGACCTTCTAGTACAATTCATATTCGGAAAAGAATTCCCTATATACAGTAAGCTCTAAACTATATAAGCAAGCTATAAATAGCAAGGATAAACGGGAAATAATTAGCAGAGGGAAAATACTGTAATTAAGAGAAGTTGGAAAGGGCTTCCTGTAAAAGGTGGGACTTTGTTCTTGAAGAGGACAAATGTTCTTTTGAAAGGCAAATGGGGTTAAGTGGCTTGCCCAAGGCCATACAGCTAGGTAATTATTAAGTGTCTGAGGTCACATTTGAACTCAGTTCCACCTGACTCCAGGGCAGGTGCCCTATCCACTGCCCCACCTAGCCACCCCTGACAGATGTTACTGAATTGGATTTAAGTGAGGGAGAACTATGCAAAGCAATCAGCCTTACTCTGTCCCCAAGGGTCATCAGAGTCCAGATGTGGTGGGTCACCTTGGACTTTTGGAACTTTAGTTGGGACTTAGAGGAAGCCAGGTGAATCAGTATTTGGAACAGAGGAGAAACAGCATTCCAGACATGAGGGACAGCCAGAGAAAATGACTGGAGTATCAACTGAGGAATGAGTGAACAATTTGTGGTTATATGAATTGATAGACTACTCTTGTTCTGTAAGAAATCATGGGCAGGTGGACTTCAGAAAAACCTGGAAAGACTTGCATGAACTGATACTAAGTGAAGTGAGCAGAACTGGGGAAACATTTGGACATACTGACAGTAACATTGTGTGATGATTAACTATAAAACTTAGCTCCTCTCAGCAGCTCAGTGATCAAGTACAAGTCTAAGAGACTTGTGATGAAAAATGCCATCCACATCCAGAGGAAAAAACTGTGGAATCTGAATGCAGACTAAAGCATACTATGTTCACTTTTTAAAACTTGTTTTATGTTTTTTTTCTTTCGCATTTTCCCCCTTTAGTGCTGACTCTTCTTTCACAATGTGATTAATATGGAAATAATATGGAAAACATGTCTTTAATGTCTTTAATCCCATATTTATGATCAAAAATTGGTTTCTCAGCCTCTAACTGATATTTATAAATCTGAATGTTGTCTCTGTATAAAAATGTCAATTTGCCATGTCAAGGCCCATCTCCTGTATCTAAATGTTGACTTGGTCTGTGTCAATACTACCTGGTCAGCTTTGTAATAGCACCAATGAATTCCTTCACCTGGGTCAGCAAATAAGATAAGAGACACCTTGGATGAGGAGAAAGCAATCCTTTGGTTATTTGTAAACATTTCCTCTTCAGCCCAGTGGGATTCTTATCAATAGGAATTTGAAGCAAATATTATCATTTATGAGAACTATGTCATCTATATGAAATCTCATTGTTTGCCTGACTCAGTTTTATGGTTCTTTGTCCTTTCTGTATAAAATGTCCCCAGAATTATGTATCAGGATTAGTATTTGTAATGATACCATCTGCCCATGGATTTGGTAAGATCCTATAGAATAAAACATTTATAAAACTAATTTCTGTTATTTAATTTTAAGCCTAAAAATTATGGTTTACAATGTACATAATATAACCTATATCAGATTATTTGCTGTTGTCGGAAGGAGCAAAGGGAGAGAGGCAGGAAAATGTGGAACTTAAAATCTTACAAAAGATTAATGTTGAAAATTATATTTGCATGTAATTGGAAAAAATAAAATAAAAAAAATGAAATACTACCATATGTCCCTTGCCATCGGGTTCTCAGACCTGACAGTACAATGCTATTTTAAATAGACTGTTCAAAGTCATCTGAGTTACTGGATCTAGTAATTTTGAACAATAAAAATCATACTTACACTATTAAAAATGACTGGAACAGAGAGATGGAGTGTCTTGTGGAAATACCAGGGGACTAGTTTCTCTGGATCAAAGAGTTGGCATTGAAGGAGTGAGGTATAAGAAGACTAGAAAGGTAGGAGGGAGCTAGCTTAAGAAAGGCTTTGAATGCCAAACAGAATTTTATATTTGATGCCTGGAGGTAACAGGAAGTCACTGGGGTTTATTGAGGAGGGGAGTGACATGGTTAGACCTGTATTTTAGGGAAACCATTTTGGTGACTGAATGGAGGATAGTTTGAAGAGGGTACTGACTACTTGAGGTAGGTGCCCACCAGCAGCTATTACAATAGTCTAGGTGTGACATGATGAGGGCCTGTACCAGAGTGGGTAGCGGTATCACAGGAAAGAAGTGGATATATTTGAGAGATGCTGCAAAGGGAAGAGATAGTGAGGAATCTACTATGACTCCTGGGTTGGAAACCAGAGGAACCGGGAGGATTGTGTTGCCTCATACAGTCGTAGGGAAGAAGGGGACAGAGGAGAGTTTGGGGGAAAGAGAATGAGTTCTGTGGTGAACATTTTGAGTTTAAGATGTCTACTGGACATCTAGTTAGAGATGTCTAAATTGTAATTAGAGAGGTCAGCAGAAAGATTGGGGTAGGAAAGGTAGATTTGACAATCATCAACATTGAGATGGTAATTAAATATATGGGAGTTCAGATGACCAAGTGAAGTAATACAGATGGAGAAGAGGATCCATGAAGGACACTCTGGTCAGAGGGTGTGATCTGGCAGGAGGATCGAGCAAAGGAGAAAGAGAAAGAGTGGTGAGATAGGTAGGAGGAGAACCAGGAGGAAGGGATATCCTAAAAACCTAGGGAGATGGGGCGGCTAGGTGATGCAGTGGATAGAGCACTGGCCTTGGAGTCAGGAGGACCTGAGTTCAATTCTGACCTCAAACAGTTAATAATTACCTAGCCATGTGACCTTGGGCAAGCCACTTAACCCCATTGCCTTGCAAAAAAAGCTAAAACAAAAACCTAGGGAGAAGACAGAATGATCAACAGTGTCAAAATCTGCATAGAGATCAAGGAGAATGAAAGAAAAGGTCATTGGATTTGGCAACTAAAGATCCTAGGTAACCAGGGTTCAAATCATAGCACTTTCTATTGATGTAACTAATCTTGTGTAAGTCATTTAACCTCTCTGGGTCTCAATTTCTTCCTCTACAAAATAAAGGAATTAGACTAAATTGAGATCCCTTTCTACTCTAAATCTATGAGCCTGGGTAGGGGAAGAGCTAAGTTGTACCAACCAGGCTAAAAGGATTATCAGGGATGACAATGAAATTAGATCTGTGTCCTTTATTCCCAGGGGGCACTTGGGTGATAAACCAATGTTTCATAAGTGAGTCCCCACCAGGGAGTCTTTTATCATTGGCTCAGCATGAGGTTAGGCAGCTGGGTACCTGATGAGGCTAGAATCTTAGTTGCTTTAGTTGAGGGTGCACCACAGAAGCCATGGTATCAGGGATAAAAGACTTTTATTTTGAAGCTGAATCTCAGTTATCTTTCCCATCCCATACCCTATTTCCTGTCTCCCCAATTCTAGCATTTTCACTCTATCTTCCTGGTTCTTCCATACAATTTTTAGTGGTTCCATTTTGCCACTTACCATCTTACGATATCTATTCTTAACCAGTCCAAGTTCAACTAGATTACTTCCCTCTTAGCTCCTTCATTCCGTGCCTGTCTTCTAAGGGAGTATAATCTTGGTTACACTCAGTTCACCCACCAGAGAAGGTTCTAATCTTAGTTCTTCCACCAGACCCTTTTCGGGGGGTTTGTTTTAGCAAGGTAATGGAGTTAAGTGACTTGTCCAAGGTCACACAGCTCAGTAAGTATTAAATTTCTGAGGTCATATTTAAACTCAGGTCCTCCTGACTCCAGGGCCGGTGCTTTATCCACTGTGCCACCTAGCTGCCCCTACCAGATCCGTCTTAAGAGGCTGTTGGCTGGCCCTTGGGATTACATCCCTCCATTTTACCAAAATTTTAGTCTTTCCTCAGGTCAGAATTGAAGGCCCAGTATTAGGAGCAGTTGAAAGAATTGTAGAATGTTTAGACTAGAGAAGAGAAGACACAAGGGAATTGGGCCCATGTATTTGAAATGGTGTTCTGCACACGAGAATAATTAGATTTGTTCTGTTCAGCCCCAGAGGGGTAGAACCAGGAGCAGGAAGTTACAAAGAGGCAGATTTAGGAGTGATTTAAGGGAAAAGTTCCCAAGAACTAGAGTCAGTAAAAAGTGGAAAGGGCTGCCTTGAGAGGCATTGGGAACGTTCCAGAAGGGATTCTTGGGTACCTCTGGGACAACTGTAATATTCTATATTGTATGATTCTGCAGTTGGATAGTCCTTGGTGGAACGGAGAGCAAGCAAATCATTTTTCTAGGCTATAGGTGGGAAGGAGGGCAGGAGCCAGTGATCTCATAGAACAACCTTCTGATGAGGAGGCTTATTGAGGTCACTCATTCTAAGTCAAAAGAACTGTCAGATTTGGCAGTCTTCCTTTCCAAGGACAAGGGAAGTAGTTGTAAAAGTTGGAGGGAAAGCACTGGTCTGGTGGGTGGGGGGCGCAAGGAAAGGAAAGGTTTAGTGTCCCTCTCCCCCCACTCAACTTTTCTCTCACTGATGGGGAGGGAAAAACCTCTGAAAGAGAAAAAGTGAGGGCCAAGATTCTCAGAAGTCTCCAGGACCTAGGGGTCAGCAGACCCCCTAGAGAGAAGGGAAGAGGAAAAACAGAGAGTTTGAGGGCAGAGACTTGAAAACTGCCAACTAAACAAACAATCATTGCTCTCAGGCTTGATTTTCAGACGATCAAAATCTCTCAAGGGTCTTGAAGCCCCAAGGAAGTAAAGGTCACTGGGCTCCAAAGGTTTTCCCCAACCCCCCTTGTGGCCTGCTTATGGAACAAAGACAACTCCTTTCTCTGAGCCTCTGTCTCATCATCCTGACTCTGCTGGTAGCTGCTAAGTGCTGCTTCTACTGTGATCTGACATACTCCCCAAACTTTGTGGGAATCCCAATGTACTGTGACTAGGAAGAGAACTGCTACCAGGGCCAAGGTATAGCCAAAGGCATCTCTTACATCATCAACAAGGGCTGTATGGAGACAACCTACTGTGGAAAGGAGCAACCTGTTGATTTTATTGGAGTCACCTATACCTTCATTTCCTACTGTTACAATGGGAAACTCTGCAATGCTAGTCCACGAGGTCCAATCCAGGCTAAACCAGACCTAAAAAATTACTGCAGCAAGCATGAACCTAACCTTGCACTTGTATTGGCTGTTTTAAGTTGCAAGGAAGGGACTCCCTTCCTCTTTTTGGCCACCACCCCATCCTCCATTTCTAACCCCAATCCAGAACCAACATCTTTTCTCCTTGAATTAGATTAAAGTGGCCAGATGCAGAACCTATCACATGCTGCTTTGGAAGCCTTGGCTCCCTCCTGGAAGTTGGGAGAGATCTTAGTGTGGTGGTTTTTCAATCCCTCCAGTGGCCTAATGGCCTCTGCTAGAAGGCTTCAAATGAGAGGGAAATCACTCCTTTCTGGACTACCAATTACTCTTTGGGGCCTCTTAACTTGTTAAGTAGCTGTTCCTGACAGCAAACCTAAATTTGCCTCCACTTCCACTAATTGCTCTTGCTTCTCCCTTTGAGGAGAGGGGAGCTACCTGGCTCTTAGAAATCCTTTCCATCTCCCAAGCTCATTGTGCTGACCCAAACCCCCAGAACAAAGGTCTCTTGTGATCCTATAGAAGGCACTCCTGGGGTTCCCCTTAATCTACCCATTCCCAGTGTCAGGTGGCTACCTGCCTATGCCTCCCCTGCATTCCTCCCTCTTTCCCAAGGTGGCCCCCCAGAAGAATTTTTTTTCTTTAATTGCACAGAGCACAGAGCAACACAGGGAGAAAGTATAGAGAAGTAGGGAGAAATGAAAATACATATATATATGTATATGTATATATGACAGTTGTGCAAATAGAGCAGCCACTAAAGAGGCTGGATAGTAGGGAAACTAAGTCTAATAATGGACTCTGGAAGTCTGGATTTGAAATGTTGCCTAATCAACATGAGTTGGTTTTACATAATGGCTGGAGCGTTTTGGTTTTTTTTTTAGGTTTGTTTTTGTTTTGGGAGGAGGAGATGTGTTCATTGTGGGGTGTGTGTGTGGGTGTGGGTGTGTTAGTCAGCCAAGGTCAAAGTTTCACTCCCTGCATTTCAGGATCATGGACAGGGTTGCCAGTGATCTTAAATGCCATCTAGTCCAACTCACTTTATTTGATAGAGGAGAAAATGAAGGTCCAGAGTGAGAAAGGGGATGGCCAGCATTACACAAGTTATAAATTACAAGGCTAGAATCAAGCTTAGGTTTATCTGAATCCTAATTCAGTGCCCTTCTCTTAATACTACACTGCCACCTCATAAAATGGTCATAGAATCACAGGACTATAAGAGAACTCAGCAACCAGTTAGCCTAACCTGTACTTATCCTAGAATGGCTGCTGGTAGATCCCTAATAAATGGACACCTAGCCTAAATATGGCTCCTCCCAAAATCCCCACTCCCTTGTCAAAAACCCTCTGGTTTATCTCGCCAAATGGACTATTTTAGAGGCAAAGGGAGGGAGTGACTAGTCCTTCCCCATGGAAGTAAGAGACTTCCCAAGATAACTGATATCCTCTCTTTTCTTCTCTCCTTTCTGGGGTATAATATCAGTTTCCCTTTGACTTAGTCAATCTGGAAGGGTAGTGATCAGCCTCCATCAACAGCTACCTCCACCTTCTATTTGTGGTGATGCTGACAATCAAGATGGATGTGATTCCACTGATAAAAAGCAAGAACAATTAGGGAAAATGTGTGGCTGAGGTAATGGGATTTTATAGAGAGCCTCCAAATGTGGAATATTGGAAGTCCTATGTTAGTTGATTTTGCCAAATGATTTTTCTCTGTTATAAGAGGGCTGGCTATTCATTTCAAGGGGGTATGACTATAGAAAACAAACAAGAGGCATGAATAAAACATTAGAAAAGTCATTGTTTAACTAAAGATGGTCTTAGTGTTGGGCTGGGCAAGGGGAATAAGGACTGGAAGATGGAAGAAGTCCCAAGCTGGAATGACTTTTGGAAGTGCTGGATCAATGATGATTCCCTGAGATATTGCTAAGTCTCCTTTACAATAGATATCTCCACCTGCTCTCTAGCAGCCTTTGAGAGTTGCCTACACTGAAAGGTCATAGAACTGGCCAATGTGTGTCAGTGGTAGGACTTCCTGTTTCCAAGACCGCCTCCCTATCTACCAGGTCATGGGGCCTCTTGCTGGTTTACTATGGACATGCCTATGGCAGCAAATGTCAGTGGTGAGTCAACAAAATTTCTTTAGTTCATCTTAAATTCCACTCTTTGTAGGAGGCCTTTCCCAGTCTGCCCTATCTTCCTTCCCTCTGATATTAGCTTTCATAGACTCGGGATGTGTCTTGTATGTACATACTTACTTATATGTTGTTTCCCCCATTAGGACATGCATTCAGTCCTTGAGAGCGGGAGCTGTGTCTTTGCTTTCTTTGTATCTCGCAGCACCTATACATAGTGCTTGATAAATGTATGGTGACTGACTGATGGATCACACACTGAGTCAAGTGCCAGAGATACAAAGAAAAGTAAAGATGGCAAGAAAATTCTAGAATGTTAGGACCAGAAAAGACTTTGGAGCTTATTAAGTCCTCCCCTCTCCTGATCATTTTTACAGAGGAGGAAATCAAGGTTCAGAGAGGGCAGTGGTCCTATAACCAAAAGGCAGAAGAAGGACTCAAATCCAAATTTAGAGCTAGAAAGAGAACTTCTTGAATCCCTTCTTTTGTTTGGTAGGAAATTGAGACCCAGAGAAGTGAAATAATTCAGTCAAGGTGAATAGGAAAGAAGCAGCGTAGTCAGGATTTGAAACCAAACCCTCTAACTCCAAACCCAAGTCTTTCTTATTGCACCATACTGCCTCTTATGACTCCTGTGAATTCCTGTGATCTTCCTATTATGTCCATTATTGGATTCCTTAGTTCATTTTCACTTCCCTTATTTTCCCCACCATTTGGAGGACAGTCATCGGAGACCACTTTCTTTCAGATGTCATCATCTGCTTGGAACTTGACTGCATTCAGGTCTTTGCTTGCCAGCTCATTCCAGACTGTCAGCTGAATGTAACCCTTGACCCCTGATCTCTGCCTCCCTTTCATTCTCTGGTATGTCTTCTCCAGAAGAAGGACAAGGGCAACTTCAGAAATACACTAAGAACTTACACCTCTACCTCATTTGTGCTTG
Source organism: Macrotis lagotis (assembly GCF_037893015.1). NCBI lineage: Eukaryota > Metazoa > Chordata > Mammalia > Peramelemorphia > Peramelidae > Macrotis > Macrotis lagotis. The sequence continues at coordinate 31,168,212 of NC_133666.1, forward strand.
CTGTGACCCAACCAGTTTCTGCTGATCCTCACATACCCTGTTCCCTGCCTTTGCCCAGAGTAGAACACAGACAAATGACATGACCCAGGGACTCATTCTCAAATACACATCAAGACAAGACAGTCTTCCACAGGGTCAGACCCAGTGGTATGGGCGTCCAGGGAGATCTGCAAAAACTCATGCAGATGGGGAAGCAGGAGGGGACACCCATTCTACTCATGGGCAAAAAGAATGCCCCAGAGAAATTCCCTTGAGCCAAAGGCACAGTACCCACATAGCAATCACTTCTCTCTGGCATATTAAGAGGCCTAAGGGGGAAGTGATTAAAGAAAGTAACACCAGTGGGGCAGCTAGGTGACGCCAGCCCTGGAGTCAGGAGGACCTGAGTTCAAATCCGACCTCAGACACTTAATAATTACCTAGCTGTGTGACCTTGGGCAAGTCACTTAACCCCACTGCCTTGTAAAAATTAAAATTAAAAGAAAGTAACACCAGCTAAGTTGCCTTTAGGATTGTAATCAGCCTGTGTTGTGGGCTGTTATTGGGTGGTAGGTTTGGATTTGTTGGTTTCCAAGTAGCTGTTTCTGCTTCTTCTCAAGTTATTTGCTGATGTCATTTGATAATAATTCATCTCTCTGAACTTCAATTTGCCCATCTGTAAAATAGAGATAATACTAAGTTCACAGAATTATTGTGTGGCACAAACAAAATAATGACTATAAGTGCATTGCAGATTTTAAAACACCAGATAAAGACCAACTACTACTTAAATGAAAACATTTCAAAAAGGAAGCTAAACTCCATGTAATTGAAAAACAATGATGGGTTCTATATCACAGTCATTTTGGAACATTTGCAAAAGTCATCAATAAATCTTGTCTTTTTTGAAGTGATTGATTTAGATGCCTGCCTTTTAGCGGTACCTGGATCAAGGGTGGCCTCTCCAACTAGAGTTGAAAGTTAACACTTTGTCTTATATTTTCCTCAATTAGAAAAACAGCCTAGGGAAGGAGTCTAGCTCTTGGAAGCTCTGAAGTCTCATGATGTCTGGAATTCATATTCTCAGACACACTAAGTAATAAAGCTCCAGACCAATGTTATTAGACAGATTCATGTAGCATTATATGCAAAAACAATTCAAGCCATAACCACATATGAATGTCTGTTGAACTTGAAAGAATTGGGCTTGGGGTTTGGAATGGGTCCTCTTTCTGTATTCAGTTTCCAATTTAAAAGGACTGATCCAAAATATCAGAGGGAGAGGGTGGAAGGAAGCCAGGCCCCCTCACATATCCCGCAAAAGAGCAAAGCTCAAGCAAAGAAACAGTGTGAAAAAACACAGGCATATTCAAGGAACCAGAAACCCAAAGGTAATCCAATCCTCCCTCCTCCCTCCTCCTCCTTCCCTCCCCATCTTCCCTCCTCCCCCTCCCCCTCTCAAATTCTGGGCCCAGCTCCTTATCCATTTACAATATTTGACCAAGACAGATGGACCCCTGGACAGACTGTGCAGGTTTCCATCGAAGTTCATGGCATAGTCTTATTCTAGACAAAAAGGAGCAAAGCAGAGAGCACGGATACATTTTTAAAATGCTAGAGAGGAGGGGCAGTTAGGTGGCACAGTGGATAGAGTACCAGCCCTGGAGTTAGGAGTGTGACCTTGAGCAAATCACTTAACCCCCCATTGCCTTGCAAAAACCAAAAAAAAGTTTTAGTTTAAAAAAATGCTAGAGAGGGACTCAAATGCCAGAAACAGTGGAGGGGGGGGGCTGGGATAAGAGGAGGAGGGAATCTAAGGCAAAGCAAATTGGAAATCCAAACATCTGGATTCAAATTCTAGCTCTGTCATCTGTAAGACTTTGGGCAAGTCCCTTCCCCTGCCTGGGCCTCAGTTTCTTCCTCTGGGAAATGAAAGTATTGGGCTAGATCAGCTCTAAGGTCCTCTCTAGTTATAAATCTAAGATCTTCTGCTACCAAGATAACCTCAGAGACAACCTCAGATAGACAAATGAATGACACACAAAGAAATGAAACAATAAATGGTAATGCTAAGGAAATCACAGGGCTAAGCTAAGGGGCTTGAAGAAAGTACAAAGTCAGGTAAGGAAATTAAGTAGGAATTAAAAGATGAAAAAAGAGAAGAAATAATGAAAAAAAGCCCCAATATGAGGAATGCAATAGAAACTCTAAATCTAAATGTACTTGTGGCTATGAGGAATACTCCTTGACTGCACAGTATATTTAATTACTCCCCTTTCTGGTTGCTTATTAATTGCAAGCATTGAGCTATTGCCCACTCTGTACTCTTAAAAGAAATGAAAGTGTGATTTAATTTAGATAGCATGCCTCCCATGGAAAGGCAGATTGCATAAAGTAAATAAACCTTCTGGTAAGCCCCTCAGATAATTGATACAGGTTGGCCAGTGTAACAAAAGCCATCCATGAAGTCACACAGGGAATGAGAGCTGTTTTTAAATGGATAAAATGAGTTGGAAAAATCAGACTTCTGGATTAGGAAATCTGGGGTCTGGTTCTCACTCTTGCTGCTAACTATCCACCTGTGTGACCTGGGGCAGATGTCTTCATCTCTCTGGTAAAACAGTAGCGTTTGCTTCATGAGTGACCTCCAGTTTTCATTGCATGAGATCTCTTCATCTATTTGCCTGCCGAGGGAGAGGATGAAAGGAAGCCAGGTTCCTCATTACAAGTACCACCTACCTTCTATGTGTCTCTCTCAATCTCTCTGGGTCTCTGTCTCTCTTACCTGTCTATTCAGTAGAATGTAAGCAACTTGATGATTCTCCAAAAGGGTTCATTTCTGCCTTTGTATCCCCACATCTAAAACAGTGCCTAGAACAGGGTACTTAATCATGCTTCACAGTTACTTGATATCTTTGATTTCTTTTCACAAGAATTTATTAATCTAATTCCCATTAGTCTGAACAAAGGTTATATACTGTACCTTGAGAGTTGGATGATGGAACCCTCCGCCGAGGAGTGGGACTGTAAGGGACAATGACAGTTTGTATGCTCTTAGATGATAGCAGCAACTGAGCTCGGCACCAAATTAACATGAATAATACATTAAAGTAGGAAGTTGGCAGATGGGGCCCTCTTGACAGTTCCACTCTAGTTGGGTTTCTTCCCATCCCCAGGTGAGCTCCTCCTTGGCCTGGGCCCTACCCATTTTTTTCTCTTGGAGCCACTTCCCTCCTGATAGCTTCTTAGTGGTAAGAATTTTACCTCTCCACTGCCCCCTTGTCCTAAGGTCTCACTCCAATGAGACCTTATATCTTAAGGTCTAAAGTCTTTCTCTAGGTCTTCCCATCTCCAACCCAACCCATTCCCAAATAATTTGTCTTTAAAAGTTGACTTGGGCAGTTGGGGGTACAGTGGATAGGGCACCCACCCTGGAGTCAGAAGGACCTGAGTTCAAATCCAGCCTCAGACACTTAATAATTACCTAAACTATGTGATCTTAGACAAGTTATTTAATCTCACTGTCCTGCAACCCCCCCCCCCCCAAAGTTGATTTGTACAGCTAGGTGGCACAGTGGATAGGGCACCCACCCTGGACCCAAGAGGACCTGAGTTCAAATTCAGCTTCAGTCACTTAATACTTACTTAGCTGTATGATCTTGGGCAAGTCACTTAACCCCACTGCCTTGCAAAAACAAAAATAAAATAAAAATAAAAGAATCCTTTTAAAAAAAGTTGATTTGAAGATACCTTGCATTCTATTTGTCCTAAGAGCCTGATTTGGTCATCATACCTTAGCCTTTAAGGGTCTAGATAAATAAAGATATGGAAGTAATGAGCTTGGACAGACTTCAGGAGATAGCGGAGTATAGAAGGGCCTGGTTTGCTATGTATAGTCCTTGGTGTCACAAGGAGTCAGACATGACTGAACAACAACAGCTTGATGAATCTTTAAAAACTACCCATTTTTACATGAAAAACTTACATGAACTGATGCAAAGTGAAGTGAGCAGGACCAGGAGAATATTGTACACATTAACAGCAATATTATGTGAAAATCAGCAGTCAATGATTGAGCTATTCTCAGCAATACGATGATGCAAGATAATTCCCAAGGACTTATGGTGAAAAATGCTATCCAGCTTCAGAGAAAGAACTGAAGGAAAATCTGAATGCAGGTTGAAGTGTACTTTCTTTTCCTTTCTTATTTTTCTTATTTGTTTTTTTTGTTTGTTTTCTTTTACAACATGACTAACATATTACATGGCTGCACAAATATAAACTACATCAAATTGCTTGCCTTCTCAATGAGGGAAGAAGAGAGGAAGAGAAAAGAGATAATATGGAACTCAAAAAATTTTTTAAATGTTAAAAATTTTTACATTCAATTGGAAAAAATATTTTTAAATAAAATTAAAAATTATAGTTACATGTAACTGAAAATTTTAAAACACTGCCCAATTTCCCCATCAGAATGAGATTCAAATTTTACCATGCAAATGGATCCCTTGCTCTCCTGTATAGTGTGAGACCAAAGAGCATTCTTTCTTCCCTTCTTGGGCAATCAATTAACTACATAAGGCTGACTAATTAAAATTAAGAATCTATAGATGTTGCTTCTAGTTGTTCGTTCAGTTCTCTCATTCTCTTTGCAACTGAGGCAACCTTACCATGAAAAGATTGAAGTAGGGATTGATTCCTCTTACCAGATTGCACAATTCTACGTGAAACCATAAATCTCTATTACTATACAAAAAAGCTTGTCCTTTTTACAAAAAAAAGTAGATAAATAAGATCAACATGATATTTTCAAAACTGTCCTGCTTATCCATGTTTCCTTCTAACTTTTTCCTGGTTTCCTTTTGTATTTTAAAAAGGGTTTCAATTATTCTCTTTTCTTTATTTTCTTCTTTTATTTGGCAATTCTACCATTAATGCTCTCTCCCTATCACCTATCCCTTCAAATAAAAAAGAAAAATGCAAACCTTATAACAAGTAAGCACAGTTAAACTTTAAAAAATCCACATATTTACCAAATCCAAAAATGTCTGTCTAGTTTCCCCTGGAGTCCATCATTCCTTTGCCAGAAGATGGCCTTCTCTAAGTGAATGATCATTTAATCACTTTGATCAGAGAACTTAAGTCTTTCTGGGGTGTTTATCTCGACCATTTTGCTGTTATTCTGTCAAATTGTTCTACTGGTTTTGCTCACTTCATTCTGTATCAGATCATACACATCTTCTCATGTTTTTCAGAAGCCAAAGGAGCTTACAAAATGGATTCACAAAAGGGGTGAAATACTGAGGAAGTAGGAACTTTTTCAGGAAAGAAACAGAGACTGACCTCTCTTCATGGATAATTCTCAGATGTCGTTTTTAGCAGGAAATGAAATTCAGTCTAGAGTTGATCTGTTTATTACTTTTAGATTGACAGAATTATTCCTCCAGCTATTGACCTCTTGTTTCTCTGACCTTTGGAAGCTCCCCAAAATATGGCCAATTAAGGGGAAAATTGCATTTGCACTAAGGTTAATGTTGCGTTGAAAAAGCACAGAAATCCCAAGTGTTTCACCACTTTCTAGGTATCAGTAAGAATTAACCAAAAGGAACTTCAAAATAGATTTTGACCACAGTTCACCTTGACCCTATAAACATATTGATAGTATTGGGAAGTGCTAGTGCATGGAGTATATTAGAAATAAAAGGTATTAGAGGAGGAGCAAAATAGAGAAAATTTAACTTACCAATTGCCATGCCAAAAACATGGTCATATGTAATAAACGTTTTGGATACTTGTATAATGGTGTTCTCCTCTGAAGTCTTAGTTCTGTGCCCCTCAATGGAGAGGGACCCTGAGTTCTTGGATCTTGGACTTTCCAAAGACCTTGCCATCAAGGCATGAGCTCAGACGGCTTCTACCCAGTTGGAAAGACTTTTGAATATGGATCCAATGCTGGGTTGTACATGTCACTGGATGACCAACTTGGTTCAACTGGGAAAAGGTCATCATTCATCATACCACAGGCGAGGGAACTTTGTAGCCAGGGGAATTCATCTACTAAAACATAGTGGTACCCCATTCTTCACTGGTGAAAGAGTAATACAGCAGAATAAGTGCTGCATTTGGAGAATGAAGACTGGGGTTCAGATTCTAGTTGTATTCAGATTCTTAGATACCTGGACTTGAGGAAGTCTCTGGACGTTTCTGGGCTTCAGTTTCCTCCTCAGAGAAATGAAATGGTTGATTTAAATGACCTCTAAGATCTCACATTTAATATGAACTCTTGCCACTTGTAGATCCAAAGATAGCAATATTCTAGGAAATTGACCTCTGGCCAGGGATGGAATGTTCCACTTACTTTTTAAAAGCCAAACCAGATCATTTTTTCTGTTTCTCTACACTTCTCTCCCCTACCTCCCTCCCCCCTTGCCAAATCACCCAGAAAATATTTTGTTTCTCAGTGTCTATTCTTGGAGTATAGTTGTTTATTGCTCACACTTCATTTGTGTTTAGCAATCCAAATGGATTGTCCAAACAGGATTTGAATTCTTGGCACTATTTAAATTTCTGGACATATTATACTACTACAGCAAATTATACAGGGTTGGGGCAAAGAAATCCACTTCCAAGGAACTAGAAGCTGAAAGTAGACTTCTATGACATGTTCTCCAACTAGCACTGGGTGGCTCTCTGGATAAACCTGATACATTCTTTGCATTGTCAGTCAATACACATTTATTAAGCTCCTACTATATGCCAGTTTACAAAGAAAGGCAAAAGTCCCTACTCTCAAGGATTTCATAGTCTAATTGGGAAGTCAACATTCCAACAACTAGTGCCAAATAAGATATAGACAGGATCATTTGGAGATTATCAACAAAGGAAAAGGCATTCACATTGAGAGATATAAGGAAAAATTTTTTCTAACTATTGAAATGGTCCAGTTTTAAAGTAATAAAGACCTGCAGCAGGGTAGTGACAGTGTCAGAGGAGAAAAGGAGATATGTATGAGAGATATCAAAAAAAGTAAAATAGACAGGACTTGATAACAGATTACCTATAGGAATGAGAGAAAGTGAGAAGTTGAGGATGAAACTTAGGTGGCACACATAGGTGACAGGGATGATTGTTGTGTCCTCAACAGGAATAGGAAGTTTGGAAGAGGGAGGATTTAGGGGAAAGGATAATGAGCTCAGTTTGGACCTAATGGGTTGAAGATGTCTACTGGACATTCAGTTTAAGATGTCTGAAAGGCAGTTGGAGATAAGAAATTGGAGATCAGCCAAGGTAGATTTGAGAATCATCAACATTGAGATAGTAATTAAAACCATGGTAGCTAAATGAGATCACCTAGTGAATAGATGTGACCATATGAAGGTCCAGCAAAGAAGAATGAGGAGCAGTCAGATAGGTAGAAGAACCCAGATAGAGTAGTGTCACAAAAACTTAGAGAAAAAATGACTACAAAGGAAAATGTGGTAATTGACAGTGTCAAAGGGTACAAAGAGGTGGAAAAAGGATGAAGTGGGGAGAAAACCAATTGGATTTGACAATAAAGAGATCATAGGTAACTTGAGAGAGAGTAGTCTCAGTTGAATGATGAGGTCAAGAGCCAGACTATGGAGAATTAAAAAAAAGAGAGATGGAAAAGGAAGAGGAGACACACATTATAGAAAGCTTTCTCAAAGAACTTAGCCTCAATAGGGAGAGGAGATAGGTAGTGATAGCTAGCGGGAACAGATCAGAGATTTTTAAAGATGGAGGAGACATAGACATTTATGGGCAGTAGTGAAACAATCAGCAGACAAGAAGAGACTGAAGATAACTGTGAGGGTGGGGTAAATGGAAGGGAAATGGTTGAAGGACAAGGCAAAATCTCCCACATTAATCTCATGTTACATATATATAAAATCTATCTGCTCTTCCCTGGGATTGGACTCTGCTGTTTGCCCACACTCAGATCCAGAGTGTTTGTGGTCATTCACAGACTAGAGCACAGACCAGAAAGCAATCAGAGCCTCTCACAAGACCTTGGAGGAATTAAAGTCCCTGTGGGTTGTCCCAAACCCCACCTCCCCCAAAGCCCTGGAAGTGCCATAACGCAATCATAAGCTGAGAAAATGAGCAAACAACAGAAAAAGAAGAATCTGACCATGGAAAATTACTTTGGCCCCATGGAGGATCAAAATACACACCCAGAAGATGACAAAGTCGAAACTTCTGTATTCAAAGCCTCCAAGAAAAATAGGAAATTAACTGAGGTAATAGAAGAGCTCAAAAAAATCCTTTCAAAAACAATAAATGGAGGTAGAGGAAAAATTGGGAGGAGAAATGAGAGCAATGCAGGTAGATCATGAAAACCAAATCAGCAGCTTGGCGAAAGAAATACAAAAAATACTGAAGAAAATAACATGTTAAAAACCAGTTTGGGGGGGATGGCTAGGTGGCGCAGTGGATAGAGCACCGGCCCTGGAGTCAGGAGTACCTGAGTTCAAATCCGGCCTCAGACACTTAATAATTACCTAGCTGTGTGGCCTTGGGCAAGCCACTTAACCCCATTGCCTTGCAAAAACCTAAAAAACAAATTAAAAAAAGAAATAATGTAGCAAAATTGCCCTGAGATCCTAGAAGCAGAGAATAAAATAGAAATTGAGGGAATCCACCTATCACCTCCTGAAAGAGATCCCAAAAGGATAACTTCCAGGAATATTATAGCCAAATTTCAAAACTCCCAAGACAAAGAGAAAATACTAAAAACTTCCAGAAACAAACAATTCAACTACTGTGGCTCTAAAGTCAGGATTACATAGGATCTGGCAGCATCTACATTAAGGGCTCATAGGGATTAGAATATCATATTCCAGAAGGCAAAAGATTTTGCTTTACAACCGAGAATCAACTACCCAGAAAAACTGAACATCCTCTTTCAGGGGAAAAGATAGACTCTTTTGTTTTTAATTTTGATCTCCTTATTTGTCATTTCTTCTTTTTTAAAAAAAGATTTTATTTATTTTGAGTTTTACAATTTTTCCTCTAATCTTCTTTTCCTCTCTTCCCCCCACCACAGAAGGCAGTCTGTTAGTCTACATTATTTCCCTGGTATACACTGATCAAAGTTGAATGTGATGAGAGAGAAATCGTATCCTTAAGGAAGGAAAAATAAAGTATAAGAGAAAGCAAAATTACATAAGATAACAGCATTTTTTTTCACCTAAATTAAGGGTAAAGTCTTTGGTCTTTGTTCAAACTCCACAATTCTTTCTCTGGATACAGATGGTCTTCTCCATCACAGATACCCCCAAAATTGTTCCTGATTGTTGCACTGAAGGGATGAGCAAGTCCATCAGGGTTGATCATCACCTCCATCTTGCTGTTAGGGTGGACAATGTTTTTCTGGTTCTGCTCATCTCACTCAGCGTCAGTTCATGCAAATCTTTCCAGGCTTCCCTGAATTCTCATCCCTCCTGGAACAACAGTGCTCCATGACATACATATACCAGTTTGTTAAGCCATTCCCCAATTGAAGGACATTTATTTGATTTCCAGTTCTTTGCCACCACAAACAGGGCTGTTATGAATATTTTTGTACAAGTGATGATTTTACCCTTTTTCATCACCTTTTCAAGGTATAGACCCAGTAGTGGTATTACTGGGTCAAATGGTATACACATTTTTTTTTGCCCTTTGGGCATAGTTCCAAATTTCTCTCCAGAAAGTTGGATGAATTCACAGCTCCACCAACAATGTATTAGTGTTCCAGATTTCCCACATCGCTTCCAACAATGATCAATACCCTTTCTGGTCATATTGGCCAGTCTGAGAGGTGTGAGGTGGTACCTCAGATAAGTTTTAATTTGCATTTCTCTAATAATTAGTGATTTAGAGCAATTTTTCATATGACTATGGATTGTTTTGATTTCCTCATCTGTAAATTGCCTTTGCATATCCTTTGACCATTTGTCAATTATGTAATGGCTTGTGTTTTTGAAAATTTGAGTCAGTTCTCTGTATATTTTAGAAATGAGTCCTTTGTCAGAAACACTAGTTGTAAAGAAAAGATTGACTTTCAATGAAACAGGGGACTTTCAGACTTTCCTACTGAAACAACCAGAGCTGAACAGAAAGTTTGATCAAGTACAGGACTCAGGTGAACCATAGAGGGGATGTATGAGGAGGACTAACTATGAGGAAAATGATATTGAACTGTTTGTAGTCCTGCATGGGAAGAAGATACTGATAACTCATATGAACTTTCTCATTCATAAGAGCAGTCAGAAAGAGCATATATAGAAAAGGCACAGGAAGGAGCTGAATATAATGGTATAATATAGTAAAAAGATGGCGTCAATAGGTGATAAAGGAAAGTACTGGGAGGAAGGGAAAGGAGACGAAGAAGGGGATAAGATGTTTCACATAAGAGTTAAGAAAAAGATTTTTCAATGGAGTGAAATGGGGGAAGGCAAGGGGGAATGAGTGAGCCTTCATTCTTATCAGAAATGACTCTGGAGTCAGGAGGACCTGAGTTCAAATCCAAATTCAGACACTTAATAATGACCTAGCTAGGGGCGGCTAGGTGGCACAGTGGATAAAGCACCGGCCCTGGAGTCAGGAGTACCTGGGTTCAAATCCGGTCTCAGACACTTAATAATGACCTAGCTGTGTGGCCTTCGGCAAGCCACTTAACCCCATTTGCCTTGCAAAAAAAACCTAAAAAAAATAATAATTATCTAGCTGTATGATCTTGGGCAAGTCACTTAACCCCATTGCCTTACAAAAACTAAAAAGAAAAAGAAAAAAATGAAATGGCTTAGAGAGGAAATAACATATAGATTTAAGAGAAAAATGAGAGGAAAGGGATGGGCTGAGGGGAGGGGAAAGTAGGTGATAGAAAAGAGGGAAGATTGTGGGAGGGGGTACACTTCTGAGCAGGGACAGGGTGAAAGGAGAGAGAATAGAATAAATGAGAGTGGGGAAGAATAGATTGGAGAGAAATACATCTAGTAATAACGACTGTGGGAAAAGATATTGAAGCAACTTCTCTGGTAGACTTATACGTTTTGGGGGGTTTTGCAAGGCAGTGGGGTTAAGTGGCTTGCCGAAGGCCACACAGCTAGGTCATTATTAAGTGTCTGAGGTCGGATTTGAACTCAGGTCCTCCTGACTCCAGGGCTGCTACTACCTAGCCGCCCCTCTGGTAGACTTATGATAAAGAAGGTGATTCATCCTAGAGACAGAGTCATTAAAGTACACTTTTTTCTCTCTCACTATTGTTGAGATTTCTCTATCTTTTGGGGGGGGGGGGTTTCTGTTTACTCACACAAGATTATTGTAATAATATAAAATAAATAAACCAAATTGTCACTCAAAAAATTAAACTGTCCCTCTAAAATAGGATAAGGACAATCACCAAATTATGAATCAAGCATGACCCATTGGGACTCATTCTTTACTGAGTTTGATTGTGCCCCGAAATCTTGCATAATCTCCATCTTCTAGACTTTTTTGGGCCTTGCTCTCCCGACTTTGCAAAGGTTGTAGCTTAGTCTGATACTCCTTTACCTAAAATCAAGAAAGATGCAAAGAAGAAAGGCATCATGTAATCATGGGTTACATGTTAGCCTGGGTGAAAAGATGAAAGTCTGAGGTCTCTTTCCCCCATGTCTTTGAACCAGCCAGGCAAGAAAGAGTGTAAGTCATTCAGTTATTCACTTGGGATAAGCATTTTGGTTCAACAATCATTTGAAGGGTTCTTCTTCTTCACAAGGCAAGCAGACTAGAAATAATATCTGTGCATGCTCCATTGGATAGGACTTGTGATTTCACTGGCCTAGGGAGAATTCATTGAGGAAACTCCCTCTAACCATGCAAATCAACCCTTGCATTACAACCTACAGTCTCAGAGAGCTGAACTGAGTACTGAGAGGTTAAGAAAGTTGCTCAGGGTCATCCAATCAATACATGTTAGAGAGAACACTTGAAGTGTCCATGACTCTGGGGGTCATCTGTCTCTCTACTCACACCGGGAACAGAGCAGACTCAAGAACCATCTGTGGATTGAACGATTCAGTTCTCTTCAAAGCAGGATTATTTATTGGGCCTAGTTATATGATAGCATGACTAGATCAGTACCATACCCCCCCCAGCCTCTATTGTAAAGCTTCTACTCACTCTCCTGTTATGGTTTTGTAACCTCAGCATCTAGCACAGTGTCTGCAAATAAAAAAAAAATTAGTAAATGCTTGTCTAATGAAATGATAATGGGTCAGAAGCCTTTTGTCACAATGGTAGAAGAAATTGGCAGCAATGAAAAAGGCTCTTAATAGGATATCATAGTGTTGTTTTGAACAAGTTCCTTGAATTTCTGGGGCACCAGTTTTCTTCTCTGTACAATGAAGAAGGGTTGAACTAGATGAATTTTGAGGTCCTTTGTGGCTCGAGATCGATTATCTTAAATCATGGAAACTGAGGCAAAGACAGAAGTAAAGTCCAGATCTGAAACAAATGACAGCCAAATCAATAAGAGGGAAGGGTGTAAGCTCATTTCAATTGATTTCCATGATTGGGTATTCACTGGGATGCTAGGACCAGCTCCATGCTCCTGATAGATATGTTTAAGGAAACATACCTTAGAAGGTTCTGGTTTACCTCTCCCCCTTTTCCTGTCATAGAAGGCAGCCATACTAAGGAACTGTTGAAGTTCAGTTTTCTCATACAATCATAGGAATGCAGAAGTGTGTGGATAATTGTACGGATTGAAGAGATTGTAGGGCTGCATTGGTGATGCCTGGTTATCAACAACAATGTTTAGAGACCCTGGAACTCATTGTGGGCATATCAGTGGGCTTATCAATGGTCCTGTGTATTTGAAACTGAAGGGCCTCTCATTTCTTAATATTCTCCCAACTATTCATTAAAGAAAACAAAAACTATTTCACATTAACATAACAAATACTCCATGCTGGCTACTTTAAATAACATTTAACTAAAAAATGTTATATCTACCAGATGACTTTAGAAATCATCTTAGTCCAATCTTTTCTTTTTTAACATATGGAGAAACTGAGGTTCCCTTAAGGTAAAACAGATTATAAGTCACTGAATGGACACTGAAGTCCAGGTCTCCTGGTTCCCAAGTCAGTGCTGTCCCCAAAGCATTGTGCAACCTCCTATCTCATAACCTTCTCCCCATCTTATCAAACCATACTTTCAAGGGAAGCAAATTCCTCAGATTCCATTCCCTGACCATGTAAAATTTTGAATCTAAAGTAATGAGTTTCTTCTTTCACAGTTGAGTACAAGTCTTTGCTTAGTTTGTCTTATAAGTGATGATGTATGTGAAGGTCTTGAAATCTGATGCCTAACTTAATTATCTTGGGGTTTCATTACTACCCAAATGTGAGACAATGAGTCTTTTTGTCTTAAAACCTCTCCAAGTGATCTGCCCAGATAGATGGGTTTATGTAACAATAATTGACATCTATAAAACATTTAAAATTTACAAAAGCATTTCCACACTTTTTTTTCATTTTAGCAGTCCAACAGTCCAGTGAACTAGATAGTATGAGTATTATTATCTCCATTTTACAGATAAGAAAACTGAGGGTCACTCAAAGAAGTTAACTGAGCTGCCCATGGTCTCATAACTCATAAGTGTCAGAGGTGGGATATAGACCTAGATCTTCTGGATTCAAAGTCCAGAGACAATAGGCCATATGATCTCTCTTCCATGAGAAAGCTCTGCTGGGATTTTGTACCACTAGGCCACCAACTTAAAATTTAAATCTTTAATGCTCAAAACTGAATTGAAGAGTACACTAGTAACCTAAGTCCAACTGTTTTCATGTAGTGGGTTGCTAATGTTGTACCCAAAGAGTGAGACAGAGACCACAATTTGATAAGGTTGGAGATCTTTATTCCCGGGGACTGTCTGGGGATTGAGTACCCAAATCAGACAGTACCTAAGTGTTCAGGGGATAGGGTTTTTATAGTGTTTGGGGGGGTACTGAGAGCAAGCAAGATACAAAAAAAGTAAAGACAGCAGTTAGATAAATTATCTTGACATATACATATGTAAACATAGGGTTCCATATAGATAGGGGTGAGAAGGGGTCAAGGTCTTTGTGTAATGATTGAACATATTTTCTGAGATGGAGGGAGTTAGGAATTTACTATCTTATGGTTCCAGCTGCATCTGTGGAAGGGGGAGGCAGTCCTGGAATTTAACAGATATAGCAAGACAGTTAGGCTAACAAGGGTGCTTTGTAAATCTTTAGACAATTTTATGATATATATATATATATATATATATATATATATATATGTATATATATATATATATATATATCCATGATCGCTTGGGTCCTTTCAGACCCAAAGGCGCCTAGCCGAAGTTATATTTCTAAGGAATTTCTCCAGGCCCAGATGTCAGGGACCCCTTTCTGTACAGGAATTTCACAAACATTGATATTGTACTCATTCCCCACTTTTTTTTCCAAAATAACTCAAACCCTTGAGTTATCTTCATAACCTGGATAAGCATGAACTACAAACATCTTTACAAAGGATCATTACATCTCAATCCATCTATCTCTTTAAGTTGTACAGGCCAGCTAAATCAGAGATAAGACTCTCCTTAGAGAGGCTATAAACATACCACCCAATAGTCTCCCTCCTTTTCTTTCACTGGAGAACATCTGAACCCTGCCTCTCCTCCCTTTCATAGGGAGAAAGGCATAAGTAGGGGTGTCACACTTACATTATCAAGGGGAGGTTACAAAAACAGATCCCTTGACTATAAATTGTAAACATTGGTGAGAAATGGTAGAGATGAACTGGTCCAGTGTCTCCCTTCTCTTCTCTCCTGGAGACCTGCGATGTCCTTCTGCATTTTCTGAATCTGTTGCAAAAAGTCCTCTCCAGCTCAGGTGACTAGTTGAGACTTTGTCTTCTGGTAAAGAATCTACTTAACATTTTACTTAGATCAAAACACATGTTTTCTTCACACGACAATGAGATTTTGGGACTTATTGCAATTTCCATTTTGCCTTATTGCCATATTGATGCACATACTTAATTTTAACACAATAAATATTCATTAGTATTTTACTATATGAGCAAACTCCCAATGAGAATTGTCATACTGTCTTAAGCTTGTAACATACATTCAACAATCATCTCAGTTCAGAGTACCCAGCATATGGTTTAAAAATAAAACAATCTTAGCCTTTGCTCTTATTACAATAATGTCTCAAACATCCTTAACCAAAATGAAATTTTTCAAAATATTCTCAAATATACCATTGATTTTCCTTTTCCTGATATACTTATCTGACTCACATTCCTTTCCTTAAGCTGGGCCTTAAAACTATAATTATCCTAAGAATTTTCCATTCTTCTTTTTACCTAAATATCCCTTCTAAAAATTAAAGAAACTTAATTCCTATCTTAACATGTAGCTGTTAGCAGGTGTCAGAGCCACACAACTAACACACCTAAACACCTATCTCTGGCTATTAGATCTAATTCACCTAAAATTTCTTTTTCTAGTTTGCTTAGTAACTAACTATAAAGATCCAGGACATTAAAGGAAAATTCCTTTATAGATATAAGTATTGCATGTCAGTGTCCAGGCAGAGGTCACGTGGGTAAGTCAAATGTCTTAGGCCAGATTTATTCTTCCAGGTGAGATATTATCCAAATGTCATTTTGGGAAAATTAAGTCAAAGGGGTCCAACCTCAGCCATACTGAGAAGTCGCCCCTTTGGCTGCCTATCCCAGTCACCTGACATCTTGGCTGCCTTGGCTGCAAGAACATGACATTTACCCAGTGGTATTTCTTCTTTGTTGACCATCCTGGTATCTGATATAAAAAGAAAATTGACTAAAATCCCATGATCTAAAATAGTTGTTTTACCTAGTTAGAACTTCAGTGAATACAATTCACTAAATTCCAATTATAATCTTAATGGAGTCCTAATTAATGAGACCCCTACCTAAAGCTCTGAGTATCCTTCCTAGGTCTTTGCCTAAAACCTGGTATTCTAACCTATGGGTGGCCCTACAGGTCTGTCTCCCACCTCTTACTAGAGACATCCCTTTGTCTGAAATCATATCTACTCTATCTGTATATAAAGATGGCATATCAGATTCCCCTTGGCTAGAGAAACCTCCTTCTAGCTTGTTGTATCTTACAACAAATAAATGCCGCTTTTGTCCAGGAGATTGCATAGAAAAATCTTGAATTTTGTGTTTATCTTTCTCATATTACATGCTTTTACTTCAAAGCAAATAATACATAAACTTGTTTACCTACTAGCCATGCTCAGCATACAAATAGTTATTTTTGTTTTGGCAAGGCAATTGGGGTTAAGTGACTTGCCCAAGGTGACACAGCCAGACAATCACTAAGTGAAGCCTGACTTGAACTCAGGTCTGCTGACTCCTGGGCCTAGTGCTCTACCCTCTGTACCACCTAGCTGCCCCTTAACATACAAATTACTTTTCAGAATTCCTTAAAACCTTTAAAACATGTTAGGTAGCTTTAAATTTCCAACATGCATTATTAATTTCTGTGAGTAACAGAATAACACACAAATTACTAGATTGTACAAAGCAATTCCTCCATTATTACATTATTCATGAACCCACAGATCTATCCCAGAAAGGGTCATACTTTTTCATTTCATTTTCCTTATTGCTGTTCAAAGCAATCACATTAATCCCAGGTTTTAACAATACAGTATATTTAAAAAAAACATTCACAATAGGTAGCAAAATATTGCAAATAGTATCTATTTGCAATTACAAAAGAACATCACATAACTGATAAGAGCATCTTATTCATCAATAAGTTACCTTACAATAGGGCCCATAATTGCAATTTGTTCCGAGGCCCCATCAGCTGTCTGCAGTTACCAAGAGAGAAGTCCACATTCTTGACTTCTTTAAAATTAAACCTAAATTGTTAATATACATTAAACATTAAGATTCTAATTTAAACATCTCATTTCCATTAAAACAAAAGCAGAATGAATATCCCATGTTCTTTACACTTTTGTCTTTACCCAAATTCTCAGAATCCAATCTCATACATATGAAACATTTAAAACCCCAATGTGATTACAATTCAAACTAATTTCCCAACAGCTGAGTTTGATAAAAACTTTAGAGTACCTTATACAGAGAATCCAGCACTCACATTCCAAAAGCTCTAACCAAAATAAAAATACAATTGTTAGCATTATTAAACTGAACATTAAAACCAATTAGAGCTTTTCCCCAAAAGACATCAGTAAACATCCCTGATTACCTAGGTATTTCTCTTCTTAGTAACCCAATACCACTTTTCTTTAACCCAAAGGTATTAACAATAGTTTAAAATCCCAAACCACATAACTCCTTACCAAAGGTACAACAGTGTTAAAATAGTTTAATCCCAAACTAATTTAACGATAGAGGTTATTTAATTCCTCCCATTCTGTACAAATTTTGTCAGAATGTTACAACACTAGCGTCTCTCTTTTAAAACCCTCAGCTGGCTTCCCAAAACTCTAGTTCAGAAACTTTAAGAACAATGAGAGTCATCACTCAGGCCATGTAGCCAGCAGATATTAATTAAACATGATTTCCTTTCAATAAAGGAGTCTCTTAGATTTTTTTTCTTTCCTAATCACACATCCCACCTGTGGAGGGGTCTTTCCCTTTAGGGCTTAAGCAGTTGAGCTCTCCTGTCTTTCTATTGTTTTTGAGATAAGACTTTTTCTGCCAGTTCCCCACCATCCCCCTGCTACCCTCTTCTGCCCTTTTTATTCAGCAAAGGAACCTTCCGAGCGGGGAGTAGACTGGTTCAGAGGGAAGGGGAGACAGGTCTAGGAATGTTCATTCCCTTCCCTGCTCTTGTATTCCCCTCCCCTTTGATCTAGGGAAGTAATCTTCCAAGGGGGAACAGACGGGTGGGGTTTGGGAATTCAGGAGCTGAGGGGTCTAAATTTAACAAAACAGTAATAAGTGTAACACATTAAGAACTAGATTTCACAAAATAATCTTTGCATTATTACATTTATACCTGGACCTACAGATCTAGAGCAAGGTCCAAAACATCATTTTAAATTTTCAGGGAACCCAGAGGGTTATGCTTTGATAATTTCCCTCATTAACAATAATTAATTCCAGCTTTGACATCATTACAGTAAAGTAGTTTATATTTCCAAAAGCAGATCACATGTTTTATAACACCCTTCATTCTTACTTACAGATAAGTCATATAATTAGGGTTACATAATTTTTAATTTCCTAATCATTTTCCAAAGCTCCTCACATTTATTTAATATCATCGGAAAGGGTATCTGGCAGTTAAGATATAATGTAAACATTAAATTCTTAACCTACATGAAACAGAACATGCTGATATCTCATTCTCTTAATGCAACATAAAACAACAGGTTCTCTTAAAGTTAACCTTATAATTATCTTTTACACACAAACCTCTTCTGAATTTCTGCTTTATAACATGCTATCTCTTTTTCCAAATACACTTCTATTTTCAAAGAAAATAAGATCCTCTATCAATTTTAGTTTTATACAATAATTTCAAAATCCCAATATACACTTACTACATATGATAGTGTTACAGTTATATGTATAATTTCCTCTTTTTTTTTAACAGATAATAAACTACACTGATTTCACATATCAATATTCCCTTTCATAAACATGGGGTGAAAAACGAAGCCTTTCACAAATTTTCTGGGCCAAAAGGACCTTGAGAACTATAACCCATTGGCAAAGTAGTCTCTAGGTTTTTTTCCCATAACAAATTCTTTACAAATGTGATAGGTGAAACTTCAATTCATTTGTTATTACAAAACAATTTTAAAATCTCAAAAGGTATAGCTTAAATTGTTCTTATACAAAGCTTACTAATTGTACACAGCATATTTCAATTGCATGTATGTTTTCTTTATTCCCTAAAACTTTAAAATACAAAGAATTAAGACCAGGGAGTTGCTAAAAAATCCCTTCTTATGACTACAGAATTTTCTTCATTCTTTTCTTAAATTCCAAAAGTCATATTCAAATTAGTTTTAAATCATTTTCTTTCCAAAAGCCTAAAAAGCTTGTAAATTCTTTTTATCTTTATCAGTGCAATTCTAACTTCTCAATGCTCTCACTTATAAGAACTTTCTATCCTCACTGACAATATTTCTTAATATTAGAACATTCTATGTTCTGGAAATTGGAGATTCCCCACAATTTGAGATATCAAAGTGATATGGACTAATTCTTTACCTTTACTGTTTATCATTACTCACTCACTGAAGATTCTTCCCAAATACATGATCCACATTCTAATCAGTGTAAAATATTACCTTCCTCTTGTTTATTTATTCTAAAGTTAATTCACAAGTCTGTCTTGACTCCCATGACTCTGGAGGGGCCATAAAACTTCAGAATCCAAACTCAAACATATTCTTTACAAACCTCTTAATTCAATTTACAGGTATCTTTAGATTAGCACATTATAGAATCAATAATAACATAATAAAATTAACATTTACCTAGCAATTGCTTTCATATCAAACTTTTGACTTTATGGGGTTTATTATTTTTCCAATCAATTCATTGCCAAACATTGCAAAAAGTACCAATTTAATGCAATTTTAAATCACCCCAACCTCATATAAACACATATCTCCTTATAGACTTACAGTTCTACACTTTCTTCTTTTCTTATAATGATTTGTACACCATTTCCCAAAGTTCCCAAAATCCATCTTTGGTGTACAAAGTCAAAACCTTCTGTCTACATGCTTTTACCACTTTCCATACTTAACAAATATTTCAAAAGAAACCCCAATTGTCTCTGTCTGGATTTTCTTTCCAGTATTTTCAGAATCTCTTACTCAAACTATGCAACTCACATTTTCCACCCTTCCTTTTCATTAGCTGTTCTTGACTTTAATTCATACTATTCCGAACTAGAGTCACTTAGCTTATACAGCTATATAAACCACAGATATGATTCCTCTTTTCACAATACAGTTTCCATTCCAAGGTTTTAATATTTAACATTTCTTGATTACAACTGCTAAAATCTTGGAGAAAGCAGTCATTCAAAAATCCCTTAGTCTAATTAGAATATTCCCTACCCCCCTTCTTCAAATAGAGTAAACTGAATAACTTTTATAGAGAGAGAGAGACCATCCTAGATTCTTTCTGGGGGGGGTTGTCTTCTATTCTTCAACCCTTACATGTCCCATAATTTTCTGTAATAACTAACAATATCTGAATCTATATTGATAAACTCCTGAAGCTCTAATGATGCCATATCATTCTGGAAAAAGGCTATTTAGTTTCCCCTATATGGGCATCTTGGTAACCACATTATACACTTTAGGATTAACCTGACTCTCTTGTCTTTCTGAAATTTATTTTCCCTATTTTCAAATTAAAATAGCATTCCTTTCTATGATTTCTTTGTTTAACATATTTGGTGATATTTGTTGTTTCTTTAACTTCAAAATAAGGTCCTTTTTAACACTTAGTTTACTAATTCTTCCTGAAGTAGCTCTCTCTCCTGTAAGGGGGAGGGAGGGGGAAACACTCTGGCAGCACAGAATCAAGGGGAATGGGAAAGAGAAGGGAACATAAACAGGGAATGGGAGACCCCTTCTCATAATAGTCAAATAACAGGGTGAGTAGTTTGGCCTCAGTCAATTTAACACCAAAATCCATTCCTTTTTTAAATAAAAATAAAAAATCCCTCTTGGAAGTGCTCAAGAGACAACATAGGGGTGAGGAGAAAGGGATCATATTACCCCCTATAACACAGGCAGAAAACAGGCTCAAGGGGAGAGCCAGTGAGGGCATTAGATGCCTAAAAATCTAGGTGCCCAAAAATAACAAAGAGCAGCAATTTAAATGAGGCAACCCAAGGACAATTTTAGGGGAACTTTTCTCCCCATCTAACAAATCAATAGAAGAACCTGAACACACAGGTAAATAGAAATCTGAACACATAAAGACAGATGAGACACAAGCACAGTTCACACAAATGCAACACAATTTTCCAAACTGACAATGTCAACACATATCCACAAACACAGACCAATGGCAAATTCCTGATGTCTCAGGAATGCTGTGAGGGGAGATTTCAGTGTCGCGTCTGACCATCTCTGCCTCCCAAAGGCCGACCAGATGTGTTCCTTGCTATCACAAGGAGCACCCAAAAGAGGGGACCTGGACATCACATCTGATATGGAATTCCCCTGCCACCAAATGTCTAGACCCAGAACCAGAACAAGCTTACCTACGGAGGATCTCCACTTAGGCCGAATGGGAGAGGGCAGTCGAGGAGAGGTTCATACTAAGACTATGCCTACCTAGTCCTAGGGCCCTGGAACATCATCAGGGACCAGCTCCCCTAGGAAAGGGAGAGAGAGTCCATTCGAACCTAAACTCGAGGCTCCTGTGGTCTCCTTTGGTGACACAAAACACCAAGATCTCACTGGGGCCTCCAAATGTTGTACCCAAAGAGTGAGACAGAGACCACAATTAGATAAGGTTGGAGATCTTTATTCCCAGGGACTGTCTAGGGATTGAGTACCCAAATCAGACAGTACCTAAGTGTTCAGGGGATAGGGTTTTTATAGTGTTTGGGGCGGGGCGGGTACTGAGATCAAGCAAGATACAAAAAAAAAGCAAAGACAGCAGTTAGATATATTATCTTGACATATACATATGTAAACATAGGGTTCCATATAGATAGGGGTGAGAAGGGGTCAGGGTCTTTGTGTAATGATTGAACATATTTTCTGAGATGGAGGGAGTCAGGAATTTACTATCTTATGGTTCCAGCTGCATCTGTGGAAGGGGGAGGCAGTCCTGGAATTTAACAGATATAGCAAGACAATTAGGCTAACCAAGGGTGCTTTGTAAATCTTTAGACAATTTTATGGTATATATCCATGACCTCTTGGGTCCTATCAGACTATTTTCAGACCCAAAGGCGCCTAGCCTAAGTTATATTTCTAAGGAATTTCTCCGGGCCCAGAAGGATGTCAGGGACCCCTTTCTATACAGGAATTTCACAAACATTGATATTGTACTTCACTAATATCTTTTTAATTGTTAATATGCTTACAGGGCATCTTTTTGTTGCAGGGCAAATGGGGTGAAGTGGCTTGCCCAAGGCCACACAGCTAGGTAATTCTTAAGTGTCTGAGGCCGGATTTGAACTCAGGTACTCCTGACTCCAGGGCCGGTGCTCTATCCACTGCATCACCAAGCCACCCCTCTTACAGGGCATCTTATCAGTCTGAAAGCCCCATTATAAATGAAAAACAATTTCTTGGCCATCTGTCTCATATTTAATGGATCTTCTCAAATTCCACCAGAGTCTTTGGTGACTCCATACAAAATTCTGATTTTAAAAGGCCTAATTTGAAATTACCTTAACAAGAGAATCATAGATTTAGAGGTAGAAGGGACTTTAAGATGTCATCTAGTCTAACTTCCCTCAATTTAATTAGGAAGAAATTAAGGCCCAGAGAGAAAAAGGGACTTGTTGAAGCTAAAGGTAAAGTTGGGGTTCACAGCCCATCCAAGCGTGCTTAAAGCAGATTAAAATGTAATTGGGGGGCAGCTAGGTGGTGGCTAGGTGGTGCAGTGGATAGAGCACCGGCCCTGGAGTCAGGAGTACCTGAGTTCAAATCCGGCCTCAGACACTTAAGAATTACCTAGCTGTGTGGCCTTGGGCAAGCCACTTCACCCCATTAACTTGCAAAAAACTAAAAAAAATGTAATTGAGAAATATTTAAGAAAATAAATCAAAATACAAAAACTATAGATATTACAATGTAAATTTAAGCCAAGATGGAGCCCATGGGGATCCTTATGAATGGAGTAATCCCACCCCTCCCAGTTTCTATTTGCATTTGAAACCAATGATTTAGCCTGCCCTCTTCATTTTACAGAGAGGGAAACTGAGGCCCAGAGAGATTAAAGGAACATGCCCAAGGCCACAGAGCTGAGCTCAGTTCTGTGGGGAGACCCTTTCTGTAGCATTGCAAGTAGTTTACAGTGATTCACTTTGACTAAAGTTCACTACCTAAAAGTGAAAGATTGGGACCTTGGAATGTCCACGTTCTGGAGAGTATGAAATGTATCTTGCATTCACCCTAGTTATTCACCTGTGAAAATCCCCATCTGGGGGCAGCTAGGTGGCACAGTGGATGGAGCACTGGCCCTGGATTCAGAAGGCCCTGAGTTCAAATCTAAACTCAGACTCTTAATACCTAGCTATGTGAACTTGGGCAAGTCACTTAACCCCACTGCCTTGTAAAAACAAAAAAAGAAAAGAAAATCCCCATCTCCATTACAGATATTTCTGTACTTTCATATCAGATGCCCTTGATTTATATAATAATATTTCTTTGGGGAGGAAAGACAGAATTAGAGATAAGAATTTGGTTTGATGCCATCCAAGGGATTGGTTGACTTTATCAATTTTATCTAGTAATTTTCCAGTATAGAAGGAAAGCAATTTGGGCTTGTTGTAAGGTGCCAAATATTGACATGCCTAATTACTAGCTGTCTTCATCTACCTAGCTGGATCCTTGCCTACAGCTGGGGGCGGGGTGGATGTGGGGAGGGGGAAAGCATTATTTGATCCAGGTTATTTGAGGGACCCTATGAATTCACAGAATTCTTTAGGAAACCTAAGCAATGGCAAGTATATATTTTATATCTCTAGACTCCAGGAAATGTAACCCTGTCATTAGTCTTCCCTGACCTTCCTCCAGGGCCACTGATAGAATGGACACAGGTCTCTAAGTGGAGTTGGCTAATAACCTTCATGGGAAGGAAAATTTCTAACCACTGACCAGATACCTTTTGGGGAAGGACCTCCAGTATTTTGAAAGGAATTCAATTAGGCACGAAAGTTCTTAATTGTTATTTCTGATTTTGTAAAATGGAAGTCTATAATCATTCTGTGGTTGCTTCATTTTTCTTGGCTGTACTGTTTATAAACTAGGGTAGGCAGTGATGAATCCTAGAAAGGCATTCACTCATAGATTCCAGTCATGTAGAAACAATTGACTTCACTGATGGTTTTACCACTATGGGGGGGCGGGTAGAGAATTGGGATAAAGAAATCCCAAACTAGTCCCACCCTATGAGAAAAGCAAATATGAAATTTCTTCCATTAGAGCTTCCAGCAACCTGCCTGCCAATAGTTGAAGAGATTATTGGTGTGTTTGTTTGGGGTAAATGACTCCATGGGAACAGCTATTTTACTTGCAAGGTCAGAGAGCTCTTGGTTAGTGGTACACATTCTTTACTTCCCGTAACAATGTCAGAATCATATCCACTGATATTGAAATATTGCAGGGTTAGAGACAGGGAGAAGTAGGAGCTGAGCCTGCCCTAACCTGTCAGAGATTCCCTTATGAAACCTCCTTCCTCTTTAAGTCATTCTGTCTGTCCTTAGCTGTTTACCAGTTGTATATAGTATGTTCCTCCTGACTGCAGTCTTTTTGAAGGAAGAGATTGGTTTTTATTTCCCTGTTATTTGGTGAACTGTCTTGCCCATAGTAGGGTCTTGATGGATTGGGTCAGATAGAGTGAATTCCCATTGAATTATTGGACCCAGTAGCACATGGCCCCTTAGAGGCCACCCCTGCCAACATCTCTTTCCTAGTTAGGAATCACACAATATTTATCAGAGCCGGAAGGGACATCCATGGCCCTGGATTTGACCAAAGTCTAGGGTGGGGAAGAAATCTGCAGTTAAACTACAGGTTGTTTGATTCCATCATGTAGCCTTCTTTCCAGATTTGTTAAAGATACATGATACAGAACTGCAAATGAATAGCTTTTTCATAGAAACTGACATTTATTAGCTCAAACCTGTGTAATACTCAATAAACAATTATTTTTCCTGGAAACATCATTTATTCTTTGTGTTTAAAATGGTTTCTCTCTGGAAAACGGGCTGTTTAGATGTTTAAGTTATATTTGCTTATTTGACAAGTCTGCTTTTAAACTAAGGTTTCCAAAGTGAACTTGTTTCAGTGCAAGGGCCAAAGATATTATTTATCCTGATGAGGCCTACTTTAAGAAAACTCAGTTCGGTTGAGTTCACCCAACATGAATCTAGGAGGTTCTGGGAAAAAAGATTGGGAATCCAAGGACTTAAGTTTGAATCCCAACCTGGCCCCTCGTGTGATCTTGGGTGATTTCCTTAACTTCTTTGGTTTATGGTCTGTCTCATCTGGAGAAACCAGTCAGCTGTTAATGTTCCTGTGCATTTCTATGAAATGCTTTCTAGGTACCCACAAGGCCCTGGGAATACAAAGACAAAACAAACACAGTTCTAGCTTTTAAGGAGCTTACTTGTAGAAGCCACTAAGTCATTGTTTTCTTTTATCAAGGAGGCCCAGGACAGGCAAATGATTTGTCTAAGGTCAAACAGTTTTTTTCCTGATTTTCAGATCAGTGCTATTTTTCTGTTCTTATTACAGGATATTGAATTTTTGAATTTGAATAATTTTAATGGATGACTTTAGATTTAAATCTGTCAATCACATTCCTTTGGGCAATTAGACAAATTAATAATTAGAGGAAAGATTCTTCTACTCCCTGGGGCTTGGAGACAAAACAAGCTGAGGCTGCCTTCAAATATCACAAAACCCCATAGAAGGGAGGGATCTCAACCAACTAAAATCCTTCTCTTCTCCTATAGTAAAAGAAATTTACAAATGTTTCTTCCAGAACCCCTGGAGCTCAGCATTGCCCTCTGCTAAGACACAAAAAGGGGTTACCCCTACTTTTCTTTCATCCCATCCAACTCTGCCAAACCTCTCTTCAGTCTCTAGCCTCATTGCCCTTTTTTTCAAAATGCTCTCTGAAACTTTGTTTCTTAACAAAATTCCTCTCAACCTACCTCATTGTCCTAAACATTTTCTATTTGCTCACATCAAAGGAAGCTTGAACTCACATCCCTGTCATCCTCTTCAATCAAAGGTACTCATGCCTTGATATTCCCAGGTCTCCTGGGGTGAGAAGAGGAATCGACACATTACTTGCTCATTATTATCACTTGAGGATCTGATGCTGTCACTCAGCAATCTCTCCTTCTTGGAGGATGAATCCCATCCCCTTTAATCCCAGCCCAGTTTCTAACTGATGATCCTCTGTGCCAGGGCTGTCCAGCTTTATTTTTATTTTTATTTTTTTTTTAATTTTTTTGAAAGGCAGTGGGGTTAAGTGGCTTGCCCAAGGCCACACAACTAGGTCATTATTAAGTGTGTGAGGCCAGATTTGAACTCAGGTACTCCTGACTCCAGGGCCGGTGCTCTATCCACTGGGCCACCTAGCCACCCCCAGCTTTATTTTTAAAAGTTTTAATTGAGGGGTGGCAGGTGGCGAAATGGATACAGCATCGGCCCTGGAACCAAATCCAGCCTCAGGCATTTAATAATTACCTAGCTGTGTGGCCTTGGGCAAACTAATTAACTCAATTTGCCTCGAAAAAAAAAAGTTTTAATTGAAATAATAGACAATATATTTTGATTTGTTACTTTAATGAGAGCTCTGCAATAGCATTTAGTAAACTCACAGGTGAGCCACATAAAATTGTCCTGTAGCCTGCGTGCAGACCTTGGGCCATATTTTGGACACCCCTGCTCTGTGCTTATGATCCTTTTGGTTCAGTATCTGGCTCACAGGCTTCTTCCTCATTCCAATCTGTCTTCATATTTAGGAATTTTAATAGGCTTGTAGATTGTCTCCTCAAAGTTTGAGGACTCACAGTTAGTTCATTAATAATCCTGACCTATATACCCTCACTCTGCATTGGCCCCCTTACAAGGATGGCTATATCTTAGATCTTACCCTTATCTATATAACTGTTCTTGTTCACCTGATCCTGAATACTGAAATTACTTTTTCTGGTTATAGAGTTTATCCCTTCTAAACTTCATCCTCACTGTTATTTTCATTCTGTCCATCTCTTCTTTGTTCTCTTGGTCCATTACCCCTGTTCTAACCTCAATTTCCTCTCTTAATTGTCTTATCTTTATGGTTGACCAACCTTCACGCTTGGATGTACTATCCTTCACCATTGAATTCCTTGCCCCATTGTCCTACTGCTGTTTATATTCTTCCAACTCACAATCCACCAATCTCTTTCTTTACCTCTCCTGCTAAACCACCATTGGAGGGGGAAATCATAAAACAGTACTGAATGGGTCCTCTCTAATAGTGGTGTCAAACTCAAATAGAAACTGGGGTCACCAATCCATATATAAAGATACCTGTGACCACATTTTGGCTTAGTTATGAAATAGAACATTATCTAGGTTTTACTGTATTTTTTACTATTTTGTAAAATATTTTCCAATTAAATTTTAATCTTTTTCAGACCTCTGTGTGTTTGAGACTTTTATGCTACAAATTCATGATCTAATTTCAACTCGTCCTTCATTGTTGCACAACAACTTATTTTCTTCTTCTTTGATTGAATCATTCTCACTGGGCAAAATCTCTTTCTACGGATGGCACTGCCAGTTACCCGGTTCTGTAGCCTTCCAGTCATTCTCACATCTTTGGTCTTCCTCACTAGGAATCCAATCTTCCTCACCACTATATCCAATCACTTATCAAGTCCTATAGATTCTGCTTCTTATTTTCTGTAAAACTAGGGGCAAAGAAATAAATCTCTTTGAGTCTCAGTTTCCTCATCTGTAAAATAGAGATAAAACTACCTTTAAAATTCATCTCACTGGATCTTGTGAAGATCAATGAGATGATGTATGTAAAGTGCTTTGCAAAGTCCTGTTATAGATTGTCCCTCCACTGGTGCAGACAGACAAATTTTCTGCATCTTCTAATCTTGGAGAGGTGTGCCTGGACACTGAGAAATTAAGTGACTTGTGCAGGATCATATAAAAAGTCAGAGGCAAGTCTTGAATTCCAATCAGAATCCAGAATCATATCATTTCAGAGGTGGAAAGGGATCTCAAGAATCACCTAGTAATATCACTCTTACAACTTAGACAATAAGTCGCCTTCCAACCTTTTCTTTTTGCAAGGCAATGGGGTTAAGTTGCCCAAGGCCACACAGCTAGGTAATTATGAAGTTTCTGAGGTCGGATTTGAACTCAGGTACTCCTGACTGCAGGGCTGGTGCTCTATGCACTGCACCACCTAGGTGCCACCTAGCCACCCCACAACCTTTTCTTGAAGGAAAAGCTACAATCAGGAATGATGCAGCCTGCTCCACCTTGGGTCAGCTCTCACTTGTAGGAGCAATTGACTTCTTTGCAACTCTCACAGTGTTCCTAGTTCTGCCCATTGGAGACAAGCAGAGAATGACTAATCTTTCTCTCAAAGGACAATCTTTCAATTACTTGAACACACAGCTAGTATCCAGTTCTTCCTGACTCTAAAGGCTGACCCTCTACTACATTTTATCATCGTCATCATTATCATTCTCCTCCTCTTCAAAAAGGGTGATAATAACACCTCACATAGTATAATGTGTGTACAAGTGCTCTGGGACTATAGCTATAAGCTAACATCTTATCTGTGTACTGAATTGTATTGGCTCTAGGAAATAAATGGCATCCAAACCTCTAGTAAGTTCCCAAGAGGAGTATTACTGCGTAGCTGAAGTCTTATTTCCCTTAATGACTAAGTTTACATAACAGTGTATAATGTAGAATTCATGGGTTGCTAGTCTATCTTGAAGACCTGCCCAATCTGCCACATCTGCAAATAACTATGCAGTCGTGCAATGGATCAGTCTCAATTGACATTCAGTCTGTCTACCACCCCTTTAGCACCCCCCATCCGCATAGCCAGAACTTTGTTTTTGTTTCTCTCCTCTGGAAGAGAAATC
Source organism: Macrotis lagotis (assembly GCF_037893015.1). Lineage (NCBI taxonomy): Eukaryota > Metazoa > Chordata > Mammalia > Peramelemorphia > Peramelidae > Macrotis > Macrotis lagotis. Next base: position 31,197,094 of record NC_133666.1, read on the forward strand.
TAGGAGCTCCCCTTCAAGAAGTATACAACACGTGGAAACTTTTAGAAAAAAATACTCCACCCTTCCAATGCCCTCAAGTTTTCTCTAGACTCTCTTTTGATTGGGATGGGAAGCTTGGACTTTTTATGTTGAATTGTTCAAAAATTCTCTGGTGATGATGGCTTCCACTTTCTAAGTTCATTTCTCCTGGGTGCTACTGTGAAGATCCCTGGCCAGCTAGCTCTCAGAGGCCCATCCACCAGGATACCAAGTCACCTTGCCCAGGCAGGAAGACTCCAGGACAGACAACTGCACCCCATCCTCTGCAGTCCCTGGCATCATTAGCAATCTCCCTTAAAGAAGCCCCAGGTTCTTCTGGATCCAGATGAGCCAGTAAAAGCAAGGGCCTCAGAGCCAGTCAGCGCTCAAGGCCATGTTTGGGAACCTATGCCCCCCAGACCCATGAGTACCCTCAGTACTCTCTTTAGAGCCTGCTCTCTTGGTGGATTTTGCTCTTACTCCACCCAACATCTGAACACAGTGCATAAGCTGCCTTCTTGCAGCCTCATCTACTTCCCAAGATGTACCTTAGGGAACATAGACCCCAAGACCCAGGATGGGACTGTGACCCTGGTGACCCATCAGCAGGGACACCAGAGTTGGGACTAAGGGCTTTACTGAAACCATGTGCTCTTTTTAGGCTTCCTTCTTCCCTCCCCTTCCCCCACCCTCACCCATAACCATCTAAAGCAACAAAGGAAAGGACATATAAGAGTTGCCAACCTACTGATCCTGGATCTGGACCTGGGAGGAACTTGAGAAGTTGTCTGGTTCAATCCCTTCAATTTACAGAAAAGGAGACTGAGGCTCAGGGAGGACAAGTGACCTAGTTGAAGTGACAAGACAAAACTGAAATATCAGTTGGTGAAAAGTAACTGGAGGATTCTAGATCTAGAGTTGGAAGGGACTTCAGAGGCCATTTAGTCCTTTTCCCTCTTCTTACAGATGAGGAAGCTGAGGCCCAGGGATGTTACAAGTGACTTGCCCAAGATCACATAGCTAGTAAGCAGCTGAGTCAGGATTTGAACCCAGGGCCTCTGTTCAAATCCAGTACTTTTTCCACTGCTGCACACTTGGCCCTTGAAAGCATGTGTCTCAAGAAAACACTGCCCAGTCAGTTCATTTCAGTCAGTCAGTAAGCATTTATTAAGCGCCTGCTAGATGCAAAGCACCAGGGATAGAAAAGTATAACACAGTCCCTGCTCTTTGAAGATTACATTCACCAAATGGGTTACAAATCCCAAAAGTAAAACCCTCCAGGACCAGCAGAGTCTCTTCAAATCAGGTCACGACACTACACAAGGTGATTTTTCCTTTCAGGGAGGCTGGGGTTGGGGCCATAAGGTCAAGAGGAAGGGTCACTAGAAAAACCAGGAGGGTAGCCTGCTTCAGGCTTGGAGGGCAGTGGGAATGGCTTTGGGGAATGGCTTTCTAAACCCAGGCGCTATGCCCTTCAGCTCCTGTTTGAACGGTGCTCCCAGGGCTCAGTTCAGCATTACCAGTTGCTGAATTTGGAGGAAGAAGAACATTTATGTTGCCTACTGATGCATGCTTTTAGCAAAACTGAAGAAAAAAAGGAGGCGAATGACTCGATGATGTGGTCTCCAGATTGGGTAGAGTATGAAATGTGGCAATACTTTATTTGGAAATAGGACAGTATATGGAATCCACTAGCAATTTGAACAGTTCCTTTTTAACCCTGCTGCCTAGGAGATGGAGTTACTTAGAATCAGGGGTTCTGAGCTGAAAGTACCTAAAGAGCAGGGATTGACTTATACCTTTCTTTCTATCCCAGGTGCTTTGCATCTAGCAGACGCTTAATACATGCTGACTGACTGTCTGACTGGAATGAACTGAATGTGGATGTGTATTCTTGAGACACATGCTTTCAAGGGCTAAGTGCAAAACCTTGTTTTGTGGCCCAGGGTTCCGGGCAGTCTGGGACAGCCCATGGACTTTTCAGAGTCGTGCTTTTAAATGTATAAAATGAAGTCTAGGATGTCAAAAAAGAAAAACAGTTATAAGGAAACAGTTGTCAAAATATGATTAAAAGCAAACAAATAAATGAACAAATAGGTCCAGGGGCCCCAAGTGGATTTCTAAAAAGTTCTGAGCATTTAAAGTCTATTTAGGCAACAAGGAGGCATAGAATTTTAAATGGGAAGGGCATTAGAAAATCAAAACTAGTCCCAGCCAGAGAAAGGCATTCTTAGTGCCCCCATTCTCAGTGGGGGCCACCCTTTTTCCCTACTGTGGACCAAAGACCTCTGTCCCCATGCCCCAAACATGATGGTCCACTGGTCCCTGGCTTCTGAAAGGGGAGAGGAGGAAGGCAGGTCTCAGGAGGGGGAAAGAAAGTGGGGTCCTGTGCCAGAAGAAAGATGGAGGCTGCCTCCTCTCTTGGGATAATTACACCTTTTGTCAGACTATCCCTTGGGTAGGCCTCATGGTCCCCTCCACCCATCATCTTCTGTGTGTATCACCATCCCTTATCACCAGCTGATTTTGATGTAGGTGGGGAAAAAATGCCTCTGTCATCTAGTCCAATCCTTTTATTTTACAAAGCAGGAAACTGAGGCTCATTATTTCACATTAGTACTATTAAGGGGCAATACAGAACATGTATGCATTCTGTTTTAAGAAATGAATAAAAGAACCAAAAAAAATCAATCCAATTTCTGGAGTATTTTACTGTCCACAACGTGCTTGTCTCACAACAACCCGTCGAGGTAGATAGAGACGACAAGTGTTAGTGTCATCCCCACTATACAAATACTGAAAGATCTGTGATCTCCTGAGATGCACTGTGGCGTGCTCATCCCTCCTACCAATGTGGACCTAATTCCTGAAAGGAGAACAAACTACAAATATTCTGTTGACTAGAAAAAATGTGGCTCAACTTTTGTTATGGGGAGATTTTTCTTTTGATGCTGACCCCAGGACACTTTTCTTACATCCTAATTTGAAGTGAAGCATCCTAACAAAATGTAACCAATGTGTTTTTATAAGGCTGCTCAGTCCCTTTTTAATTATTATTTTATTTTGCTGAGCTTTCCAAAACCTGTCATAGAGTTAAATCTGAATCCCTTTTTAAAACTGGAAGCTCAGGGCCATCAATGTTATTCACTGCCTCAGGCAGATAGACACAAATACCTTGATGCCATTGATCAGCCCAATGCAAATGCACTATAAATGGTAGTTGTGACTATGACTATTATTTTATTGTAATACCCTGTATTGGGGGGAGGCGTGTGACAGGGGAGTGGGAAGGTGGCCCACTCCCATATCCCCTTGGACAGTAGGTCAACTTGTTTATTTTCTTTGAAGGGAAGGCACCAGATTCCATACATACTCCTGACTGACATCAGAAAAGCTCAGCTACATCACCAAACCACAGAATTTCAGAGATAGTGCTTCAGTGGGCATCCAGTCCAACATGTATACTACAGTATTTCTAACAGTTGGCCCTCCAGCCTCTGCTGGAGTGAAGACCACTACCTCCCAGGACATTTCCCTTTGGGACAGCTCAAATGATTATGAATCTTTGCCTAATATTGGATAGAAACCCACCTTTCTGAAACATCCACTCATTGTTCTTGATTCTTCTCTCTGACCAAAAAGAACAAGTCTAACCCCTTTACTGGCAGTTAGGGGTCCTAGAGGATCCAGCCTCAAGTCAGGATGACCTGAGTTCAAATCCATCCTCTGACATTCAGTAGCATGTTATCCTGTTTGCCAGTTTCCTCATCTCTAAAAAGAGCTGCAGAAGGAAATGGCAAATCCTTCCAGTATCTGTGCTAAGGAAACACTGAATGGAATAACAACGTGACTGAATAACAACACTCCTATTCCATGTAATGGCCCTCTTAAACACTTCAATTGATCCTTCAGCTTAGTTTTTTCAGTGCCTACCATTGTGCCACACACCAGGGATACAAATATCAGACAGTCCTTGCCTAGAGGAGTCTATATTCTACTGGAGGAGAGGTCATAAGAACATGCTCCCCAATAATAAGAAAACAGACAATATAAACGAAAGGCAGCTATCCCACCCACTCTGAGTCTCCACCAGATAACGCATTTCCAGTACCTTTTGCCCAGTGTTCCCATGAAGTGGACTTGGAGCCCTTCATCTTCTGGCTGCCTTCCTCTGAACAGTCTCCACCTTGCCAACGTCCTTCCTGAGCAGTGGTATCCTGATCCGGGTACAATGCTGCAAGTAGTCTGAGTTGAGTTGGGGGAGTGTGTTGCCCTATGTTTATCCATGTTGTGCTTTCTGGGTTGGGGCTCCCTCGTTCTGTAAAGGTGCCTGAAGCTGGAAGTGCTCAGCTTTCAGGGAAAATCCTGACACTGCCATAAGCCCGGTGTAGCCCCTCTTTACCCCCCCCCCCACCTTGGACTGTTGCAAGAACCTACTGACTGGCAGGTTGTCTGGAGGGTTTCCTATTCATACTGCACTTTGAAGTCCAATGAATCTTCCCCACACCTGGGTCTGACCACCTCACCCTTCCCCCCTTCCCTCAACTCCAGGGGCTCCCTCTTATCCCCAGGATCTTCTGTTTGAATTTCAAAGAGGTTCATTACCTGAGCCCTCATTCCCTTTTTGTCAGCCATTCCCAGACCTCCTTCATCTTCAAGCCGTGAATGATCCACCATCTACCTGTCTGTGTCGGGCTTGTGGGGGTGGTGTCTTCCCACGAGGGAGCTCTGCCAGGGCAGGGCCTGAATTCTGCCTTTCTCTCCAACCTTAGCCTGGCACACCCTGGGTGAGGAATAAATGCTTGTTACCTGAGCGACCCTCAGCCTCTTTGGCTGAAATATTAAAGAAAGTGCAAAGTATTCTTTTTATTAGGTTTCTTTTTTTGTAAGGTAAATGGGGTTAAGTGGCTTGCCCAAGGCCACACAGCTAGGTAATTATTGAGTGTCGGAGGCTGGATTTGAACTCAGGTCCTCCTGACTCCAGGGCCGGTGCTTTATCCACTTCGCCACCTAGCCACCCCCCAAACTGTTATTCTTAAACTATTTCTAGAGGAAAGGCCCTTGTATTCCAAATAGGTGGCTCTCTCCTAACTTTTGATAAGACTACTGTTATTGACTCCTAGAAGGATAGTAGCCTTTTTCCCATGAGAAAAACCTTTCATTCCAAGGAAGCTCATAAGCCTAGTCTTGTTTGGTGATAGACTGTCCCTAGACTTTGCAGTTCCAAGACAAGTTACATGACTTCAATTAAGACAGTTATAATCCTGCAGGTTATTCTCACCGTCTGGACGGTAGGGTCATATTCTATGAAAACTTTCCATTCTTTTCTTTGTTGCTGGGTAGATTTTCCCCAGTACAATGTAACTCTGAAGACTAGCCAATGAATCGACAGAGAGGGACGATAGGGAGGCGGAGGAGGGGATCGCGTTAGTCCATGTAATATTCCTCGACTGTCAATTTGGGCCAACTCCTTCACTACTTTTGTGAGACTTGGAGTATGCCTTTTGCTTACGAAAAGCCAAAATAAGCTTGTTTTTTTGCTTAGAGGAGTCTATATTTTTAAGTGTATTTTTATCGGCGGGAGGGAGAAAGAAATGCTACTGTCTTTACCTTTTGTCCTTCTGCTTTTGCTGGGTCACCCAGGACTTCTCTTTTGCTCACGCCAGCCCGGGACCACCCTCTCAGCCCAGAAGTCTCATCATAGGGTCTAGTCTACTCAGGGTATGGGTTTTCGCCCCCAGGATGTATGTAGGCAAGGTCGGATAAACGGCACCCTTTAATAAAACTGGGGTTAAGCAGCATCGTCGAAGGCCGCGGTGTCCCTATCCATAAAAGGATGGGGTTGGATTAGACTATAGGGGGTCGTGAAGCTCTCTAGTATCCCAGCCTTTGGCTCCCTTTGCATGCATAAAATTGCAAAATTCATATATGAAATCATAGAGTAAGATGGCGGCTCAGCGGGTATCTCCACCTTCATTCATCCCATTGGCTGCAGAAGTCACATGACCAGGGCCCGTGGGAGGAGGCGGGTTGTTGGAGGTCTTATGCGCATGTGCAAAGCGCCCCCCCATAACATATACGAGGGCCCCCCCCCATGTATAACGAAGAGTATATATAGCCGGCTCTGCCGCCGGGGATTCCCTTCTGCCGCTGGAAGCCGACGGAGGAGGTAAGTCAAGGGGTGAACAGGGGAGGCCTTGGGTGGGTAAGATTAGGGGAAGATTCCAAGGGTAAGGAAGACTTGGAAGGATTGGGGGGTCCTTGAGGGGAGCCTTTTGATTTCTTGGCTACAGCCTACTTGCAGATTCCCCAATTATATTTCAACTGTAGAACTCAGTTTCCTTAAGGCATAATTTACCCTCCCCCCACTTTCCCCCTCCCGGGAATCAGCCTTAGGCAGGTTCCCTCATCCCGGCCTCCCGTTGGGGAGGCCTCCCTAGGCCGGTGGGAAGGCCATCATCAACCGTTCGGGGAAAAAACCACCCGGAGCCTTCTGAACAGCCAGTAAGTGACCCAACAGCGGAGGGCTCGGAAACGCCAGGAATTCAGGTAGGTTAGCCTGCAAAAGCTGGGCTTCCCCCCCCACCCCACCCCCCCACCCCACCCCCGCTTGCAGCGCAAGAGTGAGCTCGTGAGAGAGTGCTGTTCGGGATAAGGAAGTCCTGTGGGAGGAGCAATGGAAGGTGCTGGAAAACACTGGAAAGAAAAGGGAGAGAGAGACCACGTGTTTGGGAGTTTAGACTTTCGAAGCCAGCTGGAACTGGGCAGGCTAGGCTTGCCTATTTGGTTCCCCCCCCACCGCCGGACCCCCCCCACTGGTCCCAGCCCATTCCTAGCTGGCCCCGCCCCATCCCGCTCCCGGCCTGGCCCCGCCCCCCGCTCCTGGCCTGGTTCCACCCCGCCCCCGCTCGCGGCCCGCCCCCGCTCCCGGCCCCGCCCCGCGCCCCCCGCACGCGGCCCGCTCCCGCTCGCGGCCCGCCCCCGCCCCACCTGGTCCCGGCCCCACCCCCCCCGCCGCCCCCCCCTGCTCGCGGCCCGCCCCCCGCCCAGTCCTGCTCCCCGCCCCCGCTCGCGGCCCGCCCCCGCCCCTTCGTGCCTCCCGGCCCCGCCCCCCCCCCCCCGCTCGCGGCCCGCCCCCGCCCCTTCGTGCCTCCCGGCCCCGCCCCCCGCCGCCCCCCCCCCCCCCGCTCGCGGCCCGCCCCCGCCCCGACCTGCTCCCGGCCCCGCCCCCCCCCCCCCCCGCTCGCGGCCCGCCCCCGCCCAGTCCTGCTCCCGCCCCCACTCGCGGCCCGCCCCCGCCCCGTGGTGCTCCCGGCCCCGCCCCCCGCCCCCGCTCGCGGCCCGCCCCCGGCCTGGTCCCGCTCCCGGCCTGGCCCCGCCCCCGCTCCTTCCCGCTCGCGGCCCGCCCCCGCCCCGTCCAGCTCGCGGCCCGGCCCCGCCCCCCGCTCCCGGCCTGGCCCCGCCCCCGCTCCCTCCCGCTCGCGGCCCGCCCCCCCCC